>NC_139025.1:66348889-66781340 GCF_964662115.1 Mustela nivalis | reverse complement strand
AAGGGAACTATCCCTGCAGAAGACAAGAAAGCATTCCAATGTCTTCACAGTGAAAAAGGAAAAAGATATAAGATCATAAATAGTCTTGATCAGTATCAATTTTTACTGACCAATCTTGACCAAAACATTTTAAAAACCGCATTCAGAATGCTGCTATGTCAATTTCCCCAAAACCTAGAGAAGTGATTTTCCTGAGAATAAACAGATGGGCACTATACCAAAAAAGGTTTGGCTTTCAAAACCAGGTTTCCTTGAATTCAAAGCAGCTTATGAAGTATGAGGATAAAGTATTATGACTGCTTCTTAATAAATATTCTAGAATATACATTAATTAAATGGTATCTTTTCTGGGCACCTGGGTGGCTCAGTTGGTTAGTCATCTGCCTTCAGCTCAGGTCACGATCCCAGGGTCCTGGAATCAAGTCCTACAACCAGCTCGCTGCTTATCAGGGAATCTGCTTCTCCCTCTCCCTCTGCCGCTGATCACTGCTTGTGCGCTCTCTCTCTCAAAGAAAAATGTTGTCTTTTTAAACTCAGACAACATCCACTGTCAATTAATGACATTTTGATTATATTTTTTTATGTTTTTGTAAGCCAGCAAAAATTTAGTTGGAAAAGGTAAGGTAAAACAAAGAAATGAAGCCGTTCACCAATTGTACAATTTGTTTATGTATTACACCATGATGCTGTGCTCTTCTTCCTGACCTTTTTTTCTCCTAACAACACTTTCCATTTCCTTCATTTGTATTATGACTTTACAAGATCCTTATGTTCTAGGGAGTGTGTTAGATACTATATATTATTATCATGTGCTTCCTCAGTTTGAAGGTGAGGAAACTGACACCCAGACCCTAACTAGCCTTCCCAGTGCCACAGAGCTAATAAATGCAGTGCTGGGAACTGAACTCAGGCAGTTCATTTCCAGAGTCTATGCTTTTAAGCAGTAAGGTATTTTGTGTAGCATGCAATGAAACAAGATAAAGAAATTAAGAAACCTGGGGAAATGGAATCTTGTGGCAAATACAAAGAATTAGTACAGTGAAAGTAACATAGCATTGACTTGTGCCATATCAAAGGTGGCCCATGAATTCCAGTCTCAGAGGGTGAGGTCAAAGCAAAAAGAAAAACCAGACATCATGTAAGAGTAACATTACTTATAAAATAAAGCTGTTTAGGGGTACTAGAGTCTTGGGAATTTGTCCTGTAAGGAAGTCATATGGTAATATAGTGGACAATTTCTCCCCGGAGATTTTGGTAATAAATACACTACCAAAGCATTCAGGTGTGTTATTTCTAATATTCCTCTAAATGTCATATCAAAGAACATTTCAGTAGAGGCATTTCTGCAGCATGTGTGTGGGGGGGTTGTGTATGTGTGTGTGCAAACAATATGTTTTAGATCTTTAGGAGTAAATTTGGTTTATCTCCCTGCTCTAACAGAATTTTTTTTTTATAGTGAAATGTTTATATCAATATGGCAGCTATTAATTAATGTGTCTATTAAACACTTGAAATATAATGTGACTAAAGATCTCAGCTTTAATTTTACCTATTTTTAGTTAAATATAGTATAGCCACTCATAGTTAGTGTGGACAGGACGGAACTAGAGAAATGGTTGGGTTGCCTATCTCTCAGCCAATTCTCATGAACAGAATTTCATGTTTTTATAACAGATGGACAAAACAAAAACTGAACAGTTTTATTCTCCAGTTTAAGCCTAGAACACAAGAATTTTGTGCTAACTCAATACTAATAATTTTTTCAAAGACTATGACAAAAATCATATTCATATCACCTCTATATAGAAGTTAGCCAAGGAAATACCTATTTACCAGATACTATGATTGCCTAAAGCATTTTTAATATTAGGATCTGATTCTGTAATCACCCATTTCGTTACCTCCGATGTGTAAAAATCATTTTTGAGTTGGAGTGTAATTTCTTACATAATTCAGACTCAAATCTGGTAAATGAGGTAAAATAATAAGACTTTTGTGTGTGTTGTGTATTTTATACACCAATTCATGTAAAAAGGCAAAAAGAATGAACTAGTATGGGGCGCCTGGGTGGCTCAGTGGATTAAGCCGCTGCCCTCGGCTCAGGTCATGATCTCAGGGTCCTGGGATCGAGTCCCACATCGGGCTCTCTGCTCAGCAGGGAGCCTGCTTCCTCCTCTCTCTGCCTGCCTCTCTGCCTACTTGTGATCTCTCTCTCTGTCAAATAAAATAAAATCTTAAAAAAAAAAACAAAAACAAAAAACAAAAAACAAACAAACAAAAAAAAGAATGAACTAGTATCTTAGGATATTTTCTAGAATGATTCTGAATAGGCAAAGTTCTCTGAGATCCTGTTACACATTGAGGTGCTAACATGGTAAGATTTACATACATGAGCTGGTTAAATCTCCAACCCAATAAGCAAATATAAAGAATTTTTGGTTACCCAGAGATCAGAAAATACAGAGAAAAGGTCCTTTTGTGTGGTTTTCATTATTCCTGTGTTCTTTTCCTGTTTATCTGAATGAGTTATAATACTGGCTTCAATTAGAGAAGTAATAGTTGAAAAGAGAAGAGAGGGAAAAACTCTGATTTCTGGCTGGATATCCACTCACCAGATGGTGAAGAATTCGGCCTTAGGCTAATTCTGTGTGAACAGAGGGGCTTGATATGTCTGTCTCTGAAAACCATGGTATGTACATGGAGAGATCTATGGAGATTTAGACTCTGGTTTTGGAGCACATGACTCAGCTTTTCCTATAGATGGTGCCAACTGACCCTTAGGCACAGACAGCTGTTCTGTTAGGTGGATAAAAGCAATGGTGTTCCAATGGGAGGTCTAGGGGTGGGGGGAGGAGGAGGAGCAGGAAAGGTCAGCCAGCATCCCAGGATATCAGTCCTTGTTCTTTCCAGACATGGAAATAGAGAAGTTAGGGCCTGAGGCCAGCTCCAGTGTCACTCCTAAGAGCTAACACAGGTATGGAGCATGGAGGTCCCAAATGAGGAAATGACACAAAACTGATGAAGGCAGGTGAGATAAGCATGGGGGGGCGAGGGGAGGTGCATCCAAAAGGAGTGATTACTGAATACATTTAAGAAAAAGAGCAAGAATATTTGAAAGAAAAGAGCAATGGCTCGGAAAACTGGTTGAAGGAAGAATGAACTGAGGTGGGTAACAAAGGAGTTACTTGGGCATGGTGAAGAGCATAACCTAGGAGTTGTGGGAATCAGATGGGAAAACAATTGGTGTTTAATGAATTGGGTCTCATTTTACATAAGAAATGTGAAATACACAGAAATATTTTGAAAGCAAAACTGGATTTCTAAAAATAAGTAATTTCTAAAAAATAATAAGTTTTTGACAACATGTAGAAGATCGTAAGAATCTGGAAAAGGATTAGTCAAGTGATAATAATATTGACATTACTAATAGATTAGGCCAAGGGGAGCCAACAGTAAGCAATGAAATTCAATTCCTACAGAACAGCAGTAACTTTTGGAGTACCAATTTAATAATGTGTTTATTAGTTTGTTCATTTTGTTACTTCAAGCATCCATTCACTCAACAAACAGACGTTGATTGCATGTGACATGCCAGGTCCTGAGGATTCAATATAAAAATAAATGGTTCTTGTGGTACACAAACAATGAATTTTGGAACATTGAAAAAAAATTAAATTAAATTAAATTTTAAAAAATCTGTAGGGGGCGCCTGGGTGGCTCAGGGGGTTGAAGCCTCTGCCTTCGGCTCAGGTCATGATCCTGGAGTCCTGGGATCGAGCCCCGCATCGGGCTCTCTGCTCAGTGGGGAGCCTGCTTCCCCCTCTCTCTCTCCCTGCCTCTCTGCCTGCTTGTGATCTCTGTCTGTCAAATAAATGGATGGGATCCTAAAAAGAAAAAAAAAAAATTGAAAAAAAAAAAATCTGTAGTCCATTGGGGTGGCAGTGGAACAAGAAGGCAGAGTACCTCACATTTCATTAGGCATCTTGTGAAATGCTTTATATATACCCTCATGAAATCTGCAGCCCAACATCAGAGTAAAGACACTACTATTGCTCTAAGGACTCAGGGAAAGAAGGTGACTAGCCCATCATTACGAACGACATAAATGGCAGATCTAGGACTTATTCCAGTCTTTGACTAGAAGTCTACTAGTTATCAAACTGAATTTATATGGATATATGCCATAAAATAATTGTGATGTGTATTTCTAAGTTAATATATGTAAAGCACTTAAAACTGTGCCTAACACATGATGAATGCTATACGTCCTTGTATCATCATCACTAATGTTGTTTCTCTTAAAGAACAACATGAGGGGTAATATTATTTATTCAAAATTAAACAAGAGAAATTGAACACAGCAGGATGCAAAATGTGTATAAAGTTTTCAAATGAAATAAGATTCTTCAAAGAACTTTTCCCTTTAGGGTTTGTCTTATGCCCCATGTTACCTGGGGAGAATGTTTTCACTCTGCCTTGACAATTAGGATTAGTGTAAAAAGACAGAGAAGCAATGCACTATTGTGCCACATCTCCCTAGAGACTCCACTACACAAAGAGACAAATAATAGAGAAAACTATCAAATTAAGGAAGGAGTCCTCTGAGCCACCACATCCCTGTTGAGGTCACAAGTTGGGAAAGGTGGAAAGGCTACGGAAACATTCCAATCGCCTCCTCTTTGTATTCACTTTTCTATGAAAACAATTAAAGGTAGTGCAAAGAATCTAAAATGAGGTTTACTTGCAAGATAAAGAGGAAAAGGAAAGAGGATTAGTATTAACAATAATAGAAAGGAAACACTGAAGACACACTTAACATAAACCATAGGTCGAAGAAAAGAGTAATGACCTGTAATCTTACATTGCATTTTTCCATTATTACAATACTGCCAGCACAGATAATTGCACCTTACGTTGGACAGAAATCGGCACCACCAAGCCTGGAACACTTACATGTCCAAAACAACTACAAAAAAATATAAATTGAGTACTCAAGGCCAGGTCTTTGACAGCCTTAATTACTCAACTAGTATGAAGACTGGGGAGGTGCTTCCCATGATTAATTCTCCCTTCTTAAAAACAAACAAACAAAACTATGTCTATCTAATGTATTCCTGGGGAAATAATAATACAGTTACCCAATGTATCACTCTCATGGTTTTCCTCCTCCACTCAATTTCAGAGGAGTAGAGAACACTGCTAAGCAATGTCCTACATCTGAGAAAAATGGATATAACTGGGACAGTACCATATAAATCAATAATTTGCATTTTCTATAAAAATAAAAGGACCTTGCTAGAATTTTGCCTTGTTTTGTTTTATTTTGCTTTTGGCTCATGGTTGAGGTACAGAATCCAAGTAATAGCAAAACATGGTCATAAGGATTCCTTAAATATAGTGATGCTAAGACACTATTTCAATTTCGATCAGAGTTGTGAAATTATATGATGGGATCCTGTTTAAGCAGGGGCATGGTTACTTTTTTTCATATTTTGTACTGTAACTGTATGAAGAAGAGTCTCTGGGTTTTCTTAACCTGATCACAGTTTATGTATTTATTAAATATTTATTCTTTTTAATAAAGAAGAGGGAATAAGGGTTCTATGATAAAAATGTCAGTGGAACCCGTGCTCATTACTGGTTTTGTCGTTACAAATACCATCAATATTTTGCTGAAACATCAACAAACCATAGTAGGAATTCTTTGAAGAGATTCTCAAGAAATCCTATTTTTACTGGTCCCAAGTTCAAAGGGCTAACCTTTAGTTGAGGTAATGTTAACAGCGACTAAACACTTAGATTCAAGCTCTGGTACTACCTCTACTACTTCCTGCAGGATGTAGGCAAGTTAAAATGTTATATTTTATAGCTTTAAGGTATCTGATTTCACTACCTCCCAGAGTCTTTGTGAAGAAAACCTTACTTATGTAAACTGATTCAAAAGCTTGTACTATAATGTAAACAGTACTATAATGTAAACAAAGCTCTCTTTCTTCTTAACTCCTGTTTTTCCATGTTTCAAATATTACCCTCTGTGAGAGAAAAGTGGCCTCTGTGTAGACAGAACAGATACACCCTCTCAGACCACTGATTCATGGGCTTGACCCAGAGAGGGTAATATCGCCAGTGTAGATTGCTGAGGCCAAGACTCACCATATACTTGGAGGGGAAAAAAATGTGTCTGTGTTAAAGTGAATTTGGGAAGTGAACTTGGAGACTCCTGCTTCATATTAGCATGCACCAAAATTCTGAAAAGTCCTGCAATAATTAACTCTTTTAATATTGTTTGACACAACACTTCTCAAAGTCATCAGACCAGGATTTCCTAACAACCATGAACACCAAGGAGAAAGGCTGCTTAGAGTGTGAAGAAGAGAAGCAACCAGAATAGCTAACATTTATTGTGTAGTTGCCTGTGTGTAGAAATCTCTGAAGTGCTTTCCATGCATTAACTTACTTTTAATGTTTGTAGTAACCTTACAACGTAAGGGCCGGTGTTGTCTCTGTTTTCACAGGTAAGGAAACTAGGGCATATAATGACTAAATGTCTTTGCAAAGATGTGAATAGTGAGGAATAGAAAAAGAAATATGAAGCCAGATGATCTGGCCCTGGAAACTGTTTAATTGTTAATGCACAGCACTTAACCTGCAGATTGAGGAAAATATGGAACCCGTGCACTATTAGCCTTTTGCAACACTTTCATCCAGTTCTAAGGTTCTTTTTTGACTGAAAAACAAACAAAACCCCCTGAATCTCACAGACTATACAGCTTGTTCAAAGGAAATCAATGATATTATATGCCCAAGAAATTAGTTCTCCAGCATCTTGGAACAGGAGCCAAACCACTCAACAAACACATCAAACAACATGTGAGAACAAGACTTGGTGTGAGGGAGAGTATGTGATCACTCTTAGGTGGCTGTAGCTCTCCTTGGAGTCCTCTTCATATTCTCATTTTTCCTTCATCAGTTATATCCAAATGGGTATACATCTCTTCACTTTTACTGCTAAAATACTTCTTAACCTCTCTCTAGTTCCAGCTCTGGAATCACTGCCTGAAAAGAGGACCACAGCCCCCTCTGCCTGGACTATAGCACTAGCTTTTTCATGAGACTCTCATCTCTAGATGGTGTGATATAACTAACCAGCCACATGTGGTAACAATGCTTTGCAAAAGTTCTAAGTAATACTGCATAAATCTGTTGTAAAAAAAATGGTGAAAAATATTTGGAACAAAATTGATTTTTACCATCAATGAAAGGAGAAAAATTCAACATTTAGCTCTAAGACTTTAAATTGTAATTTTGCTACAGAAATTCTTATAGTCTTTGTCTATTTTCCATTTAATCATCTATTAGATACACACACACACACACACACACACACACACACACACACACACAAATTATTAGAGATCAAGCCCCCAAAAAACAAAAAACAAAGAGTCGAGTCATGGGAATGCAGTTCTGTTATTAATTTGCTTTGCTACGGCTGAATTACTATGCTTTGATGGAGACCCATCGTGAAGAAGGCTTCAGATAAATTTCATGAACTTTATTTTATAATTTAGTACTATACACTTGAACTTGACTTTGGCCCCAGTAAGAGAAATTTCCACTTGCAGTGTTTTCCTACTCAATAACAATAGTAACAATGCTAATCCTTTGCTTAACAGACAAAGAAAATTTGCCAGTGGTGGGAGTGTGCATGGTGGGGAACTTCCATGGAGTTATTTCTTTTTTATCTCCAGAACCCAACCCATCCACCCATGAGCAATGTTTTCCTGGCTTACTGGGTCTAAATGCACTAGCTCACACAAGCCCTGTTTTTCAAAAAGAAAAGGAGAGAGAAAATCAGCAAATTAGCCAGGAACAGCCTGGTTAGTACTAACAGATGATGAAAGGTCTCAGCATAAAATGACATAAGCAAGAGAAAATTCTTGATGTTGCCTGAAGAGACAAGAGTATTTCACCTTCCTCAAAATTAGTTTTTTCCATATTTTCTCACATTTTATTGTATTCCTATGTCAGAACATGTTGCTATTAGAAGAACAGTGGTTAAACATTAAAAGAATCAGATTATGTTCATGCTGAACTACAGACTAAAATTTATGGGGAAAAACAGAAAATTTTAATAAATGAATTTTAACAATAGAATTATAGTCGTTAAGAGGAAATTCTCCACCGCATTATGTTCTGAAATGGGTTGAAAGGCAACAGAGGGGATACCCAGTGTTTTGTTCCCCTGCCTCCTACAGCTATAGCATTTTGAATGAGGTTGATCCTTAATCACACCTTCAGGAAATGCGTATTTCTCAAGTACAGCACTTCATATTCTTCCGGGACTGGGTCAAGAATTTTTAAGTGATATGAGCTCGCTTGCATCCATGCCTGAAGTGCCTTCCTTAGCAATCATTTGTCCTGCCTCCAATTATAATGCAATGCAACCCTGCCCACATTATAGGCACTAATTTTTGGTAAGGGCTGAGTCAGAGCACAGCAAGGAGACGTGAACTTTCTATTTATTTTTTTTTCTAAAGATTTTATTTATTTATTTGACAGAGAGAAATCACAAGTAGATGGAGAGGCAGGCAGAGAGAGAGAGAGAGGGAAGCAGGCTCCCCGCTGAGCAGGGAGCCCGATGCGGGACTCGATCTCAGGACTCTGAGATCATGACCCGAGCCAAAGGCAGCGGCTCAACCCACTGAGCCACCCAGGCGCCCGAACTTTCTATTTCTTACTATTGAGGACATGCTTAGAAATAATAGTTTTATAACAAATCAGCATTTTTTTCAAAATTTTGTAAATGTGATAACTTCTAATGTGAAAGCCACTCATATATATTTATTGAGAACCTCATCTATGGTAACAAAAGGATGTGGGGGCAGGAGGGAAGAAGAGATTGCTGAACAGTAGTTAAGGCCGGTAAAGACGAGTCTGCATTGAGACACAGAGGCAGGGGACTGTGTCTAGAAGCCACGTGTAGCTCAGGACCAGGAATGGCAAAAATGGATGGTAAAGTCATTCAGATTACAGACCTATGTAACAGGCCCCGTGAAGGTGTAAGGGAGGGAACACGAGATAGTTGAGACGGCATCCATGTGACATAAGACATGCCCATGGTGGCCTACATCTTGGGGGGAGAGAAAAAAGAAAGGTAAAAATATAGTCCGAAGATGGCAGGGGGGCAAGGGACTGAAAACTATAGTCAAACAACAGGGCCCAGGATCGGATTTGGGACCAGCAAGCAAGATGGAGGAGGAGTGCCCAAGCGAGGACCTCGGAACTGGACCAGGCCTTTGTGGTGAGCTCAGGCACAGGCAACTGATGACAAGCAGAAAGGAAAGGGGTGTGGGGAAAAACAGAGTTCTAATGAGGGGAGGGATGGTTAAGGAAAAACCATTTTTAACATTTACTGAGAAAATCACAATGTGAAGCATAACAGTGGGAGAGGAGGGACGAGAATCCAGCTGCTGAGGAAGCCAACAGGGAAACGCAAGAGATCATCAATTAAATATAATTGAATGTGTATATATATATATAAAACACATATACTACACATATTATATATAATAAATAATTATAAATACATATATTTAATTAAACATATATGCTTGCATATTTAAAGGTTAAATGACACTGAGGAAGGGAGACTACATGGGCTGGAAACGTTGAAAGCCTCCAGGGTTAAAATCTGAAACTAGTCTGTTACAGAATGGCTCATTTTAAATACCGACAAGTCGGCTGATAAGAGTAGAAGAGGGCTTCCTGAGCCTGGCACTGGGACAACAGGTAAGAAAAAAAGGCTACCTTTAAGAGCCCCCTTAGCAACTGTGGCCAGGGAAACAGGAGAGGCGGAACATGGAACAGAAAGGGTGGCTGGCAAAAGAAGTGGAGTATAAGCACCATGAGGGTCTTGGTTTGCAGAGATGGTGAGGAGAAGCATCATGCTGTTTCGCTGGGCGGTGGGGCAATGTAGAGGGCTGTGTCAGGTCAGTGTGCTGAAGAGCAGGTCCCACTCACTGAGGTAACACACAAACAAACAGCCCTCTTCCCTCGCCCACAAGCACAAGCACACCCACACACAGCTTGCATTCAATCTGTCTGGTATCACTATAAAACATTTGACAACAAAACTAAAATGGCAAGAAAAATAAATCAAATTTTGAAATGCAATTAAAAAAATTCTCATATATTTCTGGACATTGCCAGAGGCAAAAAAAAAAAAAAAGATTCATAAAGCATATTACATTATTTGCAAAGCAGTCTGGCTATGAGTTTAATATAAATTATAGAGAGAATGGATCCAGGGCATGATTTCCCTGAATAATTTATTTCAGGCCGCCCCTCTGATTCAGAAATAGGAAACTTAAAAAACAACATGTCTAAGGCACTAGTTTTTTGAGGCCAGGTGCGCTAGTTTTGTAAGAGAGCCAACGAGAGGTAACAGCATACAGGTTTCTTAAAAAATTAAAAATACAACTACCACATGATCCAATAAGATTCCACTACTGGGTATTCACCTAAAGAAAATGAAAACACTAAATCAAAAAGATATATGTACCTCTATGTTTATTGCAGCATTATTCACAATAGCCAAGATATGGAAGCAACCCAAGTGTCCATCAACAGATGATGTGGTATGTGCATACAATGGAATATTACTCAGCCATAAAAAGAATGAAATCCTCCTTTGTAACAACATAGACATCTAGAGGGTATAATGATAAATCAAACAAGTCAGTCAGAGGGAGACAAATACCATATGATTTCACTCATGCAGAATTTAAGAAACAGAACCAATGAACAAAGGAAAAAAGAAACAAGCAAAAAACCAGACTCTTAACTTTAGAGGACAAACTGATGTTTGCTGGAGGGGAGGTGAATGGGAGTGATGGGTAAAACAGATGAAGAGGATAAAGAGTATACTCATAACAAGCATGCAATAATGTACAAAATTGCTGAACCACTATATTGTATACCTGAAACTAATATAACACTATGCTAATTATACTTGAATAAAAGATATATATGAAAAAATAATAAAGTGGTTGGTATTATCTACAAAAAAACACATGAAAGCTTTTGCTTTTTTGATTTAGCATGTGGCAACCCTATAAACAAGAACTTTATAACTTCTATCTAACAAAACAAGTTGTTTTACAGGATCTAGCTATACAGTGAAACTGCGGCAATCCCAGGACCTCCCACTGTGATAGGTGATCAATAAAGACAAAGACAAATTGGAGTGAATCAAAGCAAGGTCCAGCTGAATTATAAACAGGGCAACCAAGGTCTGGGCTCTGAACAAGTTGAGGAACTTGAGGAAGTGCAATCTAACATCACTAAAGCTAGTGGATTTCCTTTAGTCAAAGAGATAACATGCAAAGATGGCAAGAGGGGAGAAAAGAGCAATATAATCAGAGTTTCTCAATAATTCCTCAATTTGCACAAAAATCAACATTAAAAATCTGGATCTCTTTGTATTAGTATTGCACTGATCACTGTTGTAAGGATCCCCACGACAGCTGTTCTCTGGCACTTTTTTTTTTTTAAGTTAAATACGCCTATTTTTTTTTTTTTCTGCATTGATACGCACAGTCTGATTAGTAACTTCTAAAACCTAAATAAGAAATATAAATCTGGGCAGAGGGAAACACAGCTGCTCCTCAGAACTGGCTGGTATCACATGATATGGCTTGACCTGCTATAACTCCTGAACTCAGGTTTCCAAGTTGGTCCTGGCTGAGAGTGAGTGGACATCTGACTTAACTAAAGCTATGGATTCCTAGCCCTGTTGCTATCTCTTGGCTTCCAAACCCTCCATGCATGTATTTGGGGCCCTAACATTTGTCTTTCACCGTTGGGTAGGTTGTTTTTTTGTTTTTTTGCTTTTGCTGCTGCCCAAACGATTCAAGATGATGAATGGAAAGTATGCTTGTGTGTTGCTGGGAGGCCGGGGAGATGGTACAGTTGAGGAAAGTGACTGGGACAGTACTGAGGGCAGAATCAGCCAACTCAAGACAAACTGTTTGCTTTTTCCAAAAAATAATTTGAACGTTCCTGTAGACAGAGGCCTAACATTTTCTTTTAGGGCAGAGTTTGATGTATGTTTTCTATGTTGCCTTAAAAATTATGCCGAAGATTTCTTCAAATACAAACTATTAATCTATGGATAGAGAAATAAGTGTACTACCTGACAGGACAACTTCAATAAGATCACCTTCCTGGATATCACTAGCCGTTTTCACCAGCTGAAGGATGTTTTCGGAGGTAGGGTCATGGCGAAAAAGCAGGATCTTATCATACATTCCATAGAAACCACACTCAGGAAACTGTAAATACAAATACCACAATAGGTTACATGTCAAAATCTTCCTAAATTTAGAATAGAAACAAACAAACCAAAAAAAAGTGTCAGGACACAAATACAAGTTAACTGATATTTTTATGCTACGTCAAATAGTTAAGGTAAAATTGACACAGTAAAATTCACCCTTTTTAGTGTGTTGTTCTGCAATTTTTGACAAATATATAGGAGAACTACATACCATATATGTGGTATACACAAAACAGTCAAGATACAGAACAGTTTCCATTACCCCCTAAAATTTCTCCATGCCCATTTTATTATAAACTTCTCCCCTGATGCCCAGCCCCTAGAAAACACTGATCTTTCTGCGTCCATAATTTGGTCTTCTCAAGAAGGTCGTATGAATGGTATTGTACCATTTACATTGTATAATTTAAAATCTGACGTTTCTCTTTTTCTTTTAAGACTTCTTATTTATTTGAAAGAGAAAGAGAGCATGAATGGGGAGGAGGGGGAGAGGGAGAAGCAGACCCCCAGTGAGCAGGAAGCCTGATGCCAGACTTGATCTCAGGACCCTGAGATCATGACCTGAGTTGAAGGCAGCCACTTAACCTAGTGAGCCATTCAGGTACCTGAATCTGATGTTTTTCATGTAGTATAATGGATTTAAGGTTGTCCATTCTGCTACATGTATCATTAATCTTTTCATTTTCATTCCTGAGGAATGCTCCATTATATTGCATGGATATACCACAGTGCATGTATCCATTCCTCAGTTGAAGGGCATTTTATTTCCAATTTTTGACTAGTACAAATAAAGCTGTTATAAATGTTTACTTAGAGGTTTTTGTGTGAACACAAGTTCTTCTTTGACTGGGGTGTATGGGAGTATCTGGGTAACTTTATAAAACATTTCTACTAAGATTTAGCACTTAGTATTACTTAGATTTCCAGTTCTTCTGAAGTGAGGTTTGGTAGTTTTCTTTCAAGGAATCTACTGATTTTATCTAAATTGTTGATTTTCTGGTCAAATGTTTTTTAAAAAAATATTATTCTTTTATCACACTTTTAATGCTGTAGGGTCCATAGTGATGTCTTTTTATTACTTTTTCATAATTTGTGTCTTTTCTCTCTTTTTGTTTGATCAGTCTCTGACCATCAGTCTATTTATCTGTTTTTTTTTTATCTGTTTTTAAGTCAGTTCCATATTGTTTTTAATTACTGTAACATATTTTGAAATGAGGAAGTATCATGCTTCTAGCTTTATTCTTCTTGCTCAAAATCACCTGAGCTATTTGGAGTCTTTTGTGGTTCCTTTTGAATTTTAGAATTGTTTTTTCTACTTCTATAAAAAAATGCCATTGGTATTTTGAATGGTATTCCATTGATTCTGCAGATTGCTTTGGGTAGTACAGACATTGTAACAATATTAATTCTTCCAATACATGAATGTGCAATGTCTTTCTATTTATTTGTGTTTGTTTCCTTTCTTTTAGTAATGTTTTATAGTTTTCATTGTACAAGTCTTTCATCTCATATTTTCATTAAAATGTTTGAAAATTCTTTTCTACTAAGTCCATTACCTTTACCATTCTGGTCTATTTTCGTTAATTCTTTTAATTCTTATGGGTTACATTTCCTCCTCCATTTCCTGCTTTTTCATATGTATGCTTTCTAAAAATTGAAGTATGGTTAACATACAATGTTTCATTAGTTTCAGGTGTACAACATAGTGGTTCAACAATTCTATTTGTTATGCTATGCTCACCAAAAAGTGTAACTACCATCTGTTACCATAGAATGCTATGAAAATACCTTGACTACATTCCCTGTGTTGTACATTTCATCCCTGTAATTTATTCATTCCATACCCAAAAGCTTCTACCTCCCACTCCCCTTCACCATTTTGTCCAACCCCTTACTCTCTGGAAACCACCAGTTTGTTCTCTGTACTTATGGATCTGTATCTGGTTTTTTTTGTTTGTTTGTTTGTTTGATTGTTCATTTGTTTCTTAGATTCCACATATAAGTGAAATCATATGGTATTTGTCTTTCTCTGCCTGACTTATTTCACTAAGTATAAAAATAGAAATGCCATATAATCCAGTAATTCCACTACTGGGTATTTACCCAAAGAAAATAAAAACACCAATTTGAAAAGATACAGGCATGCCCCTATTTACTGCAGCATTATTTACAACAGCAAAGATATGGAAGCAACCTAAATGCCCATTGACAAATGAATGGTTAAAGAAAATATGGTTTCTGTATAATGGAGTGTTATTCTGTGTATAAAAGAATGAGATCTCGCCATTTGCAACAACACAGATGGACCTAGAGGGTTTCATGCTAAGAGAAATAAGCAGAGAAAGACAAATACCATGTGATTTCTTTTTACATGGAACATACATCTACTTTTTAAATCAGATGCCAGATTTTACAAATTAATGTGAGCAGTTGCCTTTGCTGTCTTCCCTTAGAGAATGTTGATATTTGTCTTGGCAAAATATGAAGAAAATTGCAGATCAGTTTTGTCTTTTCAAGGCTTATTTTTAAGCTTTATTAGGTTAGCTTTAGAGTAGTATTTCCTCTAGGGATAGTTTAACCCTACTACTAATACATAACTCTTTGAACATCTCCATGGAATATCTCAAGTGTTCAGTGAAATTTCTTCCCTTTGCCTGATACAAACTCAACATCTCTCAGTGCTATGTGAGCTCTGGAAAGTATTCATTTCAGAGCTTCCAGGCAACTGCTCTTTCCTCTTTCCTCTGCCTTACTAATTTCCATCATACACATACACAGATTTGTATTCAGCCTAATACTCAAGCAGGCCTTTAAGCAGATTTCTGAAGCTCTATTTCTGTATAGGTCCCATCTTTCCAGTATTTCTTCCCTAAAAATCCTTTCAACCGGGTCACCTTGAGCTCTACTCCGTGTGTCTTCCCCACAGCCAGACAACTAGGCTCCTCTTAGGTTCTTTCTCCCCACACTACACTTCGGATCCTGCCTCCAGGCAGAAAGCTCACATGACTGTAGTGCTCACCTTGTTTGTTTCTCTTCTCAGGGATGACAGTTCTGCAATGCCTGTTGGACAATGTCCAAAAACAGGCATTCTACACATTTTGTAGTGTTTTCTATGTGTTTGGAGCAGGTGAGCATGTCTTATACCAGATACTCCTTGTGTGTAGACCCCAAAGTTTTGTGTGCTTTTAAAATATAGATTGCTAATCTTTTCTATCTAACCTTTTGACTACCCAATTCTATGTAAACAGCATTTGCAAGAAAAGTCAGTTAAAGACAAATAAAATGTCCACAATTGGTTACAGTACATTTTAAGATTATGTTGAAATAAATATACAAAATACATTAATGAAGTAAAATTATAAATTTAATAATTATCATAAAACTCTCAAACCTCAGTTTGAGAGTTTGAATTATACTTTAACTTAAAGAATCTTCCATGATTTGATAACAAATGTTCTTCAAAATGCAATACATTAATTAATACACACATCACCTTAGCATATCCTTTCCAAAACTGTGGGTAGCTGATTCTGACTCAAGATAGGAGAGAGAAAATTCAAGGGATTTAGTGTCTGAGGTGGGGTGAGTACACAATAATAGCTGGAGAGGAAGAGAGATGAAACAGCAATTGTCTTCCCAAAGATGAGCCAAACTTTACAGTGTCTTCTAACTAATGTCTGAAGGATGTGCTATGCAGAGGAAACATCAGGTGGCAATACTGAAGAGGGGCTTAAAAGGCAAGGATTCTGCCACCTCATCACAATTTCTGTCAATATGTCCACATACCTCTTGCTTTCTTCAACAAGGAATTTGTCCTTTCTTCAAGGACATTACAAGAGATATCTTATCTCTTGTAATGTAATTACAAGAATGACAACAAGAAACATTACAAGAATATCTAAATTCTATTTCTCTATGGTCTTAGCTTGCTGACACTTGAGTATCCCAGTCTATATTGTGCCTCTTCGTAAAACCATGGGTATATGGAATGGATGATTTTGTACTCAAGTAAGGCTTGAGTGCCTCACATCGTAATTATTATATTTCTTTCTGAGGGTGACTCACAAAACACTTTTAAAAATAAGAATAGATAGAATAATACCAAGATATACAACCCATATTAAAACTATTATTTTAAAAGCTGAATTTAAAAAATAAAGATAGCATTATAAATATTCATGGAAGTTATTTGTCCAAGATATAGAGCACTGAGGTGTGGATAGCCTCTCTTCCACATTCCATTTTACTGGGTCATAAACAAGGCTTTTCGCTCTTCATTAACAAGCCATTCAAAATCAGGTTGTAGAGCCCTGTGAAGCAGGGCACGGGGTGAACATGAAGGCCTTGCCTCATGGGACAGTTGTCATGGCAGCAGAAGAAACTGAGGATTAGGTTTTGTTTTTTTTTTTTTCAAATTGTACCTTTTCTTATTGGCCAGAAAAAAAATATACACACATTTGCCTTTTACTGTTTAAAAAAAAAAAAAAAAAATCTTTCCTTTGATGTAACATAACATTCTGCTTGAACAGAAAACTATACAGTAAGACTTCCAGAAATTATATTTAAAAATGATGTCAGGAAGGTGGAAAGTATAATGAAACAATGCCTGACAACTGAGAAGAGAACATATTGGGGGAAAAATATGCATGGAACAACATTCCCTAATTTGGTCATAATCATCTGTTTTTATGTGAAGGTGTGTGAGCTTTGAAATCTGAAAACCCTCATTAAACTAAACAGGCTTTCAGAAAGGCTCAGAGGCTTGTAAACTCAGCTGGAGCTTATTACAAGATCAGTTCTGTGTTTCTCAGAGGCTTTGTGGTTGTGAGCACAAACATCTGAGATAAGTGATTTCAAGCTCTCTCCAAGTTCGACTGTTACAAAACTGGCCACTGTGAAAATACGGCCAACAATTACGGCACTGGTCCTAAGCTCTTTAATTCTACCCTATGCTGGAAACCTCTGTGCTGCTGTGTGTATCATTTGGCATTTTTGACCACAGAGCACAATTTACTGTTACATTTCACTATAAATTCATGGCTGGCCAGACAATGTGCTCCAGAGTAGAATAAATACATGTTTTAATGAGTTGCTGAAATGTGACCTGGCCGACGGGAACTCTGAGGAACAAAGGGTGCTTTTCCATAGTTGAGGCCAATCACAAAGGGCAAGGAAAAAGCAATACCAGAAACAAATTAATCCATGATTCAGTCAAGTAGAAAAAAAAAGAGCGAGAGAGAGATGGCCTGATTAGGAAATGAAAACACACAGCCAGTTTACTTTTGCTAAAAGGTGATGAAAATCCTGGGATTAAATTATTCTGCTCAATAACGGAACACATCAGGCAGGTGAATATTGCACTCTTCTCATCGAAGGCGCTTTCCAAGTTATTTTCCAAGAACTCTCTCATTGCTAACAAGTGGTGGCCACCCTTAATGAGCAGAGAGATAAAAAGGTGCTACCACTTACTAGTTGGGCCAAAATACTACCTAAGTACTGTTCCAGGAGTATGGGGACAACAAGGATGAGCAACTATCTTAAGAGAATAGCTATACAGTTGGGTGAAGCTGTCTCTGGTGTCTCTTGTTGGACTTGCCCCTTTAGCACTGAGCTGTGAAAAGCAGAAACGATTAGGTAGCTGATGATGGTTCTGAAAGCAGATCCTGGATCCTGCGGACGGATGTGGTGAGCGAGACCTAAGACAACAGTGGTAAATTCGTATTCTTAACTTTGCCTAGGCAACTAACACATCCCCTTTTTAATAACCTCACAATCTAAATAAATAAAAAAAAAGTCTAATGACACTGAAAATTTAAGTATATAAGAAAGTTAAGTGTGTGGAAAAAAAAAAAAAACAACAAATACTTAGTGAATAACCACTGGTGATTATCATGTACCCAGCGCTACAGCTGTAGCAATAAAATTATGAGCTGGTTCAAGCCCACCAAAAGCATGAACACTAAATTGTCATTTAGAAACACAAGTTATGAAGTGTAAATGAAGGGGAAAAGAAAAAGTGAATACTCTATATTATCTGGAGGCATATTTCTGAAATGCATTCAAATTTGGGCACAGGCTCTTTGATTTGGTGATTTCATATCCTCAAAAAGGCACACACGAAAAGAATTCCACCCTATGACCACATAGCTATGTGACTAGTTTCTGAATCTAATCTTAGGAAACAGAAACCAGAGAAAAATTTTTAACTTTTTCTTTTTAACTCCCTCCCTCCTCTACCCAACCACCCCTCCAAGCCAGGCAGGAAACTGAATAGTGTTCCATCACAGTCACTAAGAATCACTGTCAAAGGCAGACCTTTGCTATCTCTCCTAGCGGCAACTGTTGGTATAGATTCTTGGTTGAATCATGGCTCTCTCAGTCCAAAATACATGATTCATGAAAATAAATCTGGAACGCCTGTTTTCAAGAAATATTTTTAAAAGTCTTTGCAGAATTTCAGTTTCTGAAATGACGACTAAATGACAGTTATAGCGTTGCCACAAGAAGTTGCATTATATACTGCCCAAGCCATGAAAAACAGCCTAACTGTCCCCTGCGGAGCCGGAGTGCAGGCATTCTCCATTTTACTTTGCTATTTTCTGGGCCATGGGCCTGCCGCCCAAATGCCAAGAACCCTGGTGAACAATCACAGCCCTTGCTCCCTCTGTAATTCTTTCTCTCACCAGCCGCAGCAATCATGACTCTCTGCTCTACTAACCCAATGCTTCCTTTGAAACTGGATGCCTAACACCAAGGGTCTATCTACTTCAGAAGTCTTCAAGGTCTGAATTTACAAACACAAAAGTCACTGTGGCTAGTCCTCCTCTCTCCGCTCTAGTGCCAAAACACTTCCTTTTCTCATCTAAGACAGGGCTTTAATTTATTCCACTTTTGCTTTCGTAAAGGCAGATGAGCCACGCACTTTCTTCTGCTTAGATTTTCTTTTTTTAGCCACTCTCCTTTCCATTAAGTTCAAAATCCCAGGTTTAAACAATCATTTTCGTTCACAGTTTTACATTTGGACCTTAGACTTACTTTCCATTTACATTACAGCAAAGAAAAATAAAGAGAAAAAGATATCTGAGGGGAAAAAAAAAGGAATATACTTCATCAAGGATAGGTTAGCTTGTAATCTTTAGATTAAAGTGAAATGGTAGACTTTGGTTATGAGATTTAAAAGGTGGCTGTACTACCAGACACTGAAACATGCATATAACTTGAACTTGCAACACCTTTGGAAAATAAAGTTAGACTAGAAATTCCTCTCCCTAGAGCATATAAATATATTGACGTTATATACCAGATATTGCTAAAGAAGTCTGTTTAATAAATTACATGCTTATCTTTAAGACAGCAGATGTGACTCAGTGTGATGCTTAATTGTTAGTAGAAACTTTTCTTCTACGTTAATTTGAATAATATGTCATCTATTAAAAAGACAAAAGCAGTAAGAAATGACTTAATACATCATTAACTCTAATGCCGCAACTTCTGTGTATAGACTTCCTGGAGGTATTTTAAATCATTATTTTGTTGTCTATAATTTTTAAGGTTTAAAATAAATGTTCATATCTAGGCAATTATAGGTGGTAATAATTAATGAGAGCCTCACACTGTTGTGTAAAAACATATTATACTGCATTATACCTTGACAGATTACTAGTCAGTAATAGCTATTACAAGTCTTAGTAGGCACTCTGAAATTACACAACAGTAATTAGGTGTGTAGATGTGCAGCTTGGAAATGGAAAAAAATGTACTTTGTACTCTTTGCCTTATTCTGAATTCAACTGTCATAGAATACTGTATATCTTTGGGGTGCCTGGGTGGCTCAGTGGGTTAAGCCGCTGCCTTCGGCTCAGGTCATGATCTCAGAGTCCTGGGATCGAGTCTGGGATCGAGTCCCGCATCGGGCTCTCTGCTCAGCAGGGAGCCTGCTTCCCTCTCTCCATCTACTTGTGATTTCTCTCTGTCAAATAAATAAATAAAATCTTAAAAAAAAAAAAGAATACTGTATATTTTTTGCATTTCTTAATAAGGCTACATGGTTGTTCATTCGTTAATGAATTGATGATGATGGGAGCATGTATTGGATAAAATGAAGACTATAACAGCAATTAAAAGGTTTTAACAAAATTTAAAAATCATTAATTTTGGAGAAGAAAAATACCCAGAGTTAATTTATTTTCTTTTCATTTAGAGATGATTGGATTGACCCAGAATTTACTAAGGAATCTATCCAAGGTCACAATACTAGGTAATGTCAGAACAAGGACAAGAAGCCTAGTCTCCTAACTCATACTGCTTGATCGTCCCTCTCAGTCCATTTCTCCTAGGAAAGAAATACAGGAAGAGTGGCCAAATGTCCAGCCAACAGTGATTCAGAAATAAAGACCCTGAGTACTTTTTTTGGCCAGAAAGTGCTAGACCCAGACATACAGATTTTGGATTTTGAACAAAACTAAGGTAAACGACTTAATGAACTTTAAAACAGCTATTCCATGGCAATCTTCAGTTTTTACTAGATAGATAAGTCATTAGAAGTGTAGTGGTGGGGGGACGCCTGGGTGGCCCAGTTGGTTGGACGACTGCCTTCGGCTCAGGTCATGATCCCGGAGTCCCAGGATCGAGTCCCGCATAGGGCTCCCAGTTCCACGGGGAGTCTGCTTCTCTCTCTGACCTTCTCCTTGCTCATGTTCTCTCTCACTCTCATTCTCTCTCAAATAAATAAATTAAATCTTTAAAAAAAAAAAAAAAAAAAAAAAAAAAAGAAGTGTAGTGGTGGGGCGTCTATGTGGCTCAGTGGTTAAGGCCTCTGCCATCGGCTCAGGTCATGATCCCAGGGTCCTGGGATCAAGCCTCACATCGGGCTCTCTGCTCAGCAGGGAGCATGCCTCCTCCTCCTCTTTCTCTCTGCCTACTTGTGATCTGTCTGTCAAATTAATAAAAATCTTAAAAAAAAAAAAGCGCGTAGTGGCACTGAGGCACCCCACTGAAGGCCAGATGACAGCAGAATGGACAGCTTATAGCAGAAGAAAACCCGGCTGGGGTCATTTAAGACAAGGGCAGGCAGTCTTCCACATCCTATCCTCAAAGGAGAGGTTTATTTTAAGAGAACCATAATTAATATTTATAGTATTTTTGGTCCTTTAGAGAAAAAGAAACATATGCATATTGTTGAGTAATATGTTTGAAAAGATTTCCACTAAATTACCTAAGATAAAATTGGAAAAAAAAGTACTATTATTTGGAAAATTTGTACATATGTCTATCATGTACTTTGATGATAATAAATGGGAGATAATTAGTGTATTACAATCTGAGTTTGTATTTCAGATGCAAGAGGGGTAACTTTTAATTACATTAAAACTAAATTTTAATATTAAATATACATAGAACAATGACCAGAAAATGCTAATTTAATTACACATATTTACCACAAAGTATTTATGTAAACTTTAATATGGCATCAATCCTCCAATTGTGTGGACTATATAAACAGATGGCCAATTTATGAAAATCAGTTAAAAAAATCAATCTTTAGTAGAATACCTAAATGAGTGAACCATCTCCTTTTTAACTGTTTTACCCTGATGTTCTAAAATGTTTGATTCTGACCAAATTAATTTTATTCCAGGCAATTTTCTTTTACACAATAATTGGATAGATCTAAGTATGTATAATTATCAGGGATACAGTTCATGGTAGAGAGGCGAACTGCCTAGATTATGCCCCAGATCATAAATCTAGAAATGGAGGTTAGGAAGAAGTATTTAGAGGTAAAATACTTTTCTTATAAAAGATCTCTGAATGGTGTACATAAAGGAACAAGAAATGGGTATGGGACACAGACCTTCCAAGTCAAGTGGAAAAGCTGATGCCACAAATGTAGCGGTCCTGCTGAGCACCCACATGGATCACTACAGCACACGTGACACACAGAACAACTCTCTTAAGAGGTCGAGAGCCGTGTCATGGCATACCACAAGTTCATGCACCCAAACTTCTAGGTACTGTGTCCCTAGCTAGAGACGCAATGATAAATCAAAACAGATACGGTCCCTTCTTCTCAGAAGCTAAGGAAGGGGAAACTGTCTAAAGCAGGAGAGCACAAGTTGGGGCGGGTGGCAGACATCAGACAGTTAATCCCACAAATGAAGGTATAACAGCAGAGTGAGAGAAGGATAACGAAGAAACGGGCACCTTCTGAAGAAAGCATACAACAAAGGACCAGAGGGAATGAGGAAAGGCTTCCCTGAAGAAATGGTGTTGCAGCTCAGATCCAAAGCTCAAAACCAGTAACTTCAGAAGGAGGGTGGTAGAGGGTCAGAGGGGCTGGCAGTGCAAGCAACTGTGCAAAAATTTTACATGTTCTTAACAGTCGTAGTGATAAGTCTCTTTGATCAAGGGTAGAAAAAAGTATTTCAGGTTCCCACATCATTACCCCTTCATATCGCCTGGTGATCCACACTGGGACCAATGCCTGTGTCAGGATCTACCTTATAGCTCTGATACTAAAGGAGACTCCACAAACTGCTTCTTCATTAAGAATCCCCTGGACCAAAAAAAAAAAGAATCCCCTGGACCTAGATCAAGATCTGAATTCAGTGATAAAATTAACATTTCCTAAAGCCTATATACTTACTCCATGAGAAGCGCTATGACAAGAAGGTCTGAAATAAGTTTGGAAAATGTGGTATGTACTATACCCTTCCTAAAAATTCACTATGCATTTTATCATAATATTTATAAAGAAACTTGCTTCTGAGTCATACTTCCATATTTGACACATATATGTGTATATATATGACATATATCATATGTATGATAGGCATATATATATATATTATAATATATATATATATATTTGTTTCCTGATTGCTTCCCAGAACCACTGTAGAGATTAAATAAACTAACCCTACAATATTTATAATAGACCCATGGAAAATGATAATGTTTGTTGCTGTTATTACTTAGTTATAAGTAAGTTAGTTATAAGAAAACCAAGATTTTCTAGTCCACTCTGTTCTTCATCAAAAACTCCAGATGAGGAACCACTTGGATGCACAGGAAGGCATGCATACTGTCCTACAGTTTCTGCTTAGTTCCTGTAGCTTCAACACAGCTCACATGATTTCTAATTTGCTCTAGCCAGACCTTCAAGCTGGATACCTACACTGAGGCTTTCTTCACTTTCAGTGTTGTGCATTTTCTGATACAAATATTCATTACACCTAAGATAACGATTAGTTTCCTTCAAAACTAACCTATATTTGGTGAAAGTTTTTAAATTAACTAGCTTTTTAAACAACTCCGTTGTATATATTCATACTATGACATTTTCGTGTTAATTTCACGTACTGTACTAGAAAAAAAAGCAAAGACCACAGATTTGGATGTTGGCATTGATATTGCGGAATGCCATTGTTCTGATTGTGCTGCTAATGATCCTTTGGTTCCATGGGTAGAAATCTCATTTCCTGAAAACCAAATCCCCAAGGAGCTGCTGTATTTTTTTTTCTTCTTTGTACTGATAAGCAGGCAGTGCATCTGATTTAAAGGATCAAAATGAAAACAATTTCTCTCAATTACTTTGATGTTCCCCAAGATAAGAAAGAATTTCTTCACCCCCTATAAAATGCCATACAGCTTCTGGAAAGAATGCTGTAGCTTGTGGAAGAGTTAGTAGGGGCCAAAGATAATAAAACCACCTGCCACCCCCACCAGAAGTAACATTTAATAAATTGGCCTTTCAGTTAACTCCCAAGGGGCCAGATGTCCTCAGCTGGGCTTTCAGGCAAGAGCAGCTTTGGCCTCTCCTACAAAGACCTCTTTACGGTTGTATTAAAAAGGTATCTGCAAAAGCTCTTAAGGATATCTGTGATGCCTTATAACCTTGGTTCAGGTTATTGGGTCATAGAGAAATGTTTCTATTTCCAGCAAAACTGACTAATGGTCTATTGCTGTCGCTCATAAAGGCAGGTGTAGATAATTTACAAAGATGAAATCTGAAAAATGGTGAGAGAGAGCAAGTTCAGCTGATCCCAAGAGAGAAAGAATTAAAGAGTGAGATGTTGAGGAAAGAAAAAAGAAAAAAATCTATAGACATTTGTGTTCTTTGATGAAGGGCACAGAAAAATTGAGTCTCTTCCGACTATCCAAAAGTAGGACATTCCTAGAAAACCTTTTGTAAGCCGAAATGTTGGTAAAGGGAAGAAGCAATTACCATTAATTTACATGGGAGAATTGTTGAGCATTCTCAGACACAAAAAATAATCTTTCTTAGGCTCTTCTGATGCCGGAGGACACATCTTGCCAAGGGATGCACAAAATAAATCGAGATAAAGCACAGATGCTCACAGGTACAGTTCAAAGCTGTAGAGACTGGGTGCCGACACACTCACTGAGTGTAGCCCAGGGGAAGGTTATTTGCAGGGCCCCTCTCACTGACTGGGGTGCACACTGCCTCTTTATCTGCCCCTGCAAAGCCAATGCTCCACACTATTTTTGCTTTTCGCCTTTCTTTTGGTAAAAGCAAGAAGCCTCCTCAAATTCCTTTCAGGTAGCTAAAATAAGTCTTAATGTAGGTCTTTCATAAAAGCAAAGTGGCTTGACAAGAATTTTCAAAAAGTGGGGGAGGAATACCTATATGTAAGTGAAATCTTATACTCTGACTTAGCATTAAGTAGGTTAATTTCTTTCATTTATCATACGTATCACAATTGATCTATAAATATATATGCTAATACAAAATAACGATTTTTTAAGAAGAAAAGCAATGACACTATACTAATACCTTGTGACATAAATGATTCCGGTACAAGTTTATATTTTTATGTTTTGGTTGCTTGGAGAACGGTGGTAAACAATATAGACAAAGATCCCCCAACTTCAAGAAGATCTAAGATGCCCTTCTCCGTTATCTCCGTGGGAACTTCAAGTATTTCTTAGAGTTGCCAGAGGCAATCCCCCCAGAGTTAACTTCCTGTTCCCTTTGCACCTGTATGATCCAATCTGCCAATAATCACAAGACAGTACAGATGGGAGAAGTCATTGTATGTTTTAAGTTAGATATTGTGAGAGAAGTTCCTATTTGACTTTATTATTTTTTTCAGAGATTTATGTATTTTGAGGGGGGTGGGGAGGAGCAGAGGAAGAGAGAGAGAATCTACAGCAGACTCCTCATGAGAGCAGAGCCCAACAGGGGTCTCACCACCCCAAGATCATGACCTGAGCCGAAATCAAGAGTCTGATGCTTAACTGACTGAGCCACCCAGGCGCCCCTTCTTTTTGACTTTGAAAGGGGACACAACAAAGCCCTCTAGAGAAGAACCTGGTTTACACTGTAATAGCTGAGAAATCTGGGCCATCTCAATAGCCCAGCAACTGCAAGTTGTCAAAGCCGCCTATTGTATTCTTGAGGCAACTGGGAGTTAATAAGAGGGCGGTCTGTGACTACCTTATCTCATCTGGGTCCAATCATTGCATTAACTCATATTCCTTTCCACAAGGAGGGAATGGGAGCATACAAAAATCAGAACTGAGACATCTGAATTGAACATAATATTTTAAAGCTCACTTATACATTTATATGTATATAAATATATATGTATATATATATATATCACTCTAAATTCAGAGAAAATAAAATTCATTAGTTGAGACTGAAACACATTAAGAATCAACACTATCCTTCACAAAACTTCAAAAACATTTGTCAGAATTCACGCCAGCAGCAAAATACTCAAGATGTATTACACTCCAAATTGCACCCCATTTCCCTCAGCCTGTTTAACAGAAATTGTCCTCAGCCCTCCTTGCATACATTCTCACTGGAATGGGCTCCAGGCGAGCTGTTCTTCACATTGCCAGGTTCGGCAGGGAACCCTCCATCCTCTAGGGCAACATGTCAGAAGCATTTGCCCCAGGGGATCACTCCCTCCTTCCAACACTTCCTTCCTTTGATGCTAGAACAGTGCATTCTCTTGGTTTTCCTTCTACTTGAAAGGCTATAACTTTTCAGTCACTACTACTGAATCTTTCTCTTTTTTCCAGCCTATTAGAGAAATGCTGGGGTGGTCCGGGCTCATTCTGCAATTAGTCGATTTTCTCTATTTATAATCACCCCAGAGGATCTTATCCAGTCCACTGGCTTTAGATACCACATATACTCAGATGGCACAAATGTCTATCTCTAGCAATGAGCATTTCCCTAAAACACAGATCCATTTATCTAACACTAATCAACATCTCTGTGTGGCTACATCTACGAGATTCACAACAGAACTCTTGACTACTCATCCCTGATTTTTTCCCCTTCACTGTCTTTATCTTAAGAAATAGCCCCAACATCCAGTTGTTCAGGTCAAAAAGCTTGGAATCATCTATAAATTTTCTCTTTCTCTCTCATTTCACATGAACCCATCAACAAATCCTATTGGCTCTACAATAAAAGCATGATATACTGCAAATCTACCATCTGTCACCATTTCCTCTGCTATCTCCCAAGTCCAAGCCACCATGTCTTACCCATACTACCGTAACTGCTCAAGCCACCAGCTCCTCCTCTTGGCTGCACAATCTATTCTACACACAGGAACTGGATTCGCCCTTTAAAATCATCTATGAGATCAGAGCCTTCCGATGGCTTCCCTTCACATTTAGAATTATCCTTCAGTCATAACCAGTCTCTGCCCTCATCTTCTGCCACCCTTCCTCCACTCTGGTCCCATTATTGTTTTTCAAGTTAATCAGAGATAGTTCCTCCTGAAGGCTTCTACACCTGCTCTTTTCCTCCTGCTTGATATTTACATGGCTAATGCCCTAATTCCTTCATGTTGCTCAAGTGTCACCTCCTCAGCAAGGCTTTCCCTGACCACTCTAAGTAAACAGCAAGGCTTTCCATGACTACACTAAGTAAAATACAGCTCCTCTAATGCCTTTCTTTTATCCAGTTTCCTTTGATATCAGAGAAATCATCACGACCCGAAGTTAGAGATCTACACTTTAAAAAATTATCTGTTTCTCAACCACAACAAAAACCCCATTAGAGCAGGAACTTATTCCATCTGATTCACTACTCCAACTCAACGGCCTAGAATAGTGTCTCGTACATAGTATGTGCTCGTCAATATATAGTGTTAAATGCATGAATAAATATCATGACAAAGCAAGCTATTTTACCTCATGAAAGTATCAGAGGAATTGGTTACTTCACTTTTCTTTAACATTATCAACCCAACCAAAAGTTGGGTAAGTACTGAAGTACCTAAAACTAATTCATGACTTCTCAGTAAAGGTTTTAAAATCTATCTGGAGATATTTTAAAATATGGGTACCTAGCTGTCCATAGATTTAAAGAGATGATCTCTCTTCATACTCTAAATCCACAACTAAAACATGTCAATGACCTGTATTTATTGGGACGATTTGTTCCCCTTGGACTCTTAAAATAAAAACAGTCTTTATTTTTAGAAACCAGGATTTCCTTTCCCTGCAGAGGCTACAGCCCAGACACATTCAAACCCTCAAATGTTTACAATGACTTTGGCAGACTGCTCACACAGAAGAAGCATGTTTCCCCAATTTAGAAAGTCCAGGTCTCTGAGGGTCTAATTCTCATATTCTGTGCCACTGTGGTTATTTCCTCAGTTGGCTTATCAGAGTATCTTATCACCTCTAGAAACTTTAGATTAAGCAAAGAAAAGTGAATATGCTGCTTCCCCAAGTCAACAGACAACCACCAATCTTGGTTCAGTTTAGCTCTCTCCCTTATCAACTACCACTTTCTACTCTCCTCTCAGCCACGCTACTTGTGAAGCTTCAGCCATGAAGCATAGCTAACTCATGGTCTCATTCTTGTTGTTCCTTTTGTCTGGAATACTTTTCCACCTAACAGTCTACTAGCACACACCCTCACTTAATTCAGGTCTCTGACCAAATACCTTTGTATCGTTTACCTCACTGTATATATGTATAGTATCTCTCTGATCAGTAAAATGTGACCTCACTTGAACAGGGACAATGTGTTTGATTCATTGTTGTATCCCATCACCCAGGACAAGGCCAGGCACAGAGTGGTAGTCAATTAACGGTTGTCAAATGAATGTTCCATAAACAGCGTATCTTCATCATCCCTTTCGTATTCCCCCATTATTCACTGAATGAATTTTCACTTACTTTGGCACTAGCAGCCTATTTTGACACCCTTAAAGTATAATTTCTTCTCTTAGTTATGAAACAACTCACTTTATTGATTTGGAGAATATTATTGGAATATAAACAAATATTACTCATAGCTAACGATTATTAATATAGTTTGCTAATTTGTGAACTGGCATATTTTAGGAATCCATGATTTTGTTTCACTACTTCTCTGGAATAATTTCCCCAGTTTCATTCTATATGTTCCTACTGCCAATGTACTGTAAATAATTTCAGCTTAGGTAGCTTCAAAGAACTAGAATTTTAAAAATAGAATTTTTAAACTCATATATCAAAACCATGCCAAATACTTTATGTACATGTCTATGGGTACTGTATAATTTGGCTATAAATTTACTATCTGCAGGATTTCACAATAAAAAATATCAATACAACATACTAATTCCATTAATAATTAGAGTCACAGTTGAGGTCCCTCAGTGGTACAGTCAGTTGGGCATTTGTCTCAGATCGTGGTCTCAGAGTTGTGGGATCGAGCCCATGTTGGACTCCACGCACAGCAAGGACTCTGCTTCGGACTGTCTCTCCCTCTCCTTCTGCCCCTTCCCCCATTCAAGTAAATGAATAAATCTTAAAAAAAAAAAAAAAAAAAAAAAAAAAAACAGAGTTAAAGCTATAATTATTGAATACCTATAATGTGCTATGATTTTGTATTTTAAAATATTGGAGAAAAATAAACTGAAATTGCTACAACCAACCAAAATGCATGGTAAAGGAATTAAATATAAAACAAATAGTTAAATAAATCAGAAAGAAATATAAGAGTGTATCTGTCTGATTGGGGACAGTCCTTTCTAATCATTTAACCCAATAAGCCTTCTGGTCCAGGGTGGCAGATGAAACATACACATTAAACTTTCATATCTAAAAGAAATTAAAAAATAAATTTTCATTTCTACAAATTCTACTGAAACAATAGTAAAGTACAAAGGGAATTTAATCCGTATTACCCCAAACTTGGAAGTGGAGAGAGCAACAGAAGAACCAAACTTCTAACAAGTATCAAGAAAGTGGAAATCTGGGGCGCCTGGTTGGCTCAGTGGGTTAAGCCACTGCCTTCGGCTCAGGTCATGATCTCAGGGTCCTGGGATCGAGTCCCACATAGGGCTCTCTGCTCAGCAGGGAGCCTGCTTCCTCCTCTCTCTCTGCCTGCCTCTCTGCCTACCTGTGATCTCTCTCTGTCAAATAAATAAATAAAATCTTAAAAAAAAAAAAAAAAAGAAAGTGGAAATCTGATGGAAACCGATCACATACAGGTTGTCACCTTCCCGTGCATATGTTTACATGGAGACTCTGACTGGGTTTCCCTGAGTATCAGTTCAGGGAGTAGGAGTCTCAGCTGCATCATTCCCTTCTGCATCCTCAGCACCTAGTACACTCCAAGTACATAAGAGGTGCTCAATGCATATTCATCTATTGAATGAATGAATGAATAGCCATCAATAGAAAATTAAAGAAACAAAGATGAGTCATCCTAATGTATTCTTACACCACCTTTAAAATTCAATGCCAGTCACAAAAGAAGTTCTCAATATGTTCTGAACAAATAAGCAAATGGTGGAAATAAAATCTTTAATGTTGTGAAAAATTTGCCATGATGTTCCAGCAAGTGAAAAAGATCATAAAATCGTATAGACAATGAACCCATTTGTTGTTAAAAAATAAATGCATTCATAGAAAAAGAACTTGAGGAGAATCCAAAATTACCAACTGAAGATATATCTAGCAAAGGGATTATGAAAGACTGTATTATCTTTTGTGCTTTTTTGCATTTTTCAAGTTTCTCACTACATATGTATAATCCCTTTGTAATTAAGGAGGGGGGGAAGCTATTGTATAACAGAAGGCTTTGGTTCTGCCATTCTCTTGGAAGTACTATGCTTTATCTTTTCTCCCACTTTGAAGCCAGCCAGCTCACACCATGTTATGTGCCAGACTGTAGTCCCACTCTTCACACAGGAAAGGAGGGAAAAAAATGGAGGTGTGACAAGGATGCAGTTTCATAGACAGGAAGAACCAAGCTATGGGGTGTGCTCTGCATTCTAGGATAGAATTTCATAGCCTATCCAGGTTAGAATATAGGCCAGATACATCTGTATGAATGTATATATGTCTATGTTGGAATGGTATACAGGTATAGGTGCTTCCCCCACCACGGTACAGTCACAAGCACCAAGATAAGATCTTGGAAAGAACACCACCAAGGTCAGCCACACTTTGCTCAAGTACCTGCTTATTGATCATTACTGATCCATGCTTGGTGTCAGCTTCCTTACCTATGTGCAAAAAAATCATGTGGCTATCTGCATCGCTGGGTGATCTATGCAAGTGTTAAATCACCATACTGCTAAATCACCACCTGAAGCTAGTATTACCCTGTATATTAACTAACTGGAATTGAATTAAAGCTTAAAAAAAAGGATGAGGCATGCCAATTAAGCTTTCTCACAGCCTTGATCCCTCAGATATCTTCTGCTTTTAATCAAGGTTTGTGAGGCCATGAAGTCTAGGAAGATAGGTAACAATCTCGTGACCAAGGGGATAAAGTCAAAGGAATCACAGAGATACTATCCCTGCAACCTGACATTGTGGAGCAGCAGAGGAGACCCTAGAGTACCCTACCCACAACACAAACTCCATGTTAAATACACTACATGCCTTATTGTTCAGGATGGTTCTGAGGGTTTTCTGTGATGTGGGGCTGAAGGTATCTATGATGGATGAAACATAAAAATGAGGACTAATTATTTCCTTCCCTGTCTCCATGTCTACTTAGCTATCCTGTAATCTTTAGTGCCCTCCCACTCTGGTGCTGAGATCAACCACGTGACTTGCTTTAGCCAACAGGATATAAGCAAGCACAATTCAAGTTCTGTAGATTAGCATTTGTGTTCTCTTGCCGCCTGGGAAAACTACCACTGCCATGTGACCAGCACACACATGCATACACACACACATATGCACACAAACTGAGAAAATTTTCTTCCAGTATTCGAAACTATTATTTGGTTCAGCAAAGAACTCATTCCTGTCATTGATAACCATGTGAAGTTCTGCCATCCACCTTTGTTTCATTTTCATCTTAGTCACATAAAATTATAAACCAATGGTCCTGTCAGAACTACAACTGCTTATCATTAGCAACCACAGGTGAAATGCCAATTGAATATTACCCCCAGCTTAAAAGACCACCAGAGACGTGAGTCAAAGCCAATCAGCAAGGGTCGTTTATTGCAGGTTCGAACCTGGACCTCTGCGTCGCTCGTTGCCGATAACGCCGAGAGGTCCAGAGCTGGGTTGGTGCAGGATTTTTATAGACAGATACAAACAAGTTTCGGGTGGGGCTGAGCTGATTGATTGATAGTTTGAACAGGCATACTTGGCGTCAGTGGATTGGGTCAGGGGACCCGCGCGAAAGCAGACAAAGCAATCTTACAGAAGCAGAACTGGCCGGTTAGCCCACGCATGCGAAAAAAGCACTATCAGGATATTGAAGGCCTGGTTACTATCAAGTAAAGACAATTGGAGTCTCCTGGTGGAATGTTACATTCCTGCTATCAAGCATCCTTGTTAATGAGATTTAGGTTTAGAAGAAATTTAACTTTATTTACTTTTCCTTCTACCTCCGCCTCCTTCCGTTTTTCATGGAGGTGAGGGTGACATTAGGGCTTGAGGAACTGAGTTCTGTGTCCCTGGAAATTGGGCTATTGATAAGGTAACTTCTTTGTTGTAAATCTCAAGGACATTTGCAAACCAAGGGAGACTCCTACCTTGCAGGACTGTGATCTCTGCAAGTTAACTATTTATCGTTTTATGGCAGTCAGGGGTGCCTGAGGAATGCTACACATATGGAGGGGAGCGGGTGAAGGGGGGGGTGCAAGGCGCCAGCCTTTGCTTTGTCCTCAGCCAGCCTCCTGCTCCTTCACAGGTTGCCACCATAAGATACAAGAGTTTGGAAAAAAATAGACACAATTACTCTATGAGATATAATTGGCTATCTGGAATTTATAATAAAGGGTACTGAACATTACATTATTATTTGTAAATTATATATTATACTACCTTTTATATCATTAAAATTAACAATAAATTATTTTTTTCAGCATTTCTTGTTAAACATTTACTAGCATACTACTGAGTATGATATAATGTGCCATCTTGCCCCATAAATCCCAGAGGAAGAGAAAAGTAGATTCTTCCAGTTCTCCATCATAAAAATATATAATATATACAATAATAAATTAAATTATCTTCCTCAAGGAAATGGTGCTCAACTCTTTAGGAAAGGATGACATAGTTAGTAAAAGTGGGCTGCAACTTCCTTATAAACCTGAAGGAAAAGCTAGAATAATGCTTGGAGGTGAGGTGGGGAGCTGGATTTCTAAAAACAAGAACTTTTTATTTGCATTCCTCCCTATGAATGAACAAATTTTTCTTATTATTATACCCAGGCTCTCTCAAATGTTTGCACCAGTTAGAAATAGGAATCAGGTAACAGCTTCTTATATGGGCCTCATTTTTGAGGACCTGTGAGGGCATCACCAGCTTAACATAAAGCCAAAGGTCAAAATATGTTATTAATTGATAACAGTGATTCAATTTAATTTTTCCATCTGTGAAATCATCAAAGAACAACCTAGAGTACTAAAAAAAAAAAAAAAAAAAAAATTAAAAGAAATGTATTTAGAAAAAAAGTTACCTGAATTCCTAATTTTTTTCATAAACTTTACTTACTACTGCCAAAATATGTGCATGAAAATAAGATCAAGTAACCTAGTAGTTTATTCCTTCCCACCATTTTCCTCCCAAAGTCGTATTAGGAATAGAATGTGGGAGATGAGCAAGACAGATACCCAGGCTGAGGAAAATCAACCTCTTAGTAGAAAGAAACGGGAGAGACCTTGTGTGACTGTTTGGAACAGGAAAAATGTAGAAAGAGAAATAAGACATTTGGGTTTTTTTTTAAATTTTGTTTTTAATAGAGAAAGGAAAAAAACAAATTGGAAAAGACAAGTTGATGTGGTGAAAAAAAAACTTGTGAAAGGGCAAGGCCAAGAAATGTAAATAGTGTTCCAGAAAAAATAAGGTGGCATATAAAAGAAACAGGAAGAGGGGGAAAGAAAAAAAAAAAAGAGCCAGAGAGAATGATTAGTTTCCAATTTACTGTGCCATGATGAGTACTTCAAAATCCATTCTGCTAATATTTCTCCTACCTTCTCCTTAAATTTTAAGTAGCTGGCCACTCCCCCCACATTTTAGGGATATGGGTCTTTGAGTGGCTCTTAGTTTGATAAGAGCTGTAAATGAAGTCAACAGGAGGCTGGTGTTCACACAGTATTACATATTCTGTTAGTCCACTTTTTTTTTTTTTAAGATTTTATTTATTTGACAGACAGAGATCACAAGTAGACAGAGAGGAAGGCAGAGAGAGAGGAGGAAGCAGGCGCCCCACTGAGCAGAGAGCCCAATGTGGGGGCTCAATCCCAGAACCCTGGGATCATGACCCAAGCCAAAGGCAGAGGCTTTAACCCACTGAGCCACCCAGGCACCCCTGTCTGTTAGTCTACTTTTGATATCCTGACTTCTTGAGACATTCCTGAGACAGGAGACACTTGATATTTTTGGCAGATAGGATTCATTTTTCCTTCTTTTGGAAATGGTATCTATGCTTCCTGCTTCCTTTGGCATTTCTTTCTCTCTCTCTCTTTTATTCCTAAAATTTACTTCCTTTTCTCTTTCCACCCCAGGGAAAGCCAAGCCATTGTAATATCTTTCATGTGTATCTTTGGTGTGTATATGCATGCATATATTTGATTTATAAAATAACATTATGCAACATTTCATTTTAGTCCTTTTTTGCTTTTGAGATGCAGCCATGTTGTTATATGCACATCAAATTCATAGTTTTTACCAGATTCATTCTATTCCCTGGTGTCCACTATAAACTACTTACCAAATTTTCTAGTGATGACCCAGATTTCTACCAACTCACTGCCCCCTCAAACAGTGCAACAATAAATAGCTTGATCCCTGCTCTTCGTGTATCTATGTAAGAAATTTCTTGAGGTCATATCTACCCGAACTGCTGAGTTATGATATTTGTATAGTTTGATTCAACTAAATAGTACCGGAAGGCTCCCTAGGATGGCTACACCAGTCTACACTTTCACCAGCAAAGCCTGAGGCTTCATAATTATACAAATCCTTCCCAACACTTGGCATTATCCAGCTTTAACATTTTTGCATTTTAATAGATGAAAGGTGACATCTCAAAATTCTTTTAGTTTGTCTTTACCTAATTACAAAATGATTTCAGATTGTGGGCATTAGGAGTTTCTTCCTCTGTAAGTTAGCTGTTCATATTCTTTATTTTTCTTTTAGTGTTGCTTTCTTTCTGTGGCTGATTGTTTGGAACTCCTTGTATTCTATATATTGGGTTTTAGATATGAGGAATATCTTCACCCATTTAGACACACATTTATTAATATCCCTGATGGGGTCTTTTAGTGAGTAGAAATCCTGAAAGTGATGTCACTAATTTCATCAGTTTTTCATTTTATGATTTGTTTTGAAATTTTGTCAGTCTCCTAAATTTTCTTGGATCAATTTGTAATTTTAGCTTTTATACTTAGGTCATTCATCTATTTAGAATACATCTTTGTGTATGAGATTATAAATGCATGTTTTATTTTTTCCATATTGTAAGCCAATTTTCCTCAATATCATCTACTAATTCATCTATTCTTAATTGATTTGTGTTGCAAGTCTTTATCATATATTCTTTATCATATATAAAAATTTTCTATATATATCAGTTGAGTTCTGAGCCCTTCATTCAATCTTTTCAGTCTATCTCTCTGTTCTTATACCAACAAAACTTAAAAAAAAATTACTATGACTTGGTATCATCTTAATATTTGATGGCTGCCTCTGTTTTCTTCTTCTTGAGGTTGTTTATTTACTTCCGAATTTGTATTTTTCCACAAAAAATTGTAATAAAATTAGTATTTTTTAAACTAACTGAAATTGTGATCAATGTTAATTTGAGCGAGGTTTGACATCTTTATATTGAATAATATCATCCTAAGAGCATGGACTGTCTCTTTTCATACACATCATCTATTATGCTATTTACTTAATTTTAATATTCCCCATGGAAGACTTATACAAACTCAATTATGTTAATTTCTAGATATTTAATACTTCATATTGCTGTTTTTCCCATTGTAATATCTAGTTAATGTCTCCTAGTATAGAAAAATATTATTGATTTATGAAAGCTGATTTTGCAACCAGGACCTTAGCTGACTCTGTTAATGGTTCTAGAAGTATGACTGTAAATTCTTCATGGTTTTTTTAAGATACATGGTCATTTCATCGGCAAATAGCAAGAGCTTTCTCAGAAAACTCTCATTCCAATCCTTCCATTTCTTTTTGTTTTTCCTAAAGCATTGTTCTTTACCTACTCACTTTTTAATGTTCCAAAATATGTACTAAACTTTTCCATGAAATATAATTATTTGTTTTTTGTACATGATACTTCCTATATAAAGAAATGCCATTCTAATCCTTTATTCCCAAGATATATTTTTCATAAACAGGTACTGAACCTTATCAATTGCTTTCCTGAAATTAATCAAGATAATCATTTGGGGTTTTTTCCTCCTTTGATCTAATAGTAGATGAATTATTCTGACTTTTTATTTTTTTTTAAGATTTTATTTATTTATTTGACAGACAGAGGTCACAAGTAGGCAAAGAAGCAGGCAAAGAGAGGGGGGAAGCAAGTTCCCCGCTGAGCAGGGAGCCTGATGCGGGGCTCAATCCCAGGACCCCGAGATCATGACCTGAGCCAAAGGCAGAGGCTTAACCCACTGAGCCACCCAGGTGCCCCTATTCTGACATAAATATATATATATATATATATATATATATATATATATATATATATATATATATATACATATATGTATATATATATAAAATATCAAGTTCTACTTTATCATGAGGCATTATTTGTAATACACGATAGGATCTGCTTAGCTATTGGTTTACTTTAGGTTGTGCTGTCTATATCACATGAGAAATAGACCTATAATGATCTTTCCCTCTGTCGTGCTCATCAGGTTTTAAAGTTAAGATTACACTAGTCTCATTTAGTGAGCTGGACAATTTTTGCTCATTTCAATTTTCTGGAACAATTTTCAGCAACAGGAATTAGAGTTCCTTAAAAGTTTGGTATTTTTGACTTATAAAGCCAACAAGGTATAGATTATGTGTTTTTAATAGTTTTTAGTTAATTGGTTAATACAACCCGTCATTGCAGTGAGTATACCCCTCAGCTCTCCAGGTGGGGCATGCATTTTAAACCTACCAGTCTGCAAAATCTGTTACCTTTGTTACAGTGAGTGATTCAGGGATTGGGTGTATCACCTTAATGGCTCAGATAAAATAAAACCCAGATTTTTTGTGTGTTTGTGAAGGGTTGGAAAAATGAAGCTCTTCATTGTCTGGCCTAGTAGTATAAGAATATGAACCTTGAGATCATAAGGGGAGAGACTGGACGTTAGGGGTTCACTGTGTAGGACTGGAGGCAACTGCAAGGTCAACTAAGCCAGGAGATAAACCCTGGTAGTACTGTTTGAGTCCTGGATAAAACCAAATCCACCCCACTCAATATGGTTTGGTGTGGCAAGTTCCTCAAGAAAAAGTTTTTCAACTAGTTTCTGCATTTGTAATCACACAGTTCTAAAAATTTGGTCTTAAATCCTCAGCTTGGAAACTTGGATCCTCCCTGGTTCTTTGTGGATTACTGACCTTCTGCTCCCTAAAACACTGCCGGAGGGAAGCTGACAACTCTGTGGCCCTTGTTCTCAAATGTGCTGGGACAGAGCCTTCTTACTCAATAGCCTTGATCTCACTTTCAGACCATGGCTTGCTTTTGACCCTGTGAACAACCAGCTTTCTCTCTAGCTCTCCACTCAATCAGCATAGCCTCACAATGCCCAGGTCACAGAGTCACCGATTTGCAGATAAAGTGGAGATTTACCAATTACCACTTACATTCTTCACTCAGTTTTCATAATTAGTGTGGACATAGTATAACATTACAGTTTCACAATCTAATGAGAGAAAAAAAAAACCAGGAAAAATATCTTGATATATAGTCATATCTTTATCTATATCTATAATGGTAATACATACATATTTTTTCCTCTAGTAAGTTCTGGCACTCACAATACCCCCACTGAGCTTCTAGAACATATGATATCATTTCAAAGACATATGACAGAGAAACAATGTTTAGATTTCTAAAAGTGACACAAACTGAATTTTAACTGTAACAAACTGTTGTACCAAGCTATGTTTAAAAACTTTACATTTAGAAACAATGACACATGCTGCCAAAGTCTGTTTGAAGTGTTCTCTCTTCGTACTATGCATAAAGACTTTCTATGTTTTTAAATCAAAATTTAAATCAAAAATTGATCAGTGATGAAGGTATATTCAAGATTTTGAGGATTTCTTCTTGTACATTTTGAAAACATACACATGGTAGTTCCTCTTTTACAAATTAAACTTTCAAGAATAAAAGCAATATTACAAAGAAAAAAAACTAATATTCTTTGGATATTACTTTAAAGCAAGATAAAACTTTCACCAAAATTGTCCAGTGTCTGTCCTTTATTCTATCCTTGATGGACGAAAATAGGACCAGTGTGGATATGGAGTACTCATGTGATTTAAGGAACTATGCTGCTATTCCTTCCTAAACCTCACTGCAGCCTGGAGTTTTTACCATGTTATCAGAAAGTCTGAGGTTCTGCAGACAAGGCTCTGTGAGCCTGCCTAGTGGCAAAACCGCAGTAGTAGTCCCAGACTTAAGAGATGTGTTCTTTCGGAAATTATGTGACAGGCTCAGGACTCAGTGAAACTACTGCCCTTTGAGACAGCTGTTTATGAATTTTATAAAAAGGGTAGAGTGGCCAAGGACAAATTTCTATGCTTTTTTTTTTTTTTTAAAGATATATTTATTTATTTATTTATTTATTTGACAGACGGTTCACAAGCAGGCAGAGAGGCAGGCAGAGAGAGAGGAGGAAGCAGGCTTCCTGCTGAGCAGAGAACCTGGACCCTGGGATCATGACCTGAGCTGAAGGCAGAGGCTTAACCCACTGAGCCACCCAGGCGCCCCTCTATGCTACTTTTAACTTAAATATATTCTGTGGTAGAATAAACTTTGTCTTAGTCCGTTCAGGCGGGGCAGCTTATAAACAACAGCATTTACTCTCACAGTTCCAGAGGCTGGTCATCAAGACAAGAGTGCCAGCATGATCGGGTAAGCGCCCTCTTACCCTTATGGCTGAATGGCTGGATGGCAAAATTCTATTTCTTCACAGGGAGGAAGGGGATAGGGAACTCCGTGGAGTCTCTTTTTATAAGAAAACTAATCCAAAAAATAAAACAAATGAATAAACAAGCAAAAAAAAAAAAAAAAAAAAAGAATCAGATCCATAAATACAGAGAACAAACTGATGGTTGTCAGAGGGGATGGAGATGGAGGAGATGGGCAAAATGGGTGAAGGGGAGTGAAAGTTACAGTCTTCCAGTTATGGAATGAATATATCTCAGGAATAAAAGATAGAGCATAGGGACTACAGCCAGTGATATTTTAATAATGATGTATAATGACAGATGGGAGCTACACTTGCGGTGGGCATTGCATAATGTATAAAGATGTCAAGTCACTGCGCCACATACCTGAAATTAATGTAACAGTACGTGTCAAGTATATTCAAAAATTTTTTTTCTTTTTTTTTTTTCTTTAAGATTTTACTTATTTTATTTGACAGACAGAGATTACAAGTAGGCCAAGAGACAGGCAGAGAGAGAGGAGGAAGCAGGCTCCCTGCTGAGCAGAGAGCCCGATGCAGGACTTGATCCCAGGACCCTGGGATCATGACTTGAGCCAAAGGCAGAGGCTTTAACCCACTGAGCCACCCAGGTGCCCCCAATTTTTTTTTCCCCTTGAAAGAACACTTATCCCATTCAGGAGGGTTCTACTCTAGTGACTTAAGCACCTCCTAAAGGCCACATCTCCTAATACCATCCCACTGGGCATTAGGATTTTAGCATATGAAACTTCAGGATGCAAACATTCAGACCACAGCACCCTTATACCATATGAACTTCATCTTTTTAATTTTTGATTCATTTATCTGTGTAGTCAAAAGACTAAAAATCATGTAATTATAACCCAGAGTTTTCAACTATATAAAAAATAATAATTGTAAGATATTGTATATGATTATGAACAAGGATCAGCAGAGTCAATATCATATTGCTAGGAGACTGGAACAGCTCTATACCCCAATATGGAGCAACTGAAGCCAGTTGGCTGTTCTACCATTCTCAGGTTCTAGCACAGTGCCTGGGCATACAGACAAACATCATATTAATAGCCTAAGGATTCTGGAATTAAAGCTCTTTCTTGATTTCAAGAAGCTCCCAGTCTACTAAGAGAGCTTAAGAGCCATGCAGTATTTACACAATGATGCAGGGTGCCAAGGGAGGTTGGGGGGTACCCAGCTCCACCTGAAAACTACATGGAGAAAGTGTCATCTCACCTGAGTTTTGAAGCATGAGGTGAAGCTGCACAAACAGGGAGGGACATGTGCAAAGATATACTGCCCGCGTGAATGACTAAGGATTGAGTACAGCCGTATCAAATCGTATTTCAGGAAAACGGCAGGAGAGCTAGGCAGGGAACAGTCCTTGATTGCTACAACAAGGACTCTCTGTTTTATTGTGGACACAAAAGAGTTTGATTGTTTTTTATTTTTCACTAGAAACATGGCCTGATCACGAACGAGGTTTCCCACAGACTGGCTTACAGCTAGTGAGAGTAGGAGCAGCATTGATCCACACAGGAAATGCTGAGGGCCTCCCCAAGGGCAGAACAGTGAGGGCTCAGTGAAGGGCAGCAGACCGGATAAGGAGGGTGAGGTGTGCCCAGGGAAATGGCAGAGTCGAGACAACGCTCAGAAATGGGGATTCAATCACCAGACGGTTGATGTTGAAATACTTTGAAATTAGGAATCTAGGGGCAGAACAGACTGGCGAGGAGATGAGGAATTGTTCTAGGAGCGACGACATGCCAGGACGCAAGGTCTGTTTTCTGGGTGTGCCTCCCTTTCTGAATGCACTGCTCAAAAGCCAGTAATTTTCTGCCAAAATTATAGTTTCCTATGGGATAAATAAAAAGCTCTTCTCACCAAGAGAGGAGGATAAAAACACAGAAAGAAAAAAAAAGAAGAAGAAAAGAAAAAAAGAAGATACATCAATGAACAGAGTGAAGAATGTGAAAGAAGGGAAAAGTGAAAGCGGTTGTCAGAGCAGGGGGGTGGGGGGAATGCACAAAATAGGCGAAGGGGATTAAGAGGTAGAAGCCTCTAGATATAAAAATAAATAAATCACAGTGATGAACAGCATAGGCATGTAGCTAATCATATTGTGATAACTTTGGGTGGTGAGAGATGGTTACTAGACTTAGCATGGGGAGCACTGAGTCATGTACAGAACTGTCGAATTGCTATGTTGTACATCTGAAAGTAATAGAATGTTGTATGTCAACTGTACTTCAATAAAAAAAAGTAAATTATTTCTCTAGGTTCAAAACAGAGGGAGAGAAGGAAGGAAGAAAAGGAGGGAGGAAGGGAAGAAGGTGGAAGTGCCAACCAGAGAGTAGAAAGACAACAGAGTGTGAGCCAAACCTGAGCAAGTTGCCCAGATGTGACTCCAAGGTGGCTACAAGTGAGTCTTCAAAGTCTGGCAACCCAGCAAACCATGACAATAAAACTTCCAGACATAGCTGGTGGTTCAGCAGGAGGTCAGACAACTCAGACATCTCTTTGAGTAAAAGCCTGTTCTCTCTCTGAGGAAGCCAGGGAGGGAAGGGACTGGACCGTGTGTTATTTTACTTCTTTTTTCATATTTGCAGACAGATGGCAAATATATTACTATAGAAGTTTAATTGCAAGGTCAGGACTTATTTACATTCTATTTATAAAAAGTCAATTCCTCAATAAGCTTTAGAGCACATGAGGTTCAAATTCCACCAAGGTGTTGGGTGTATTTCATACTTTATTTTGTTGGCCAATATGTTAAAACTGGGAGATTTCATATTATTTCTGATTTCTCCAAAGTTAGGACCAAGAGAGGCCTTCAAATGCAGAAATAGGATGATTTTTGAAACCTTAATCTATCACTCTTGAAGGAAAGAGTATTCTTGTCACATCAATTATTTTTCGTACTACAGTTATATTCTTTGATAGAAGCACATTCTCTTCCAGTAGAGAGAAGTTTTTAAATCCAGGAGTTCCTATCCTCAAGAATTCTCAGTTTATAAATTTTATCTATAAGACTAAAGCTGTGTCCCAGAGCAACAGCATGTCAACATTGTACAGGTGGTGTCCCTCAGTCATATGTGGCCATTTTGGTCTTAATCGTCACATGGTTCTAATGCCTAAGGAGGCTTGTAATTGTGTTGGGTGTTAAAGGTTCCACAACTGTAGTCAGCACACACAACTGAGATTAGGTGCACAGGCAGTAAGAGTGGAAGGTGATACTGAGCAGCACTTCCTTACACTAGTAGGAAGCAAACTAAAGAAGAGAAAAAAAGGAAAACCAGTAATTGAGCCAATGCCAAGGACACATGGAATTCGCCTCAAAGGGCATGTGGATCACCTGGTGTGTGGAAGGCACAGGGCTCATATAACGGACTCTAATTTAAAAACACCAATCTTTCTATTAGTATGAAAGTAAGCTCCATGATGAAACTGATCACATTCAAAAACATGGGTTAACACGGCACTTTAGGTAACTTTAACCACTGTCCTAACACTAATTTGAAAATGTAATAATCTCAGAAGCCACCACAGATGCCTCCTCATTTCGGCAGGAGTTTGGAGCTTGTGCAACTTAGTGATTCTCAGAATACATCTGGGAGTTATTTTAGCACAAAAGGGAGGCTTCTATTGAGATGCACAACGCTGTACTTCCACTAAGATGTACGAGAACTCGCCAAACACACAGGAACTGGAAGAGCTGCCACAGGCTGGGTGACTGAAGTTGGGATGGTGCGTCGAAGGGGCCAGCCGTACGCATACGCAAAACGGGGGCGCTGTGGCAACATTGGCTGAGTGAAAATTCTTAAAAGAGAGTACTCTTATTCTTAAAAGAGAGCACTCTTACAGAAATTTCATACATATATTTTTCTTCATGACTAAGAAACTGCATGTTAGTCACCAGCAAATACTTATTTATAAAAATGAATTTCAACTTTTTTCACATTCAGAGGCTTATGGTCAAAAGTTAAAATAATCTGGCTGACCTACAATTGATTGTAAACACATGCAAAGGCTTGGGAAATACAGACAGACCTCCCCAATGTTATTAAATCAGAGACTATTGTGTCCACTGAATGGGCAAGCAGCACAGTTTACTATTTTTGCATGATGGCAGTTTTCAATAGCTCTCTTATTTTCTTTTTAATAGGCAGCATTCCATTCAGCCAACCCCAAATTCCCTCTTTCCTCATATTGGAGAAATTGTTCTGCATTCTACTGAGTTATGCCAATGCGAGAGCTCACACAGCTCCATCCTTTCCATCGTGCTTGCACCAGTGGTTCATTAGAACAGCTTCTGCACTTCAAATTCACTTTAAGGGGCACTTTTGTTTCACCAACTGGAATTTTTTCACCTTCAACCTACATTCAACACATTAACTAAAATACATATTGGGGAATTTTTTTTTTAAAAGATTTTATTTCTTTGTCATTTATCAGAGAGAGAGAGAGAGAGCGAGCAGAAGCAAGCATTGTGGCAGGCAGAGGCAGAGAGAGAAGCTGGCTCCCCGCTGAGCGAGGGACCCGAAGTGGGACTTGATCCCAGGACCCTAGGATCATGACCTGAGCCGAAGTCAGCAGCTTAACCCACTGAGCCACCCAGGTGTCCTGGGGAATTATTTTTTGATTCCTACCCAGAAGCTCCATTCTATTGAGCCTTACAACACAACTCATTCCACTCAGTCTTTCTTTCTAGATCCTTTGAGATAAAATACACACACACACACACACACACACACACACACACACCCTAATAATCGTTTCTTATTAGTTTTTGTTTTGGTGGCTTATATTTATGTAACAGTAGACAGGTATTCTATAATAGATATACAATAATAGATAAATAATACTAGATACTTCATTAGTTTTTGTTTTGGTAGCTTATATTTATATAGTTACAGTGTGAAAGTTAATCCTAAATAAAATTCTTATAGAACTGGTGGCCCGAGACACACCCCTGTTCTTTAGATTTTATAATGTTTTAATTTTAATTATCATTCTAATCTCTTATTTTAAGTAACCAGTATTGAAATTCCTTTAAAGTAGAAAATGTTTCCTTGCCTCCTTAAGTATAACTTGTTAAACATAACTTGAAATTTTAAACATTAGCTTGAAGTCACGATAATAAATATCAATAATTACTGAAAGGAACAGAGTGGGCCATCAAAAGCAGAGGCATTTTCAAGCCCTGGGCTCAATGCTCAAATTCATCAACTAAATTGGGATTCTCGGAGCCTGGGATTGCTTATCCACCAAGTGGGAATAAGAACACATTTCTCATCTGGCTGTTGGGATGACTGAGTTAGATAATTAACAGTACTCAAAAAACAAGTCTTCATCATTTCTCTAGAAGGCTGGAGTATACTCAGAATCTGCTGAGATAGGTGAAATGCTTGCTTCTAGTCTAAATAGCACCACACTACTGCACTTTCAGAGTGCTCAGGCTTGATTTTATTACTTTTGACTATCTGTCACGCTATCATAAGCTCATGCTGTCACTGGTATCATTATATTAGCCAGTGGTCTAATGGGTAAAATAAAAAGGGGGCACAGGATACAATAAATAAAAGAAGCTTCCTATACACACAAAAGAGTTCTCCTTCCTCTTGCAAGCAAGACAAGTGAGTTTCCCTAAATAAAGACGTTCCTGTGGGAAAATGGGAGAAGAGGTGTTTGAAACTGATCTACACCAACTGGGCCAGTCACAGATGCCCAATTCTTTTGGTAAACATATGAGCAGCCTCGGATAATCAGCAAGATGTGTTTTAATGAAAACGAGTCGTCGATTGAACCAGACCACAAGTTCAAACAAGAATTAGCAAGCAGGCATAAACCATCATACCACCTGTTACTACACACTCTTCAACTCCCCTCTCTTAGTCTTCTCTCTCTCTCTCTCTCTCCTCTTTTTAAAGATTTATTTATTTATTAGAGGAAGAGGAATAGAGGAGAGAAAAGAAGAAGAGAGGAGAGAGAGGGGGAGGAGTTGGACAAAGGGAGAGGGACAGAGAATCCCAAGTGGACTCCATGCTGAGCGTGAAGCCCAATGCAGGGCTTAATCTCACAGGCTTGCAATCAAGACCTGAGTGGAAACTAAGAGTCAGAATCTTAATTAATTGCACCACACATAGGTGCCCCTCCCCTCTCTTAGTCTTTTTAAGCACTCCATATACCACTCTGCATGAAAGACGTGCCATTTCACAAGAATCAGCTAGCCTCTACTCAAATCAGAAGACAGAATGCTTCGGGGCACCTAAGTGACTCAGTGGGGTAAGCCTCTGCCTTCGGCTCAGGTTATGATCTCAGGTTCCTGGGATGGAGCCCCACATCGGGTTCTCCACTCAGCAGGGAGCCTGCTTCCCCCTCGCTCTTGGCCTGCCTCTCTACCTACTTGTGATCTCTCTCTCTGTCAAATAAATAAATAAAATCTTAAAAAAAAAAAAAAGATTCCTATACACCTTTCATTCCAAGGATGGAGATACCTATAAAACTCCCCAAAAATCTTGTCTCATCATTGAAGAATTCTAGCATCCATTTTACTAATTAGTGAATTCTGTGGTTCGTATTTATATGTAGTTCATATACATTTATACATTTGTATATATTATATAAGTTTTGTGGTTCAATATTGAACTGTTCTTAGTAACCATTTTTTTAAAACTTTTATGTTGGAATAATTGTATTAACATATAATTTATTTGTTTCAGGGGTACAGATCAGTCTTACACAATTCACAGCACTCACCAGAGCACACGCCCTCCTCAATGTCCATCCCCCAGCCACCCCATCTCTCTCCTTCCCCCTCCCCTCCAGCAACCCTCCCTTTGTTTCATGAGATTAATGGTCTCTTACGATTTGTCTCCCTCCCCCGCCCCATCTTGTTTCATTTTAGTAGTGACTATTTTAGATTGCAGACTCCCCTTAAAAGTCCTTCTTATATAACTAGTCACGCCTACCAAGGAGAGTCAACGTCTATACATATATGACCGTCCATACTAAAGTATTTTAAAAGTAAATTACAGATTAGTAATCAGGAGGGGTGGTTGTGATTATTGTTAATTTTGTGTTCCTTGTGGTAGGGAGAACAAAAGGCAGAAGCTTCACATCCAGGAAATATAGCTCCCATGGCCTGGATGGTGCCCCAGGGTCTTCTATAGGTATTCAAAGTACTCAGGACATGGTTTGCTCCTCACAGGAGCCACAGAATGAACAATGGGCTGAGCACCTAAGACCTCATTTTTCTCCTGTGATTCTTTCTGCTGTGGAATCTGCATAGAGAACTGGCTACACTACCTCCTCATCTAGTTAATACACATTGTCTTGTGACTTTTGGCTCATTCTGGATCCAAATGCAATCTAAGCAATTACCCCTCTTTTTCTCTTATTTATTAATTATAATCTGCTTTAAATTTATAAATTAGAATACTCTTTATTTATTTATTTATTTTTTGGCAGATAGATTGATTTTGTTTTTACAATGATAACTTATCTGCAGAACAGAATCATCTAGGGAATCTTATCTTATCCCACAAACATAATGAATCAGAATGCCCATGGTGGGACCCAAGAATGCATAGTTGAAGGATTAAAAAGGGGAAGATCCTATTCCGCTCTGATGTACACTCTTGATAAAGAATGACTGGGGGGCACCTGGATGGCTCAGTGGGTTAAGCCTCTGCTTTTGGCTCGGGTCATGATCCCAGGGTTCTGGGATCGAGTCCCGCATTAGGCTCTTTGTTCAGCAGGAGCCTGCTTTCCATCCTCTCTCTCTGCCTGCCTCTCTGCCTACTTGTGATCTCTGTCTGTCAAGTAAAAAAAAAAAAAAAAAAAAATTAAAAAAATAAAAAGAATTACTGGAAACTGCCAGTTTCAGATAATGACAAGCTACAGTTTCAAACCAATCTTCCTCCACTGGGGATAGATGGAGATATCTATATATATAGATAGATAGATAGATAGATATAGATATATATCTATATATATGGTGGGTAGTTTCTTTTTTAAGATAAATCACTTTAACTATATCAAAGAACTGACAAGATAATAAGGAATCATTAGCTCAATACTGCAGGAACCCAGAGAGATAAGCTAGAGATGGAAGTTTTCTTTCCACAAGTCTATTAGCCAGTTCTTACTTTAAAGTTCCTGCAGATTTGACCTCTGTTTTCATGGTCTCACTAGCAAAAGGTGACTGAATTAAAAAGCCCCAAACTGACAAAGGGTGGAGGATTTAACAGATCACCCTTGTAGAAGCAAATGTTTTTCCTTTTGGAATCCCAACTTAAATTTAGGGCACAGGTGAAATAGAACGGATTTGCAGTCCAAATTGGCATTATGAAGATCTTCCAAAGAAATTCAAGCCTTAAATATGGGTGGTGCTAGACTCAAAGTGTCGCCTCACGCCCAGCAGAAGCAAACATAGATTCTTTCCAGAGAAAGTTAGCTTAATTCCAGAACTCAGCTAAATGTGACTATGTTCAAATAAACTACCTCTGTTCATCAAAAGACATCATAAAGATAGGGAAAAAAAGGAAGACAGTGGATGGGAAAAGAATCTGAACCCATGTAAGAGACATAGGACTAGTATCCAGAATATAGAGTTTATACAGACAGTTCACAAAGAGTAAATCTAAATGGTGAAAATACATGAAAAGGTGCTCTACCTTATTAATAATCAGGGAAATTTTTTTTTAAAAAGCCACAATTAAATTACATACACTCCTGATTGCTTGATGATAAAACCTAAGAATGGGACATGTTTTTGAGAATTAAGAAACAGAACCTCTCATGCCTTTCCAATATGAATATAAATTGATTTTTAAAAATGCTTCAGAAAGCATTTGGCCTTTTCTAGTAAAGCTAAAGAAATTCACATGCTATAGAAATTCCACTCTGGGGTATACATCCTAGGGAAAACCATGAACTGGGAACATCAAGAGATATATCTGTATAATAAAGTTCTTTGCAGCACTGTTCTTGAAAGCCAAAACTAGAAACAACCCAAAAGTCCGCTAACAGCATAAGAGATGAATGAATTGTAGTATAGACATGCAATAGAATATTTTATAGCAATAAGAATAAACAAACTACAACTATACACAATAACATAAATCATAATAGTAAATGAAAAAAGGCAAGTATGATTAAATTTGTATGAAAGTCTAAATCAGGTAAGACCAACCAATATTGTTTAGCTGTGCATTCGCAGTGGGAAAATTTTATTTTTTCTTTTACTTTTTTAGGATTTTATTTTTAAATAAACTCTATACCCAGTGTGGGGCCTGAACTCAGAAGCCCAAGATCAAGAGTCACACACTCTACCAACTGAGCCAGCCAGGTGCCCCACAGGGGTAAAATTTAAAGGAAAAGGAAAGGAATTAGGGAGTGGGGGAGGTTATCATTGGAAGAGCTCTCAGTGTTCTTTTCCTTGACCTGGTGATAACCGCACGAATTTGTATTTTATAATATTCATTAAACCATATTTTCAGCTTATAATATGAAACTCTCCTGGTTTCATATTTTATCTCATAATGAAAGCAATATTTTAAAAAAAGAGAATAAGAAAGAGGAGTAATAGGAAGAGGGAAGAAGAGAAAGAGAAAAAAGAAGAAAGGAGGGGAGGAGGGAGGGAAGAAGGGGGAGAACAGGAGAAGCAAGACTGGTTTAAATCCCAAGTTCCATAAGACCCATGACCGTATCTTTTCTCTACAGTGTACAGTGTCAGATCAGCTTATCATGTAGTGCCTTCAGTATACCCACTGACCCACTGTGTTCAGTGTAAGTTCTAATTTGACCATTGACCTGACTTCTGGTTCTCTTTGACAGCTTTCTCAATAAGCTAAAAATGATAACACAATACAGTCTAAAGTAAGTATTCAAGGAGCAGGGGAAATAGGCAGGATATCACAGGATGACCGTTGCTCAATACAATTTTAGCCTTATTTAATCTTACAGTCATCATCTTGACAGGTATGATTAAGAACCTCAACTGTGGCTTTCTTTCCCTGGGTATTGTCCATGAATCTCACCAATGCTAACAGTGCTGACAATATGGTAATCGATGTCACCCTCTCCAGATACACGGAAATATGTGACTTGTTTCTCAGGCTCAGAAGGAATAGAAGTACTACCTATAATTTGTATATGTATACTCTCATGGACTTGTTTTTGAGTACCTTAAAAAATTTAAGTTAGAAAAATGTGGTTGGTGAACATAATTCATGAATTCTAACAGATTTTGAAACAAATAGTAAATAACTGAATAACTGAAATAAATAATAAATTTTAGGGACCAAAGTATGTGATTTCTTAAAATGTAAAACTTTAATTCAGAATTTGAGATTATAGATGGGGAAGAAAACAAACATACAAACAAACTTTTATTGTCAACATTTGCTCAACATACTGTGCATTCTTTGGGGTTACTTTGGTATCACTGGCTCCCTGAACTTAAAAAAAAAGGCTAATCAATTCCTGACTGTTTTGAGGGAGAAAGTCCTTCTCCCAGTTGAATCATGTTTTACTCCAAGCACACTCTCCAAAGAGGAATGGTTTGTATTCCATGTTTTCTTGTTTAAATTGTTTAAAGTTATGTGATTAAACTTACATTATTCTTAATATAATCCCCAGCCCTCACCCCTAAAATCCTCATTTTCATGCTACCAGATCTTTCTGAATCTTTTCTGTCCCTGAAACAAAAAAAAGTCTCCAGATTTTCTGCTCTATCTGAACAATCTATTCAAATTCTAGAGGTCTTGTTCAGTTGGTCTATGGAACTCCAATTCCGAGACAAAGAGTTTCCAAAAATCCCATGCAATAATCCCATCCAATTCAACTCTGTAGAGTTCTTATCCAGTTTGAAAACCTTCAGCAATGGCTGCTCAACCTCCCATTAAACAGGATCCATCATATGAGTAGCTTAAATTATAAGGAAGTTCTAACTAATGCTTGTAAATGGTACCAGTTGGACTTTGTAGTGCATTTCGGAGCCAAATAAAATATCTCTATTCTCTCAACCTTAGACAGGTCTATCAAAAAATACTTCAAGGGAGTTCTATTTTCTTTTTAAGATATTTATTTATTTATTTATTTATTTATTTATTTATTTGACAGGCGGAGATCACAAGTAGGCAGAGAGGCAGGCAGAGAGAGAGGCGGAAGCAGGCTCCCTGCTGAGCAGAGATTCCCGATGTGGGGCTCAATCCCAGGACCCTGAGATCATGACCTGAGCCGAAGGCAGAGGCTTTAACTTAACCCACTGGGCCACCCAGGCACCCTGGGAGTTTTATTTTCTTATTTCTGGGTTAAACATATTCCATTTTGTCAACTGTTCTTTAAAAGATAGGGTTTCAAGACCCATTACAGGACTAACCTCCCGTTTTGTCAATGTTCTCTCCAAAACAAAGTGCTCAAACTGAACATGGTACTTTGTACTTAATTCATGTTATTATTAAATATGCAGCCTAGAAGAAAGTCTATTTTTGTCAGCAATAGAATACTGTCAACTGAAAATCAGTCAGCAAACCCTTCAGAATCTCTTTTGTTCTCATGCACGTTATATGACATGTAAGTGATTAATTTCAATGGTTATGTTTAGTTTTATACTAGTATATAATAAATACCACCCTGTTAATTACAGAACAACTTTTGAATTACTTGAAATATTTACCTTTATTCTTTCAACCAAGAAATTGAAATCAGTTAACATTCAGTGAGTATCTACCGTTTTGTAACAGAAAATTGGTTGTTATTTTAAGGATAAGGAAACAGAAGTCCAAAACTTGAAAGTGACTTGCCTTGGAATCAGCATTCTTATCTAGTCTGTGTGACTCCAAAGCGTGTGCTATACCTCCCTGTCCTTTACTAACCATCCCACTACTTTAGATATACAAAGAATTAACAATAGGCCTTCCAGTCTTTTTTTTTTTTTAAGATTTTTTATTTACTTATTTGACAGACAGAGATCACAAGTAGGCAGAGAGGCGGACAGAGAGAGAGAGGAGGAAGCAGGCTCCCTGCTGAGCAGAGAGTCCGATGCGGGACTCGATCCCAGGACCCTGAGATCATGACCTGAGCCGAAGGCAGCGGCTTAACCCACTGAGCCACCCAGGCACCCCAGCCTTCCAGTCTTTATGTAAGTCGATGATACGCCTCCGAGTGGAGCAAGGCCCAAGGAGGGAACTTTGCAACACATAACTAGAAACCCCTCACAGGGAGACATACTGGTCCACTAAACACCAGTCCTTGATGGGTTAATTTCACAGTTAAGAACTAAGCTAAATGTCTCCATCACGCCCATACATTTCCCTCTACTCCATTAGACCATCAAAAGTAATTTTGTAAAAATAAAGAAATAAATAAAAAGTCCAAATTTACCACATACACAAAATTCCATGCATGCCCTTGAATCAAGTAATTATTTAAAAAGAGATACCTAAAAAATAAATAAATAAATAAATAAATAAATAAATAAAAAGAGATACCAAGGGACACCTGGGTGGCTCAGTTCGTTGAGCAGCTGCCTTGGGCTCGGGTCATGGTCCTAGTGTCCTGGGATTGAGTCCCACATCGGGCTCCTTGTTCCGTAGGGAGCCCGCTTCTCCCTCTACCACTCTGTCTGCCTGTGCGCTTGCGCTCTTGCTCTCTCTCTCTCTCTGACAAAAAAATAAATGAATAAAATCTTAAAAAAAAAAGAAAAAAGAGATACCAAGTGTTAAACTGAGGCATATTAAAATTTTAAGTTTATTTGAGCAAATTGCCTTGGAATAGGACAGTGCCAAACCAGATGTGGTTAGAAGCATTCCACCAACAGGAGCTAGGGGCAAGACATTTGTAAGAAAAGACCCAAATAATTTCCAAAAGGAAATTATTTGATTGGTTATACAGCTTAAGTGGTTGCCTTGTTTAAGAAAGCTTGGTTGGCTGTTTGTGACTGGTTGTCCTTTAGGTTTTGATTTCTTAGCCTTGAGGAATTACAGGTTTACATTTGGGTTTGTTTATGTAGGTTACTAAATCAAAAGAACCTCCTGTGTCTAATGGCCTCCTTAATTAACTAAGTTAGCATACGTTTGTAAAGCACAATTTCTTCTTGGATTCTGGAAGCGATGCCATCATCTACTGTTAATTATCACTGCTACTTTTCTGAAGGCTCACACAGTTTCATGATCTATTTTGAAATTTGGCTGAAGAGTTTGAGGTTAAACTTACTAACTGGGAATTTACAAATTCTTCTATTACCCTTTCTGGAAAATTGTTTTTAATCTCTTCGAGCTCTTCAGTTCTTCGAATCTGTGAAGATTCCAACATCCCTCCATGGTGAGTCTGGGCTCAAAAGAAAATCCCTTCATTACCTAAGGGCTCATTCACTATTTCCACATATTTTCAGGCATCAAGTTCCTGTTAGCCAGCTTTGTTCTACCTTTTTTTTTTCCCCTTCTACCTCTTTGAGTTGGAAGCTCCTTCTCTTTGATTAAAAAAAAAAAAAAAAAAAAAAAAAAAAAAGTTTAAACAAAACAATTACTAAGTGCTTTTGTTACCCTGTTGTCATCTAGAAATACCACATAACAGGACTCAAACTTAAGCCTATTTCTCTCATGGTCTTCTTATTGTGAAAGTAGTTTCAAATTCTTTCTTTTTGGCAGGATGCTGCATACTTTACATTACTCCATGCATTAAACTTCCTCAAAGCAGTTTTAAAAGATGTTCCCCCTGTTACAAATATCTTTGGTTAAATATCTCTCAGGCCCAGCATGATACCTACTGTCCTGAATCTGGGAGACCAAGTCACTCTTTCTTCTCTTTCAAGATTTTATTTAAACTCAAGTTAGTTAACATATAGTACAGTATAAGTTTCAGGGGTAGAATTTAGTGATTCGTTCAGTTGCATATAATACCCAGTGCTCATTACATCACATGCCCTCCTTAATACCCACCACCCAGTTATCTCATCCCTCTACCCATCTCCCCTCCAGCAACCCTCAGTTTGTTCCCTGCAGTTAAGAGTTTCTTACAGTTTGCCTCCCTCTCTGTTTTTATCTTATTTTACTTTTCCTTCACTTCTCCTATGTTCATCTATTTTATTTCTTAAATTCCACAAATGATATGGTATTTGTTTTTCTCTGACGTATTCTGCTTACCATCACACACTCTAGCTCCATCCACATCATTGCAAATGGCAAGCTTTCATTTTTTGGATGGCTGAGTAATAACAGTCCATCATATATACGTATGTTTCATATATTCATATAAACACACATATCATGTATCATTCCATCACATATATATTAAAAACCACATCTTCTTTACCTATTCAACAGCTGATGGACATTTGGGTTCTTTCCATTGTTTGACTATTGTGGATAGTCCTGCTATAAACATTGGAGTGCATGTGCCCCTTTGAATCAGACAGGATACAAAAACAGTGAGACCAAGTCACTTCTAATCCCCGAACTCCACATTTCCCTCTGTTCCCTCACTTCCCAAAGCACTGAGCCTGGGCCAAATATTAGCCAATAAGAAGGAAATTAAAAGTATTACAGCGACTTATACAAATAGGAAATAACAGAAGTGTCAACAGATAAGAGTCCTGAAAAAAAAAAAAAGAAACAGGGGTCATGGGAGCTCCACATATCACCAAAAGGAGAAAACCGAAGCACCACAGACAGGTCTACCCCTCAGGGACACACCTAGAAAGAAATTCCTCCATACCCGGGAATTTTCCCACCTATTTTTCCTTTTAATATGGTTATCTCTGTTCCTCAGAATTCATGTAAAAATCTCTTGAAAAAGAGTCCATGCCAATATTTTCCTTTATGTGGAAAAAAGCAACAGTTTGCTATGTCAAACCCCAGCCCAAATGTATAGTAATGTATAGTAAGGAAACAAAGAAACTAGATACCACGTATGCATACATACAAAGGTATAAGAAAATAGTGCTGTGGACTGTTATATAGTGAAATTTATTTACATAAATGAATACAAACATTATTAAACACTGTAATTATAGGGGTGCCTGGGTGGCTCAATTGGTTAAGCAATTGCCTTTGGCTCAGATCATTATCCCAGGGTCCTGGGATCAAGCCCTTGCTCAGCAAGGAGCCTGCTTCTCCCTCTCCCACTGCCTACTAGTACTCTCTCTCTCTCTGTGTATCAAATAAATAAATAAAATCTTTAAAAAAAACTGTATATTATATAAAGTAATACACAATGATATTATATATTATGTATTATATACATTACATATCATGTCAAATATCCTCTATTATACATTACATATTATATACTTCATACCAACTTTTGTGTATAAGTACATATATTTTTCTTCTATTATCACCCAAAATGTTCCTGACACTCACTCAATACCAATACAACTTGACAATTGCCCAGAGGGTGCAAAGCTCTGCCTAAAATATAACGTGTGCTCATGTCCATCTGATCCCCAAACTTCACAACATTGGAGTGCATGTGCCCCTTTGAATCAGACAGGATACAAAAACAGTGAGACCAAGTCAATTCTAAGAGATACTACGGAAGTACTTTGGGGATCCACAGGAAAGCAGTAGATAGCAGTTGTGTTTTAAAGAGATACCTATAGGGGCGCCTGGGTGGCTCAGTGGGTTAAGCCGCTGCCTTCGGCTCAGGTCATGATCTCAGGGTCCTGGGATCGAGTCCCTCATCGGGCTCTCTGCTCAGCAGGGAGCCTGCTTCCCTTCCTCTCTCTCTGCCTGCCTCTCCATCTGCTTGTGATTTCTCTCTGTCAAATACATAAATAAAATCTTTAAAGAGATACCTATAAAAGATAAATCATGGGAGAACACTGAAAAGACTTTACCAAGAAGCTATAGTTATCATGTCAATAGAGATGAGAAACTGGGTATGACAGAGGCCAATTCGAAGCATGAAATGATAAGATCTGATGAAAGTTTAGATAGAAAAGTCTGTATCATTCAATGTCCTTAGGCAGAAGCAGCAGAAGCAAATTCTAATTTATGAACCTAAGGAATTTACTTAGAGAGATCTGAATAGCTTGCAGAATCTTAAGAGGACCAGAGAGCCTGAGAAAGTTCATCCGTTATGAAATACCTCAAGTTACAAGACAGAGGCCTCACCACTGGACAGTGACCATAGCTTGTGAGCCCACGGCAAGACACCGCTAGACACTGTCATCAGTCAGCTGCCACTGCCTTCTCTTGTGGCCACCAACTGACAGAAGCATCAGGGAGGGCACCATACACAGGCCCGAAGTGGATCTGGCTGTGATAAGTTACAAAGACTGGGAAGGGGTTTTCAGCCTCGGTAATGGCTGAGGATTCTGCCTCAAAATACTAGAGAGCTCCCCCAACATAGGAAGATCTAAAAAAATAATAATAATAACAAATGTCCACCACCAGCTGAGAGTAGGAACATTTTTTAAATACTTTTCAAATTTTGGGGGGGGTGGAGACAGAGTGAAATAAGTGGGGGTGGAGGGGTAGAGGGAGAAAGAAAATCTCAAGCAGGCTCCACACCCAGCATGGAGCCTGACACAGCGCTCAGTCTCACCACCCTGACATCAAGAGTCAGAAGCCTAACCAACTGAGTCACCCAGGCACCCCTGACACATTTTTAAGCTCACTTTGTGTATTGCATATCCAAAGATTATAGTCTATAGGAACACTTCCAAAACAATCAGAGAACACAATTTTACCAAACTAACTTGACAGGTAAAAAAAAGAGGAGTCAGCATATTCTTCCTTATAAGTATTTAAAAGGAGGGGCACCTGGGTGGCTCAGTCAGTTTTAAGGGTCTGCCTTCGGTTCAGCTCATGATACCACAGTCCTAGGATTGAGGCCCACATCAGGCTCCCTGCTCAGTGGAGACTTCTCCCTCTGCCTGCTGCTCTGCCTACTTGTCCTCTCTCTTTCTCTCTGTCAAATAAATAAATAAAATCCTTTAAAAAAAAAAAAGGTATTTAAAAGGAGACCATTGTATCATTTGTGAAAATTCTTGGAAAATGCACTGAGGTATATGATTCACTTTACTGCTACGTCTATGAAGTTGCTGTTGTATGTTCTTCTTTGATTAAATAATTCTTTCTTTTGTCAAGAATATCCATATGGTTTGTGTACCCAGAAATAGGTCTATGTCTGTATTCCTCGAGGATCTGAAAATATTTGTTTTGCTAAGATACCATATCATAATGCTTTCTAGTTGAAGACTGAAATCCTACTTCTTTTGAGAAGGTTCTGGATAAGCAAGAGATGTCTTCAGTGATAATCTAAACAGTGAACATATATTTATTTTGTTACTGGAGTTACTGGATTATATAGTAGTTCTATTTTTAATTCTTTGAGGAACCTCTTTACTGCTTTCCACAGTGGTTGTACCAATTTGCATTCCTGCCAACAATGAATGAATATTTCCTTTTTTCCACATCCTCAACAACACTTGCCATTTCTTGACATTTTTGATACTCAACATTCTGATTGATTTGAGGTGATATCTGTGGTTTTGATTTACATTTCCTTTATAATTAGTGATACTGAGTATCTTTTCATATGTCTGTTGGCCATGTGTTTATATTTGGACAAATGTCTTTTCAGGACTTTTGTCCACTTTTTAATCAATTTTTTTGCTTTTTTTGTTGTTAATTTATACAAGGTTTTAAATATATTTTAGATATAGAAACATCATATGATCCAGTAATTCTGCTACTGGAAATTTACTCTAAGAAAATGAAAACACTAATTTGAAAAGACATATGCACCCATGAATTCACTGCAACCTTACTTACAATAGCCAAGATATGGAAGCAACCCTAGTTTCCATCCATAGACGAACAGATAAAAAAGATGTGGTATATAAGAACAATGGAATATTACTCAGCCATAAAAAAGAACGAGATCTTGCCATTTGCAACTACATGAATGGACCTACAGAGTATTATGCTAAGGGAACTAAATCAGAGAAAGACGAATACCAATGATTTCACTTACATGTATAATCAAAAAAAAAAAAAAAAAACAAATGAAAAAACAAATAAAACCAAAAAGACCCTTAAATACAGAGAACAAACTCATGGCTGCCAGAAGGGAGGTGGATAGGAGATTGGTGAAATGGGAGAGGTACAAACTTCTAGTTCCAAAACAAATAAGACATGGAGATGAAAAGTACAGCATAGGGAATATAGTCAATAATACTATAATAACACCAGATGGTGATTATACTTGTCATCGTAAGCACCAAATAATGTATATAATTGTCTAATTTCTATATTGTATATCTGAACTAATAAAACATTATATGTGAACTAGAATAATAATTGTTTTAATTAAAAAATAAATAAAATACTAGTGAACATTTCTGAACATTAGCAGTGCTTCCCTTGAATCAGTCAAGTGTTTTGCTTGCAAGAATACTTGAAGAATTATGTTCTGGCCTGATTCACAAATACAGTTTGGGGGATTTGCCTTATCTTAAGGACTATTTTAGTTTGGTGATTTCTCCTGAGTTTTGAGTATTACTAACAACAACAACAAACTTCTAAAACAAAATGCAAAATATGATTTTATTTTAGGTAGGGGAAATGAATTATAACTATAAATATTTCCTTTGAACAATTTTAATATTTAAATTATATTCTATTAGTATTTTGTTTCGGATCTCTTCACTGTTTATTTAATAATAAGGATGAAAACTAGTAGAAGCATTATCCAAGTATGTTACATTTAAAGATGTGTATCATAAAAGTCATACTTGCTAATGATGTGTGCTTGGCTGAGTGAGCAACTTACAATAAAGAGATATATATTATGGATAAAGTCCAATTATTACTCGGTTTTTATCATGCCAGCTGTAATGCAACATAAGATTCATAATTTATTCAACAGCATGCTGATCATATGCCATAAATACCACTAGGTCTTTACTTTTGCCTTTTTTTTAAAAAAAGGAGTTGATGCCTCTCATTAACAAAAGTATTCATCAATTGATGAGTTTAACAATCCCTGGAATAGCCAGACTCAGAGATTTTTCCTCTATCTGATTTGACTGATTTACAACATAGAAAGCAAACAAACATAGAAATTGTTTTCTATCTCGTTGCTCATATTACTGTTTTGTTTTATTTTCATTTGTTTAAAATTAAAATGATCTCTAACCGTCTTTATACAGAATGTGGAATCTTTCAAGGAAAGTCTTCTCTGAAGGGTACCGTGAAAATTAAATCCTTGAAAAGCACTCAGCGAAAAGGCAACTCAGTGAAGCAATGGTGATGAAGAGGATGAGGATAAAGATGATGATGATGACAATGACAACACAGTTAAATCATTCAGCTCAACCTCTTTCCTACCCCTCCAGACCAGGCATATCTAGTATGCTAGGAGTAACTACAGGTAACTACAGGTCATCTATTGTTTCAGGAATAACAACAAAGGACCCGAGAATTTTTTGCTATTTCACTGTTATTATCATGACTTTGTCATGATATGACAAAGAATCTGCTCATCAGAGGCTTAAAGTGTATGCTTAAACCCATTTCTGGTTCTCCTACTTTAATACATTATTTGAGATCTGAATGGAGGTTGCCATGCTCCTTGAAAGACACAGAAGGGGTAGTGGTGAGTACAGCAACTCCAGTCATAACTGGGTCTCTTGTTTCTCCAGTTTGCATGAAGCCATTAAAACTATCCAGGTCTACCCTTCTGCTTCTCTCCACAGTCCTTAGTCAGCTCCTCTTCAGTCTGGGCCATCTCAATGAACCCCAGATTCAGCGGTCACTTGGAGATCCCATGACCTGCTACTGTATTTACTTCTTCTTATTATTATTTATTTACTTACTTGTTTTACATACCTCATGAATGGCATAGGTGCCCTTATAAGAAAAGACATGAGAGAGATGGTATCTCTCTGTCTCTGTCTCTCTCTCTCCGTACCATATGTGGATACAGTGAAAAGGTGGTATCTCCAAGCCAGGAAAAGGGCCCTCACCAGAACCTGACCACGCTGACACCATGATCTCAAATTTTCAAGCCCCCAGAACTATATGAAATAAATTTCTAAGGCTTTAGCCATCCAGTCTATGGTATTCTGTTAGAGCAGCTCAAACTGACCAAAATAGATAAAAACATATCACTTCCCAATGGCTCCTTTGTTGTCCCTCTCTCAGGTCCTTCTCACCCTCTGAATCCAGGCAATCATTGATCTGTTCTTCTGCACTATGGATTAGATTGCACTTTCTGGAAATTTCTACAAATGGGATCATACATTATGTACTTTTGGGTGTATCACCTTTCAATCAGTATAATTACTTTGAGATCCTTTCATGCTGTACCAGATATGAATACTCTACTCCTTTTTCTTGCTAAGTATTATTCCACCATATGGATATGGATATACAACAGTTTGTTGATACATTCACATGTTGAACAGTTGGGTTATTTTTAGTTTGAGGCTACTGCAAACAAAGCTACTATTGGTATTTGCACATAATTCTTGGTATGACACACCATACCAAGGTACAGTAAATTTCTCTTGGTAAATACCCAGAAATAGAATAGCTAGATTATATGCAAAGTATTTGTTTAGCTTTTTAAGAAACTGCTCAACTGTTTTCCAAGGCGATTATACCATTTGATATTTCCAGTAGCAGTGTTCCAGTTCCTTCACATCCTCACCAACACTGAGCACAATAAATCATGTTAATTTTTGCCATTCCAAAACTGTACCTGGTTTAAGTCTATGAAACATACATATCATCTTCATGTCATAAATCAGAAAAGTGAAGCTCTGCCTATATTTTTCTCCCAATGAGATAAATTATAAAAAGTCCCTTCAGGGGTGCCTGGGTGCTCAGTTGTTACGTGTCTGCCTTTGGCTCAGGTCATGATCCCAGGGTCCTGGGATCCAGCCCCGCATCGGGTTGCCTGCTTCTCCCTCTCCCACTTCCCCTGCTTGTGTTTCCTCTCTTGCTGTGTCTCGCATTGTCAAATAAATATATAAAATCTTAAAAAAAAAAAAAAGTCCCTTCAATAATACAGAAAAATAAAATTTTTTAAATGTCAAAATTCTTATGCTATTTAATATTATAATTGAGGTTTTATACTACAGATTTAAGTCACAGTAAAATTAGCAAACAAATGAGTTTTAATACCAAGCATACACTACAATTTGAAATAGCATAAAAATAAAGTACTTTTACAAGGTCAGAAGGTCCATATTTTGTACTGTAATCACACACAGTTAGGCAGGTTGAGATAGAGACCTTCTTAGTATACTGAGTTATCAAATATTAATAATGTTACAAATGTCTCACATATCAATTTATCTCAAATGTTCTCAGGAGCAATTTTTTTGTAGAGAAGAAATTTTTTCAATGTTTAAAGTTTCCAAGGTCAACCCTTGGAACAGCTTGGCCTTGTGAAATTTCAACCAGGATGCTAAAATGTGATGACCATTATAAGTAAGTCAAAAATGGGGAAAAAATACTTCTGCCATCCAATGACAGCAGCAGCCAGGAAAACTGCTCAGATGTCCTAAGTGCCAGAACATAGAACCATGAAGAACTCAGGCAAAAAGAAAAGGTTTATTATCTATATGGAAACTTGCTACCAACTCCCAAATGCCTGGATGCAGCAATCCTTGTCATGACATGATGGAAACCAGACAAGAAAAATAATTCACTTAGCAAGGTTTAAGTAAAGCAGCCAATATTAGAGTGCTACCAATTTGAAGCCACTGCTTTCAAAAGCCAAACATTCCCCTAATGTTCACTGGATCAAAAGTGATCTAATTGCAAAATAAAATGCATTAAAAAAACAGAGAGGAGAATAGAATGGCAATACACAGACACCTACAAATCAGATTCCTTTTAAAAGACTTCACACTTGCATCATGGAAAAAAAATGACAATCTGCAGATTATTAGTGCTGCCAAAACTGAAAAAAGTTCTTGTGGCTAAAATAAAAGCAAAATATGCATAAATATACAAGGGTAACAAAAGACTATTTTTTGCTTGTAGGAGCACTGTAATTTTATTTAAATGGTAGGTGTTTCTACAGAATAGAAAATGGAATTGCACTTAAAAAGACATCCAATTCCATATCATATATAGTAGTCATCTTTAAAATGTTGGCAGGAAAAAATGCCTTCAGGAAAAATAAAAGAAGCGAACTATTTTAAAGCCAAACATACCATAATAACTCAAGAAACACTTCATCTAATCACCTTTCCCCCCTTTCAGGTAAATCTGAGATATGTTCTCCTTAAAGAAAACAAAAGCCTCTATCGAGCATCAATTTGTTCTAAGATACTTATGAACCTAAATCCCACAACTATCTTTACAACGATATGTTCCATGGGAAGTTGGGAGGTAAAAACAGTATTTTCTTTGAACAATTTGTGGTTTCTTACACTTAAATAAGAGCAATCTTCAAAATCATATTCATGAACAACAGGTATTTTTTTTAAATAGGTGTACTCTTTATTTATTTGAGAGAGAGAGTGCACACAGAGCAAGAGAGAGCACACGAAGGGCCAGGGGCAGAGGTAGAAGCAGACTCCCCACCGAAGGGGAAGCCCGACTTGGAGGTTGACGTGGGGCTCCATCCCAGGACGCTAGGCTCTTGACCTGAGCCAAAGGCAGACACTTGACTGCCATGCAAGTGCCCCGAACAGTGGGTACATCTGATTCAGATAGGAACAAATAAGTACAAGTGTGGTCTTTTGCTCTGTTTTGGGGTTTTGTTTGTTTCTTTAATTTCTTAAAAAATGAATCTGGTCTCCAGAACTCCTATGCAACACTACTAAAGCAGTGGATTTTAAATCATTCACAGCTACTATCTCACCACAGAAAATGAGATGTAAAATCTGATTAGATTTTTTTCTAAAACATATAACATTATGTTTATTCCATGCATAGATATCTTTTGCATTAATGAAAGAGCTAAAGAGAGACAATGAAATATTCCTTCTTTCTTTTTTTATTAACAGTACCTTTTCTAAACACAGCAATTCAGGGGTTCTGTTCTGAATTTACTAACATCAAATGTTCTTCTCAAGACAGATTTTTTACTGTGGCCACTTTAAATCAAGCTTATTAGCAGTTTGCAAATTTCTGCTGTGCATAGTGATGAAGTTTGTTTTGTTGGTATAAAATGCAGATATATTAACAGATGTTTTAGGTTCAAATCCAACTTGTAATTCAAGGTTAACATGCCGATTTCATAAAAAGGGGCTCAGAATTTCAAAAAGTGATTTTAGGCTATTTTCAATTTTTAATTTTATTCACACAGAATAAGGGCCATGATTTATAATACATACTATGCTATACAGTAGAATATACTTTAGTATATAAAATTATTGTATCCCTTTTATTTTTTTAAAGATTTTATTTATTTATTTGATAGACAGAGATCACAATCAGGCAGATAGGCCGGCAGAGAGACAAGAAGGGAAGCATGCTTCTGCTCAGCAGAGAGCCTGATGCGGGGCTCGATCCCAGGACCCTGGGATAATGACCTGAGCTGAAGGCAGAGGCTTTAATCCACTGAGCCACCCAGGCACCCCTGTATTCCTTTTAAAAGCATGGATATGCAACAATTATTACAACTGCAAGTTTAAATTAGTAAAGAAGTAAACAAAGCTATAAAGTTCCTCTTACACTAAATAAAATCTATCAATTATCAATTACTAGGGAGTTTTTTTGTTTGCATTTGGGTTTTTTGTTTTGTTTTGTTTTGCCTATTCCTTTCATTCCCCTTCTACATATAAAGGGGTAGGTATTTATAATCACCATGGAGAAAAAAGGCTGCACCCTGATTTACTTATTTATTTCAAACATAGTTCTTCATCACCAATATAAAAAACAAAATGCAGACTTCCCTCTCTGTCTGCCTCCACCACTGTATTTTATTTTGGAATCATTTTCTCAACGAAAAGTCTCAGAAAGAGAAGACAAATGATAGAACCAAAGGAAAGACCACAGTTTTTGCCCTCTAATATAAGGATAAACTTTTCCAATGTATCATTGTGTGAATTCACACATGTCCCTATAGACTCACCTGAAATGATTTATAATTTTTAGTTATTTAGTAATTTAGTAGCTGGACAGTATTATGTACACTTAATTTATATTTCTGTAATATTACTAAGTTGAACATTTTTCCTTTCAACTTTGATAACTGTTTTCATTTATATGAAAATTTATTTTCATTCTCAGAATATCTTCTTTTGCATATCACTCTTACACATTTTCATTAATTCTGTAAATGACATCATATTAATTTTCTAGTCACCAAATGTATCCAATAGTTCATCATATCATTAAATTTACAGAGAATCTGAAGTAATATCTGCTGAGGATGTGGAGAACAGGGAACAAACCCTCATGCACCATTGGTGGGAATGTTAATAGGTATAGCTACTATGGAAAGCAGTATGGAGGTTCCTAGAAAAATTAAAAATAAAACTACCATATGATGCAGTAATTCTACTACAGAGTATTTACCCAAAGAAAACAAAAGCACTAAGTCAAGGAGATACATGCATTCCTATATTCTGTGCAACAGTATTTGCAATAGCCAAGATACAGTAGCAATCCACGTAACCAAGGATGAATGAATGGATAAAGTTGTGGTATATATACACAATGGAATACTACTCAGCTATAAAAAAGAATGAAATCTTGCCATTTGTGACAACATGGTTAGACCTAGGGAGTTTAGGCTAAGTGACATAAGTCAGACATAGGCAAATACTATATGATTTCACTTATATGTAGAATCTAAAACACAAAACAAACAAAAGAGAAACAGTCACAGATTCAGAGAACAAAACTGATAGCTGCAGAGGGGAGTTAGATGGATAGGTGGGCAAAACAGGTGAAGAGGATTAAGAGCTCTAAGTGTTCAAGTATGAAAAATAGGTCCCAGGGACGTAAAGTACAGAATAATATAAAAAACTTTGTATGGTGACAAATGGTAATCAAACTTAATGAGGTGACAATGTTATATAAACATAAATATACAATAATAAAAGTATAATATAAAATATAAATAATATATAAATAATATAAAAACTTTATATGGTAACAAATGGTAACTAAACTTATTGGGTGGCTAATCTATAAATGATTATAAACATCAAATCACTAGGTTGTATACCTGAAACTAATATAATATTATATATATAAATTATTATTCAATAAAAATTTTTTAAAAATTGGGGGGTGCCTGGGTGGCTCAGTGGGTTAAAGCCTCTGCCTTCGGCTCAGGTCATGGTCCCGGGGTCCTGGGATCGAGCCCCGTGTTGGGCTCTCTGCTCGGCAGGGAGTCTGCTTCCCTTCCTCCCTCTCTCTGCCTGCCTCTCGTCTATTTGTGATCTCTGTCTATCATATAAATAAATAAAATCATTAAAAAAAATTTTTTTTAATTTACTGAGTATCTCTATAAAGCCAGAAATATGTCACTCCTAAGCCATTTTGCTTTTGTTTATTTTTGTTTTTCTTCTACTTTTATTTTAAATGTTTATTTATATATATTTACTTTTAATCTATTTTACATAGTAAATATGTCTTCCTGTTTTTGAATCACATGAGATATAGAAAAAGTTTATCTACCTCCATATTCTTATATCAGTTTTGCAACATTGTGTGTTAAATAACTCATGTTCCCATTATATTCTCACCCAAGTTTCATATAATAAATTCTAATAAATATTTCTGGAATCTTTGTCCTTTCTTCAACATGAGTTGCAGTGTAATTTAGTAAAGGGTATACATTTTGGTGACTTTATGGGTGAAATGAAACTGTCTGAAATTGCTTTCAAATCAGAGTTCTTTTCTAGTAGGAAATTACAGTAAAATAGACCAACAAGGTAAGAATGATAAATATAATAATTTGGAATATTGCCAAACTCTAGGTATTAAAACAATCATTCAAGACACTTAGCAGAACACAAAATGTTCTAGGATGCTCATTATTATCATTTGGGACATTTTAAAGCCTAACAATATATGACATATGCTGTGAACTGCATATTTAAGTAATAAAAATAAACGTTCAGCTTGGTTAAAACAGTCCACTTTTTATTGGTAGATAGGAAATTACAAAAGAAGACAAGCAAAATAAACATAATTTACTGAGATCATTTTAAATGTGTTAGCTGGTCATATTAGTATGTGTATTTCCTACTTAATTATAAATGCTACACTCTTCTTTCATCTATTGATATATAAATAACAGTGATATGCATATTTGTAACACTTCTAAGCAAGCAAATGATTTCTCTGGCTAAATGATATCTCCCAATAGGTTTACATGGTATATTATGTTGGCATGAATTAGTTTGTTAGGTAAATAACCTTAAATATGAAATAGCAATCAACAAATATGCATAAAAATCACTTAAACGTGTATGATGTGCTTTCCTGAATTGAGTTATTCTAGTTTGTATATCTGAAGTAAATTCCCCAACTCCTGAATAGGGAAATCAAAATGAATGTTTAATTACAACAATATCAAAGTTTTTAAATTGCATCTTTATTTATCATCTTATAGATGGCTTTTTGTGTGTGTGTGTGGAAGATACAAAACTAGTCTATTAAAATTTCTGGATGTAGAACCAGATATTCCTGTAACTTGTGAAATAGGAAAATCAAATGTTTGGGAGAAAGTTATGGTATAACGATATCAATCTAGTAGTCATCAACCCATAAATGGTATTTAACCCACAAATGTCACGAGACTGAATGAGATCTCCAATAATAAAGTACAAATAGAGAAGAGAACCAAGTACTGATCCCTAGGGTACTCTGACCCAAAGAGGTCTAGAGAAAGGGAAGCGAGGAACAAGTGAGTTATGGGCATCTGGGTAGATGTGCTGTCTGCTGCTCTAAGGTAAGTCAGGTAATGTGAAGACCAAACAATGACTAACGGATATAGGAACTTGGAGGTCACTCTTGAACCTAATCAGATTGCTGGTGGAGTGGTGGGGACAACAGTGTTAAATTGAGAAGTATGTTTAAGAGAAACCTAAAGGAGAAGTACAAGTATAGACTTGTTGAGTTTCAATGCCAAGGGCAACAAAGAATGGCTAGAGAAAGGTGAAGAGGCAAGAGGGATTTCTTGGTTGTTTTAAAGACAAATGAAAATTTGTAACAGTTAATTCTTTCTAAAGTTCCTAAATAACACATTCCCCTAATCCAATCAAAAGCTCTCATGAGGAAAATCCATTGAGAAATGATGACCTGTGAGCTAAATGGTTAGAAATATTTTTGTCTAGAAAACTTGGTCCTCAATTAGGATAGTCCTATTTTCAAAGTGATTACAATGTACAGTAATTCTAACTACATATAAAAAGCAACAGTCAATTCTTCTTCTGCCTTTCATAAATGATAGTAGGGTAACGGGTAATCCCCTGATCATCAGTATTCCCAGAACAGGTTAAAAAAAAAAAAAAAAAGCAAAGCTGGACAAGGTGGTCTTTCAGGAAGGCTATTCGTATGACTTATAAACAAATTTTATGTAAGTGATGAATTAAAATTCCTTTGGTATTTATTCACTGGTCAAATGTAGTAAGTTTAATTCAATAAAATAAAGCTGGAGAGGTGAAGTTACTATCACCAGTTTAATGTTCAAAATGTACTCTGAAAGAAAGTGTTTAATGTCGAAAAGTATCAGAATTGTACTGTTAGAGCATATAAAGTACGTAAATATAATCTAATCCTGCTTTAGCCACATGAAGTAACAAGGTTTCTCGAACACCTGAAACTTTAATGGAAGAGGCCACTTTGCAAGAACCATAGTGGGTACTTAATTCAAACTACCCATGGGGGCACACACAATGGTACAGACCCTTTGTCCCACTAAGCCCAGGAATCTCAAGCCATACCCCAGACCACTCCAGGAGCAATTATTCACCTTAGCCTTCCTGTTCTTCCTCCCCACTCTCCCGGGTACCATGACTGAGGCCTGAGGACCACAGAGTGGAAATGATTGCAATTGCACTACCATTTACTTTGCATTTCTTTGCTAAAATGAACACAGTTTTTAGGTAATCACTAGTTAACATAAAAATCCACGGGACATACAGAAACTAACCCTTACACTGAAATCTAAGCTGCACTCAACCAATTCATACCAGTAATAGAGCCATTTAATCAGGATCAGTTATAACTACAGAACTAAATATCATCCAGATCTCACCTCGTATTAATACTTAAGGCATTCCAGAAACCATCGTGAAGATGTATGCACACTTAAATATGCAGGCTTGTCCTCAAAACATTTCCAAGTTGTTATGTTATGAAAATGCCAACAGAAATTTTAATTTAATTAAAATGGACAAATATCAGCTTTTCTCTCTTGGAAAATTTTGTCTCTGAAGACACGTCTGAAATGAAAATTTGCCCCTATAATTTTTTTTCTTTGAGAACTGCACTTTCCTGACAGCAATATGCAGTTCCACGCAGTTACACCCACTTCCCACTGCTTTTCAGACTTCTGTAGCAGAAGCGCCACCAAAATACACATACATATTCATAAGCTGTCTGAAGCATTAATTCCACACATGGCAATGTACACTTGCATCTGTGGTTGGAGCTTCTAATTTGCAAAAGCAAATATAATGTGTCTAAAAATCTTGATGAGTGAGTCTTTCAAATTCAAGCCCAGAACATTAAGGATCCACATATACATAATTTCAAGCAGCAATAGGCTTAAGTTTTCTGACTACCTAATATAATTCTCTCCAAGTCAGAGTGTCACTATATGAATATAATTATTGCCAATGCTAATTTCTCTAATTTACTTCTTATATGTATTTCAAGTTATAAATATTCATAACCAAAGTCCTCCGGTAGGGTCTCCTTCCACCAATAAAAACTAAATTCTTCTTGCTATAATACAAATCTATTTTCCCCCGTTCTAATTTATGATATGGCTAAGAAAAGTGGCTTGCAATATCTTCTCAAAATAAAGAAATAACAATCCGCCCTTTCTTTTTTCTTTTTTTTTTTCAGGGTACAAGGGTCTAGTGGTGGAAACACTGACAATAAAATGTTCAAATCATCTTCCACATTTCTGATTCTTTTTCATTTTTTTCTTTTGTTCTTTTTTTTTGTAATAATTTCAGCAGCAATTGAGCCAATCTATTGCCTCTGCCCTTGAGTTCTAATTTTGCTTCAGTACCTATAAATGGCATCTCCCTTACTCTCCTCTTTCTTGGGTCGGGGTACCTCCATGATGTGGCAGCTGGTGAAGCCAGGAAAAGCCCGGGGTTGCTAATTCATGACTTTTAAGTACAGAAATTTGCACATAAGTGCTTCACAAATAAAGAACTGAAGGATTGGCATCAACCTAAAAGTACATAAACAGTTTGCAAGATTCAAAGTTGTAGACTTGCTAATTTCTTGGCAAATTTCAATATGATAAAAATCATCAAAAGGTGAAAACCTCAATTAAAGAAGTAATTGTTTTAACATGGTTAAACACGTGACATGTTAATGAATTGACTTCACAAATCTTGGTGAAAGAAAACAAACTGCTTCTCCACTAATATTTTGGAAAAGATGACAAACTACTTTGCTTGGATTTTGATTTCTTGTTTATTTGTGTGGATTTTATTACACATGCTAGTGGTTCAAAACAAACACCTGAAATTGCTCAGGGTTCCTAAGGAAAGCCTCCTGCCATATTTGGAGATCTGTTTATTTATAGAACTTATTTTCTCTTCCTAAAATACTGTAGTAGCAAAGATTAAAAATGTTTATTAAAGAATCTTGCAAATGAACATAAAATGTTTGGTAGCCCAAGGACTTGGCCAGCACTGCACTCTCACAGAGTGGCTTCTCACGAGACTGTTTACTCACAAATATATGCATCTTTCAGAAAGATCCAAGCTGTTTGTCGATTCTGTATCTGTGAATTCACCTACCGGCTAATATGTATTTGTAACCCCAAAATCAATATTCACGGTGTTTTCAGGGTCTCTTCAGACATTTCTGGGTCATTCACAGAGTGGCAAAATTTCTGAGTTGCCCACTGTGCACATTCCCAGCTGACACTCCGCATCCTCGTTTTAGCTCTCATACGGTAAACAAGTGTATTTTTCTCAGTCTAGTAAATGCCACCTTTTTTGTACTCTGTGCTTCTCATTGGTGATTTCGTTATTTAAAATGGCCCCCAAGCATAATAGCGAAGGGCCGTCTAGTGTTCCAAGTGGAAGAAGGCTGTGATGAGCCTTACGGAGAAAATACGTGGGTTAGATCAGGTATGAGTTATAGTACTGTTGGCCATGAATATATTAAACAAGGTGTCTTTAAAACGAAACACACACATAAGCAGGAATATGTATCCATCGGTAAACAAAAATATAACCAGAGACTCATAGGAATTAACACTGTATTTCCCTAGGAGCAACGAATGGTTCGGTATTTGCTAATTCAGTGTTTGAAGTGACTTTGTAGAACATTACTACCATTAACTGTGTATTTCCAATCAGTTTCACTGTGGTATACCATTCCAAGGGGAGGGAACAGAGGAAATAAAGCAGAGTATTCACATTAATTTAAAACTTTGTTTCTAGATTTGGTCCAATTTTTACTTAATTAAAGTCTGTATTTTGGACTTTGAGCTTTATTAGTGTTATCTTTGATTTATAGCAAACAAAGAAACAGAAAACACAATGTCTATAGGCTGACCATATGACTTTGAATCTAACAATGAAATTACTTTTCTACTGCAATCCTAAAAATCACTATTAATCTTCCTTTTCAATGCCTTCTTATTTGGGAAGACCATGTCTCAAGAGAATATATGACTTGCTGTACCATGTAAAACCCAAAACGTAAAACTGTGAACACTATAAACTCTGCATATAGCCAAATGTCAACTTCAAATAGAAAAGAAAAAAAAACAAGTTTGTCTTTGCTGTTGTCACTGATGGATTTTCTTGAAAGAAAGTCTTTGCCAAATGTATAAATCTTTCCCTGCAGATATCACTTGAATATCTTCAGGTTGTTTCAACTTTCTGTTTTAGTCACTTTAGGAAAACAATCCAATCCCTCACTCCTCTCCATCCTTCTCCACATTTGCTCCTTACCTGATTAGGACCACTGGTACCAACTGTACCTATTTTTAAAATGTTACTGTATGCCATACAGATCTTAAATTTAAAACATTATTTTTATTTGGAAATAGAAGATAATGCAATAAGCACTTTTTGTATGATACTTCTGTCAATTTAATTGTCAGAAACCATATTAGCTAGCCAATCAATCTTTGTTTCCAGAGAAACAAAAACCAATAGTGTGTATACGTGTATGTGTGTATGTGTGTGTATGTGTGTGTGTAAGTATTTAAATATACATATATGTATATATACATACTGAAATGACTCACATGAGTGCAGAGGCTGGCAAGTCCAAAATTACAGGGCCAAGAGGCAAACTGGAAACCCAGGCAGGAATTGATGCTGCATTTTTTATTTTTTTTAAGATTTATTTTTAAGAATTCTCTACACCCAACATGCGATTCCAACTCACAACCCAAAGATCAAGAGTTGCATGCTCTATTGACTGAGGCAGTCATGCACCCTAATGCTGTATTCTTGACATTTCTTTTCAGTTTTGTTTTTTTAAGCCTTCAACTGATTGGATAAGGCCCACCCACATTATTATTTAAAAACAACTGGTTATGGATGTAACTACTACAAAATACTTTCACAGCAATATTTAGATTAGTGTTGAACCAACAAATGGATAGGACCACCTAGCCAAGTTGGCATATATAACTAACATACATAGTACCTTAAACCATAAACATGCCTCCAGTGAAAACCAATAAAAAATAGGAAACAAGAATAAATTGAGGCAACAGTCCTGAGCTCAAATCTCAGCTATTTCACAAACTTGTGTATTTTTTCTCTTAACTTCAACCTATCTGCAAAAATGGGGAGCCAGTGTATTCATAGGTAACTTTTGGTAGTATTATATGGATTTGAGGAAGAACTTAGGGTAATCAATGAGTGGTAGCACTATACTATTAGTGTCTATGTGTTTTAAAACTGATTGGCAGACATTGATATATTCCTGGCAGGTAGTAGGAGTTTCATAAGGCCAGTTTGTAAATAACCATAATACAAACATATTAAGAAAGAGATGCAGAAGTGACTGCATCTAATGCATAAAGCAACTTAAGAATTCTGGTGTAAATTTAACAAAAGGCACATTCTGAAACTATGAAAGGTCAAAACCAAACACATGACATCCAAAGACACCACTGTAGATAGATCTAAATGTGGTTGTGTAGACCTGGATTACCTTACAAATCAATTGATAAAGACAGAGTGTTGCTAAATTTAAAACAAGGTCACAAAGCAGCATCTTCCAAATGACACTATTGGAACATGTAAAGGAGAACTGTAATTCAGTCAGTTGGGATGACGGATAAGGGATCAGAACCTGAAGATCCATTTATTGTTTATATCAAAGTATCCAAGGAAAAGAGCCTTATCAGGTGACCCAATAAGGCAATGAGGTTTTTACACAACCTAGATGGAATATCCTTCAAGACCAACCAATTCCTCATGTTTCAACTCTGAGTCGATTCAGCAACGTTCCAGTTTCTGATTTGCAGGTGTCTTGCTATGGAGAGGCAACACCTTCTCCACCATTAAAGCACATCATTCACTGTGAATTGGCAAACAGCCATTCTAGATCATAAAAATTTTTTATAAGTTTTATTAGCAGGGGTTTGTCTTCTAGGAACTACAGCAACTCCTGCTGGAAGGAAAAAATACAATTTCTGGAGTTTAAAATTTGAGAATCGGAAACTGCACCTCAATGAACAGTCAGGTAACAGGCCATGCAGGACTGCCCTCTCTGTACTCCTCCCCAGTGTTGGCCTCTGAGCCGTATCTGTATACTGGAGGCCGAAAAGGACCCAGTAGCTTCAGCAAAAAGATGGTAGGAAGTATTTTAATGGGCAGAAATTGTGAGTAGACCATTCCAGATGGAGAGAAAAGCACAGCTAAGGTTGAAATATGGGGAAACACAATGTACATACTGACTAAAACAGTCCCAATTTGATGTTCGTACATAGGAAGGTTGAATAAGAATACTATAAAGCTGACCCGACCATTTGAAACACTATAAATGACAAGATTGGAAAACATTCTGTTTTTATTTTACTGGCAATGGGAAGCTACCAAGTTTTGATTTTTTTTTTTTTTTGAGCTGGTAAATATCAAAATAGTAACTATATTAGCATAATTAACTTGTTGAGAGCATAGGAGATACCTTTGAGAAGGGAGTGACCGGCCAGCAAAATTTACTGCAAGAATCTACATAGAAGGTAATAACAATCCAAGCTGGAAAGACAACTGTTGAAATAAAAACTGAGGATGCGAAGGTGAAACACTCAGGAAAAGACTATCATTGGAATTCACCAAACATCTGATTGGATGGGAAAGATGGGGAACCTGGAAAGGCTGATATGTACTCCAAGGTTAGTGATTCAGATTTCAACAAGAGCCACTAAGAGAAACACACATGGCAAGGAAAAAAGTGGATATAGAGTAGCAGGAAAGACAAAGAGGTTGAGTTAGACAATTGGAATTTGGCCTTAAATAATGAAGCCAAGTATAGGTGTTAAATAGTGATATTAAGAGATACAAACGAGGGCACCTGGGTGGCTCAGTTGGTTAAGCAACTGCCTTCGGCTCAGGTCATGATCCTGGTAGTCCCAGGATCAAGTCCCACATCAGGCCCTCTGCTCATCAGGGAGCCGGCTTCTCCCTCTGCCCCTTGCCCCTTTTATGCTCACGCTCTCTCTCTCTCAAATAAATAAAATCTAAAAAAAAAAAAAAAAAAGAGAGAGAGATACAAATGATTAGTGTAAAATGATGATTGAAAGTTATGTAACAGCATAACATTATGTTTTTTTAAAAAGAGTAAATGTTGAACACATACAAATATGAAGAAGAAAAAAGGAACACCAAAATATACTAAATAATCCTGGGAGCTTTGAGAGAAAAGAGTTTTGAGAGAAAAGAAAAGAGAAAAGAGAGAAGAGTTTTGAGCTATATTTTCAAAAACTTATAAAGATAAGATCAAAATAAGGAAACTGCCTTTTCAGTGGTGACACAAGATGGAAAAAAAACTGACACTAAACACTTACTAAGCAAGTGTACTTAGTATTATATATACTTGGGATTTTTCTGAGTAAAAATAAAAACAGCATATATTTACATAAATGATACAGAGCTCTTATTTTTAAAACATGTTGAATCTCAATTCTTCCACAGATCTTTTCCTCTCATTGTTAAAACCATATTTTGCAAGTTTAATAATAAGGCATATAATGAATTTCTGCCAATATATAATGTATAAATTATTGCTAATAAATATACTACTTCCTCTGTTTCCTTTCATTTAAAACTATTAGCAAAGTGTCAATGGAGAACTTCATTATAAATCATGAGCAAATTGACTTAAGTTTCTAAGGAGTAATACATCTAAATGCTAGAAATACTGGGGCGCCTGGGTGGCTCAGTGGGTTAAATGTTCCACAATTGATTTTGGCTCAGGTCATGATCTCAGGGCCTGAAATGGCACCCGTTGTCAGGCTCCGTGCTCAGTGGGGTGTCTGCTTAAACTTCTCCCTCTCCTTCCACTCCTCCCCTCACTCATGTGAGCTCACTCTCTCTTTAAAATAAATAAATAAATCTTTAAAATAATAATCAATGGGTCGCCTGGGTGGTTCAGCTGGCTGGGTGTCTGCCTTCAGCTCATGTCATGATTCCAGGGTCCTGGGATCGAACCCTGCATTGGGCTCCCTGCCCAGTGGAGAGCCTGCTTCTCTCTCTCCCTCTGCCACTCTCTTGCTCTCTCTCAAATAAATAAATTTTAAAAATCCTTTTTAAAAATTTAAAAGACGAAACTTTAGTTAAAAAAATTTTTTAAATAGTAGAAATAGTATTTTTTTAATTTCACAATTTAAACAATCTATAAAATAATATTTAGGTACTTAAAGGTAATGTTTGTTTATGACTGAGGGAGCTCACAGTCCTAAGGAGGAACTACAGGTACATAAATAACCACCGTATGCCGTGTATCATGGTTAGTTTTATGTGTCCACCTGGCTAGGCTGCAGTACCCAGTTATTTAAATCAAACACTAATATATATGTTACTGTAAAGGTATTTTGCAAATGTGACTAATGTCTACAATCAGTTGACTTGAAGTAAGGAGATCACCCTCAATAATCTCAGTGGCTCTCGTCCAATAAGTTAAAAGACCTTAAGAGCAAAATAAAAGTTTCCCTGAAGACGACATTCTCCCTCATGATTGTAGTACCCTTTCCTGCCTGAGAATTTCCATCCTGACAGTCTGCCCTTCGGATTCCAGACTTAAGAGCCGCTACCATCAAATAAGCCATTTCTTTGAAAGAAACTTTTTTTTTTTTTTTTACATGCCCCCACACATCCCCACCCACACCCATATTTTACTGGTTTTGTTTTTCTGGAAAACCCCGACTACTACAACATGACAAATCTCATGGCAGAAGTACAAACATGCAAGATAAACAACCTGTGGGTCATATAAGTTAGAAGAACCAGGATGGTCACAGTCCACAGGTTTTAGAAATCAAAAAGTATTCAGGAAAATGCCAAGTATTTCTCCAGGTACGATGGAGAACTCCAGGTATACATAGGAAGCTGTCTTCATGAGTCATGGTCTGTTCAGGGGTTGATGGGAAGCATCAGGGAATTTTAAGTAACAGATTTAAATTACATTTTAGTAAAAAAAAAAAAAAAATTAAGTAGGCTTCCCTGCCCAGCACGGAGCCCAATGCAGGGCTTAAACTTATAATCCTGAGATCAAGACCTTAACTGAGATCAAGGGTTGGACTGCTTAACCAACTGAGCCACGCAAGCACTCCAGGGAAGATTAGTTCTGTAGTAAGGCAAAGTAGGGGTGACAAGTAATACCAGTATTATATTTCTGCTGTCTCTCCTTACACAGAGACAGCAAATGTTATGGAAACTCAAGTAAATTCTACTTTAAATTAATACTTATCACTGCAATTATAAAGAATTATAAAGAACTTTCTTCTTTATAATTTATAAATTCTTTATATTTATAAATTTATAAATTTGTAAATTTATATATTTATAAATATATAAATTTATAAATTCTTACAAAGAATTAGATAGGTAGGTGAGGGAGCTGAATGAGTAAATACACTTGATTTAGAGGTCTGTAAATCAAAATTCCACCTAGCAAGCTCCCCACTACCACAGAAATCTTGAGATTTTCCAAATGTTCCACCCACGCATAAAGACGGAGGTATGTGAAAGTCAAGGTAACAACCTAACAACACGGTTTATTTGAACTAAACTGTTCAAAAAGCAAAGTTCTCCATCTAATAATCTCCATCTAATAATCTAGCACTTAGGTCCTTTCTCCATACCTGGCAGAGATAGCAAGAATCATAATACTAGCTTGACCCTTCTGTATGTTGTCTATCCCTTAAACATATTCAATGCCTCCTCTTACCAGAACCTGATTTTATCAAAGCAATATTCAGAAAACATCAAGAACACGAGACTGTCAGCAAGTATATAACCAGTAGTAGAAGCCCAAATGTGCTTCTTTGTGTTACCCTCCCCATACTCAATCCCAGCTAAGAAAATGCATCCTAATTTTTAAAACAGAGTTACCACAGCAACAAAGTGAACAGTTAAAAAGCAATGAACTTAATCAATGCAAGTCATTGTTGGAAAGATTATCCCTTGAGACAAATCTCTCACTGCTAAGATTATTGCTATTTATCTGAAGTGTTTTCTGAAAAGGTAAGAATGACTGACTGAGGGCTTCAAATCAATGAGGTATGTTTTTTTTCCCCCTTTCAATGAGCTAAAGCTCCCAGTAGACCTAAGCTACACTTTTAATCACGACATTAATCGATAACAATTACACCCAAGAGAATGCCAATATAGGTTTTCCAGGAAATCACATAGGGTTTAAAGTGCTATACTTGTAGAAGTAGTCAATATGATGTATTGTAAAACAGAATTTGGGTTGATGTCTTCCTAATTTCCCTAGAGCAGAATTTTGGTGCTCCAGACCCAGAAATGTTAGCCTACTATTTCTCAAACATTAATGTACTTATGAATCACCTGGGGATCTTGCTAAAATGCAGATTCTGATTCAGCTGATCTAGGGTGGGGCCTGAGACCTACTTTTTTACAAGCTCCAAGTGACATCCTCACTGCTGGTCAACAGACTGCACCTGAGGCAGCAAGGTGTCAGCACATCACGAGAAAGGGCACACAAAAGACATGCATACTGGTGGAGAGATGCTCGCAAAAGGAGGATTGGACCATAAGATTCTAGTTCTAGAATTTTCACCTCAAACTACCTTCCTTGAGAGATAGTTGAGAAAAATTGTACACTAAACATATCCTGAGGAGTAGCACTTTCTAAATGTATTCCAAGGAACCCCAGTTATCTAGCATATTAATAGGTGATGCCAGAAAAATAAGGCACTAACAGGTGACTCAAGAGTCACATAACTCGGTTAACCAAATGTTAAGTAATAATAATGGCTAACATTTGTTAAGCATTTACTATGTACCAGGCCTGCTCTAAATAAATGACATGGAATAACTCATTTAATCTTCCAGGCAATTTTACGAGGGAGAAACTATATAATCATCCCCATTTCACAGATGTGGAGAAGGAAGCAAGGGAAGTCAAGTAAGCCAAGAGTCACAAGGCTGGTGCATGCTGGAATCCAGGGTGAAGCCACTCAGGGGTCCTTCCAGAGCCCTGCCTCCACTCTGTGCAACATGAGCACGTTTTAGTGTTGATGAGAAGTCTGACTCACCACAAGGTGAAAAAAGGACTTGTAAGTGGTCAAGGAAGGGGGGATATGCAGCAGAGAGGAGAAAGGAAAATCTAGAAGTGAGGGCAAGATCAGAAATAAGAACAAGCTAGAGAAGGGAAAAATTAGAAAATGAAAGTAACATTTGGACAAAAACAAGATTTAGAGAGTGTACTGTGAAAACAGAGGCATCATCCACTCATACCTGAATGAAGACCAGTCTGCTTGGCAAATAAATGCCCAGGAGAGGAAAGCAGGTCAAGTGGTGGACCTCACCAACCCAAAGGCAGGAAGACTTGAAAGGTTTACTTGACCAAATACATGAAAAAGCACTTAAAGACGACAGTCATGATTATTCTTATACTAATTACCTAATTTACAGATTATCTGTGTCCCCTGCTGGGTCTCTTTCTTCTTTGTTTGGGTATTTTGCTTCCAATTAGCAACTCAGTAAAACTGAGTTGGGAGAAGAGAAGACTATTAAATGGTTGGGGGGAAGGCTGCTTGTTGAGTTTGTTGCTCTTATTTTGGGATCTAGCAATAGGGTTGGGAGAGGGCATAAGATATGAAACTAATATTGAAAGTACATTCTTTTTAATCCTAGATTTCAAGGAACCCTCTCCGCCTTGACTTCATGTTGCTAGACCCAGTCTGAATTATGTAGTCTGAGCTAGAAAACAGCCGGGGCATTACACAGAGTATACCTCAGGTCAGGCAGAACTATAAACAAAGTAGTTGTTTGGTTAGATGAACACTGGGACACAGTTCAGACTGTTCAGACAAGCATTAAAGCAAAAACTGACCTCGGAAACTTCTGACATTCACTGATCCCTAATGCAATATATATACAGAGATGCTCATGGAAAATTCTAGCACTAGCTTTAAGGAAACGAAAAACCGGGAGACAAGGAACTGCCTCTCGGCATCCAGAAACGATCTGATGAGTAAATGTACTTACAAGTACAGAAAATTCTTTCAAATCAGACAAGTGGGGTCCCTTGGCCTCCGAGACTGAATTGTGTCCCAACAACTGTACTTACTCTGCACCATCCCCTCACCCTCGCTACCGCTGCCCCCCCCATAGGTACTGCGCCCCTCCGAGTGTAGAGTTCTAAGGTGAAGCAATCTAATTTTGTTATGCTGGTACTTCAACCTACATTTACAAACTTTTCAAATATTTTAATTTTATCTAAATGTTTTCCATCAGCATGTTCCTTTTTACAAGAATCCTTTATTGTTCCAAGACAGAAATCATATCCCTTTGAATTCCAGATGAAAACATTTTAGGCCTATTTATGATTGTATTTCAACAGACATGTATACACATGTAAAGCAGCTTCAGTGTTATTTAAAAATACACTTGAATAGTTCTCATTGTGTTGATATTAGCAAGGCACTTAAGAAAATGCTTCCAGGTGGCAGGCACCTGCTCTGGTTTTGAAACACCAACCTCAAAACCTATAGTCAAGCACCAAAATGGGGAAGAGCAACAAACTGTATACTTCAGCACCTAGCAGTTTTGGCAGCTCATTTGGAACTGGTTATTGCCAGCTGGGCATTTTGCCATTTCCTTGAGGCAAAATTAAAGTGGAAGATGCAAGGGTTTTATTGTAATTTTCCACCACATATTTATATCATTATGGGTTTTGTGCTGCTCTAGTCCCCACATAGTCTCACTGAATATCTTCTTATTATGTCACTGAAATGTGAAGCAAATATAGGATGATGCAGGGAAAACAAGTGGGCACTGTGTATAGTAAATGATTGCTGAAGATAACACTATGCCTATCAGAACGGGCTACATAATTTGCAGGCCCTGTGCAAGATGAAAATGCAGGGCCCTATGTTCAAAAGGCAGAAGAGAAGTTCCATTAAAGGTACTAAAATACCAAGATTTTTCCTTTCCTCTGCAGTCTCTCTCTCAACCTACCATGGTATTGTTCATCTGTGAGTCTGTGTTGTGATCCCTCAGGCAGAGGGTTACCTGCAGAGTGCATGCACACTTCAGTACCGGCATGCGTTTGCCCTCAGGTGCACACAAACTGCCACCTCCCCATTGGGTATTGAGTCTCTTCTCCCTCGAGTGGCCGACCAGTGCTCCATTGGGGGAAGGGGAAGTCAAGTCAGGAACCTCCCTTCCCCAGGGCACACCAACCCAACCCATCCCCAGGAGCACGGAAAATCTCTATACAATGATACATCAGGCACCTGAATTGGGATAGGTGAGAAGTTCACCCCATTGAGGCACTGTTGTGATACTCTGGGATGGGGACAGCTGTATCGATGTCCAGTCTTGATATGTCCTGGGCTCTTGCTCTAGAGCCCACCCATCCCTGCCAGGTACTGAAAGGCAGCAGCAGTTGTGGGACAGGAGTATGAAGGAAGAGGCCAGGTCTTTGAGGTCCTAGGAGGTGGGGGTGCAAAGCAGTGGAAAGCAGAAGAGAACCTGTCCCAGACCAGGGGCAGCCTCCATTATCCCATCAGACTTCACTTAGGAAACACAAATGCAAACATAAAACTAAGGATTTCAAGACAGCAAAGCCAGAGCATTAAACCTTAACCAAATCCTCTGGTCACAGGCCCATATGCCAGTCCTGATCCATTTAAAAAAAAAAACAAAACAAAAAACACCAAGGCCCATGGGCCTCTACTTACTTCTGCAGCATATGTCCTAAAATTGGACAAAAAAATATTAGTGTGACTCCCGCACAAGGATGACACACAAATTCATTGTGTTCCATATTTTTATTTTATAGACCTAAATACAAATACACAACAGAGTACACACAAAACTGGAAAAATCTAAGTAAAACATGGGAAAGGTGGATTGCATCAATGTTAGTACCCTAGTCGTGATATTATACCATGGTTTTGCAAAATGTTACCACTGGGAGAACCCAAGTAAACTATATAGGAATTTCTCTGTATTATTTCTTACAACTGTATATTGTAATTATCTCAATTTTTAAAAAGATCCAAGGCCTATTGAATGGACAAAAAACCAGCATACAGGCCATCATTACCAAAACTACCTATACCTGGATATATTCAGAATATTAAATTGAATATAATTTGACTTTGATATGATACAAAAGAACAATTCTTTAAATAACTAGGTCAAATACAAAATCTATAATCAGCATGTTAACCGTACTGTACGCTACCAAGAGAAATGTGCTCAGTTCTATTTCTTGTTAAAACTTCTCTTACCTACTTAAAATAAAATGAAAACACACAATCTAGAAACTATAAAAATACTCTAGAAACTAAAGTGGTCTTTCCAAAAGCATGCCTTTATTCACAAAAGGGGGATAAGTGTGTATTAAGCAGCACAAAAATCAACTTTAAAATTATTGCACCCAGAAAGTTGGCTTGGGTACCATTTACAACTGAAAGTACATATTTGATGCTGGTACAGTTACTTAATTTTTATGTACATAAGACAAAACATCTTGCCTGTCGAATGCTAAAAAAACCCCTAAAGTATAACAAGGAAAATCCGAATTTTCCAGACTGAGTTCCCAAGGACCTGAGCCAAGTGAGAATTCTTTGTTGCTTTTTCAGACTGTGTATGTGAACAAATGCCCAAAGGGGATCAATCTTGTCACAGTCCTGGGGGGAAAGGGCGTGGCCATGTCTGTGGGACCTCAGAGATGAAGAGTGCTCAAAGGACACCTAATTCTACTCGAACAGCATTAAGTAAAATAGTAGAAGGGAGGCCCTCAACACCACACAGCCGAACACATTAGCAATTTCTATCAACTATGGCAGCCGGTTCCCATTCTGACCTCTCAATTGCTTAGCACCAGCTCAGTATAAATTATGCATCCTATTACTATTTCTTGCTCAGTCAGACAGCATTCAGAGCCAAGATAAACCTACCTTTGGTTCAAGCCAGGACTTTACAGAGACCTGAAGAACTGATTACACAAAGCAAAAGGCTTGGGATCCAAATTAATTTTGCCGCTGCTAACTCTGTACCTCTGGGTAGAACACTGAGCTGTTCATTAGTAAAATGAAATTTGAATTTCAAAGATAAATGAATATTCATTCACGTTGGGGAATTACATACTAAGGCATTCAAAAAAAAAATTTGTTGAATGAAAGACTGAATTAATGAATGGATATGTAAAGACTTTCCTCCAACCTGGCTTTTTTCTCTCCACTAGCTAAATTCCCTTTCAGCTTTATTTCAGAGTTAAAATATCGAAGGAGAAGGGAAAGAACCACAAAGAAGACAGCACTTCGCTCGTGACCTCGCTTGACTGGATCGTGCTGCACCGCGACATAATTCATCACTGTCAGCCCCAGTCAGATGTGGACATGCCGGCAACTCCAAGTCAGCGTTTGCCAGGTGTGGCAAATTACCCAGTCTTCATCCAGCCAAGCTTTGAGCCTGGGAGTCTAACAAAAAGCACTTAAGAAACCTCCCGAGGCAGGAGAGCAGCGCTGGCCGCCTATCAATGCCTCCTTGCTCGCGGTGCCCTAGTTTTGCCCCGGCTGGCTCACGTTCCTGTGGACGGATTCCGAGGCTCCTGACCGGGCCAGTGTACTGAGGAACTGGGCTTCTCCCTGTCCCATCCTGGCTTACCCCTGATGTCTGCACACGTGACTTTGATACTCTTTCTCAAAGGCATATTCAAACCCCTCTCCGCTTGGTGTAGGCTTGGGTCCCAGGCTGGCGGGGCGCCCTCTCGGCAATTCCCTGCCGCCTCCATCGTGGGCACCGACACAAATACTGCTTTGTATCTACAAAATCCATGACTCTGTTCTAGTCCATCATTGATTCCTTAGCACTCAAAACTAAGCCAGTTACAGTTCGTTTAATGAACTGTAGTTCATTTAATGATCTATGATGCAAATATATTAAGGACTAAGCAAAATACAAGTTAAGAGCCAACCTGAACTGTGTGACTCTGTAAGTAGTGGAGAGGATGGTCTAATATTTTAAAAAACACCAATCTAAAAGATTACAAAACGTGTGGCTGAACATAGATGAACAATGCAAAGTGTTTTGTGTTGTTTCTTAAAAACTAGTTTTCTACAATGTGTCATTCAAATCAGCCGCCACTCTAACTCCCAGCTTTTCTTCCAAGCTCTATTTCAGAGGTTTCTTACCACCTTTAAAGTTAAAATGCTACTAAAAATGTGCATCAAATGACCTTTTAATCATCAAAGAGAAATTAGCACAGTCAACTGCACAGTGCCATCACATTAAATAATTAATCATGACATGGCAAAACTACCATTAGAACTATATAAATTATTTAAGCTAAATCAAACATATGGTAGTTAGCTATTTCTTTCCAATCCACTAGAACATCCTAGTTAACATGAATACCATTGAGGGTCTTGTGATTTATATCTTCCCAACATATTTTCACCTCTCCATTCCAGAAATTCCGTTTCAAAATGTTCCTAGAGGGAAATGGTTGCGAGCAAGAGGTGAAACATAAGAGAGAGGAAAATCCAAGTACGTAATACAAGCCTGCGGTACAAAATGAGGTCTGAATATGAAAAGAGGAAATGTGGAGAAATGTACTGATAACAACCTAACCATTAATCCAAGTTGTCCTTCACTGGAAAGCTTGAAACCATTTACAGAACTATGCAATGGAACATTCACTAAGAACTCAACCTGACGTATCATGGAACATCCTCGTATCTGGAGAGTCTCCTCATCTCAGGGTTCTTCCCAGACTATTAACAATAGTCTTTAAGTGGACTCCTAGTCTTTAAAGTGGACTCCTAGTTCACTGACCACTCTGACTGTGATTCTCATATAGCACAACTTCAGATCTCGTTTTTATTTCCAAGTAAACTAAAGAAATTATAAAAGCTCCTATGTCTACCAGTGTCGGTGTGGTGCCAGTGTTCTACACATAAATAATACTCATTTCTCCATTAACTTAAAAAAAAATATTTCTACCTTCAGTGTAAATACAGGCAAAGGGAAGAATTTAATGAATGGAACACAGCCAAGTCAGTCGTTAATCAGAACTCCCCTTGGGAGCTTTTCATCTGGAGTTTATAGAAATTAGCACAGAAAGAAGGAAGAAAGAAAGGCAGAGACCCTGAGCTAACACCACAGACTACTCAAAACAAACAAACAAACAAACAAAAACACACCAAAACCAAAAACTATGTGCAACAATAGAACCATAGTGCTATGGAGTTGATTTTCATTCTCTTTTAAAAATATGGTTTACTGGGGTGACTGGATGGCTCAGTCTGTTAAGTGTCTGCCTTCAACTCAGATCATGATCCACGGGTCCTAGGATCAAGCCCAGCTTCAGGCTTTCTGCTCAGAGGGGAGCCTTCATCTCCCTCTCTACCCTGCTCATGCTCTCTCACCATCTCTCTCTTTCTCTCAAATAGATAAATAATAAAATCTTTAAAAAATATATGGTTCACTGTTGCTTCCATCTATTGTTATGAAACTTGTGAAACATAACAATAGAAAAACTGTTAGCCATGAACACATTTAAATAATCTGGAAAGTTATCCACTTTTTAAATTCTCATCATTCACTGACCAATACATAAACTTCTTTTTGTTATCTACTATAATTGTTTGGGTAATTTCTTTTTCTATTAAAAAAAAAAAAAGATATATATATATCTCCAAGCCATATCATTAATAATCCTGTAGAAGTTTACATTTACTCAGACTTTCGCCTTGTGTTAAAAAGGTTGCTTAGGGATTCTTTAGCTTTGCTAACAGTTTTATGTTTCAGTGGACTGTAAAAGCTGTTGCTACGGACTGAATGTTTGTGTCCCCGCCTCCCACCCCCAAAATTCATATATTAAAACTCAAATCCCCAGTGTAAAAGATGGGGCCTCTGAGAGGTAATTAGGTCATGAGGGTGGAGCCTTCGATTAGTGCCCTTAGAAGAGAGACAAGAGAACTTACCCTTGCTTACTCTCATCTGGCAAGATAACAAGATGGCCATCTACAAACCAGGAAGTGGGCTCTCACCAGACACCGGATCTGTTGCCACCTTGATTATGGACTTACCAGCCTCCAGAACAGTGAAACATCAATGTCTGTTGTTTAAACCACCCACTCCATGGTCATTTGTTATAGCAACCAGAACTAAGAGAGTTATCATTCAGGATATTATGTCCTCAGTAAAGTAAGTAATCTATTTCATGTAATGCTATGATTATTAAAAATGGTCTCCACATACCAAAATGTCCCCAAAGTCCTGGCAGTCCAAGAGATTGTGTTTTCTCTATGGCTACTTTCAGAATAAAATAAATGTGACCTACTAGGCTTCAAAAATTACTCAATTTAACCACATTTAGATAAAAAAAGACATTTTAAGGACTGAAGGCTTCAATTAATTTTTTTAAACATACATTTACATACCTTACTTTTATGCCAGCTGGGTGTGTGGAATGTGTGGGGCATGTGTGTGTGTCTTAAGAATGAACCTACATCTCTTAGAAACAGCTTGGGAAATGTGTTTTCTTACAAGTTTATATACCTGACATCTGTGAAATTTTAAACTAAATGTTCTCCACAAAAAGCGATAGAGTAGGGCTCCTTCTAAATCAAAATAAAGTCATATTATGAGTACAACGAAGTCCAGAAGTGAACAAATATACTTAGCCTTTTAATGATGCCTTCTCTCTAGGGGCGCCTGGGTGGCTCAGTGGGTTAAGCCGCTGCCTTCGGCTCAGGTCATGATCTCAGGGTCCTGGGATCGAGTCCCGCATCGGGCTCTCTGCTCAGCAGGGAACCTGCTTCCCTCTCTCTCTCTCTCTCTCTCTCTGCCTGCCTCTCCATCTACTTGTGATTTCTCTCTGTCAAATAAATAAATAAAATCTTTAAAAAAAAATAAAAAAAGATGCCTTCTCTCAATGAAGCTGAAGCACAAAAATGAGTGACAAACTGATGCACTGCAACTTTTGAAAAGATTAAATTGCAGAAATGTTCAGTTAGGGTTCCCTGACTTCTCTGAAGAGAGAGCTATGGACTGTCTTCCACTAACACACCACGAGGAAAAGAGAAAGTATAGTTAAGATTGTGGGGAGGAGGGGGATATTTGTTTTTATTAAACAAACACATGCCATTTACTATATTCTAGGCACTATTTTAAGTATTTTACAAACATCTATTCAATAAATCCTCATAACAACTGTATGAGTAGGTACAGTTATATAATTCCCATTTTACAGATGAGAATACAGAGAGACAAGGAGATGGAATAAACTTGTTTGGTATAAACTGCTTGACTCAACATTTGAGCCCAAGTTCTAAGATTTTGGAGTCCAGGCTCTTAATAATTACCTTACTCTGCTTCTCCTGGCCATTGCCTCAATTCTTCTTTTCAAAAATTCCACCCAAAAATCCAATAAGAAAGAAAAGACAACATCTTATTACAGAGTAAAGTAAAAGTGGTTAGCTTTGGAGATTTTTCCTTTTCAGTAAAAGGCAACATAACTATTTTTCATTGGGGGAAAAAAAAAAGGACTTCCAAACACAAATAACAAAAACAGCAGGGAAGGAAATTCTATTTTCAAGTTTCTAGAAGGTTATCATAAACAACGAAAAGAGAAAAACAAATTAAAGTTTTCAAAAAATGGCATTTGACAGTATCTCTTGTCCCTGGCTGCCCATGACAAGTTGCCTGCACTGTGGATGGTGATTGTGCAGAGCGCCCTAAGGTGTGAACATTAAAGATGACCATGCTTGGAAAGAAAAAGGAAGCATATTGTAAGCTAATGTAAATGCACAGTAAGGTCTGAATGTTGTGGAAATAAGCCCAGTCTGCTTCTCAATTCATGAGTTTAGCTGAGATGTCAGAACAGATGACAAACAACAACAAACAGAAACACCATACCACACAATTCTCTCCAATAGTGGGGATAAAGATCCATAGCAGCTTATTTAATTTGATGCTAATTTACTTCCTTGTTTAAACATTCTAAATATTTGTTATCTACTAAATATTCATGTATTATGTTTTACCTTGAGGGTTTTATTCTCCAAGGAATTAATTTATAAGCACCTGTAGTATAAAGTACTTTCCTCAAAAGAACAGCAAAAACTTTTATTTGAAGACTTAATATCAATTAATTGGTCAACATATGGAACTGGAGATGAACTCAATCTTCTTGGCATTTAAAATTTCAAATGCTGAGAGAGATATTTCATTTGAAATAAATACTTCATTTTATTTCAAGACAAATCAAAATTTTATCTGTTCTCCAATACAATTATTTTTGTTTGGTTTTAGTATCAATGAAAACCTAATAGTAGACTTTTTTTCTCACAGTACCATACATTGCCTATTTATTTACCAAAAATTGGTTTATTTAATCTGTTTCTTTTGAACATAAACATTTTTGAAGGATCTGCTTTATTTCTGTGTAAAGTTTCATAAGTGATATTAATTTACCCAAAGAAAATTAAATAAGTTTTATACAGTAATTACTTCTATTAGATGTAGTAATAGACTATTAGCACAAATCCCGTAATTAGGTAAAGAAAAAAATAATAAAGCAAAACCTACCAATATATCAAACTTCCAAATAAGGAATATTCTAGTAGGGAAACAGGGTAGAGTACACTGTATTCTTCAAAAGTCAGTGTCACAAAATATAAAGGAAAGCTATGGGAATGTTCACATTAAAGGAGAGTAAAGACATAAACCCACCAAATGCAATACCTGATCCTAGGCTGGCTCCTATGAGAGGGGGAAGATGCTCTAAGGGAAGTCACTGAATCAGTTGATAAAACTGTAATACAAATGACAGATTAAAGTATTTACCCATGATAAATTTATTGAGGCTAATAATTATACTTTAGTTGTATAAAGGAATACCCCATTCTTGGTAAATACACACTAGAGATGATAGATGCAAAGGCTCATGGTATGTACCACACTCAAATGGTGCAGGGGGTAAAAAAGCATGAGAATGAGGGGATGACAAATGGGGTACAATTATTTAGGTGAACCTGTGTCGGAGGCAGGCCCCTGGCCAGGGCGGCCTCCGCCATTAAAAGATGGCGCCTGGCTAGTTGCCAGGTTAGGATTGCCTCGTGAGATTAAGCGAAACGCCCAAAGAGGAAGTAAACAGCTAGCGAAGTTGTTCGTTTATGTGCACAGCCTGATTCGCTCCCTCCTGTACCCCGCTCGCTGATTGGTCATGTAAGCGTATATAAGTGTGTAGACTTGCAGAAATAAAGAGAGAAGATGCATCTGAACTGGGGCGTCTTGTCGTCCTTGCGGGCCGAGGGCGATAAACCTGTGTAAAAGCCAGAAGACCAATCTTTGTATTATTTTTATTTTGCAAATTCTCTGTGAATTTAAAATAATTTCCAAACAAAAAGTTTAAAAATGGGATAGGGGGAACAACAATGAAAAATTATTGCTCTGAACCAGAAGTATGGATTGAGCTCACTCTTTACAGCACACAGAAACAGAGTCTCTGAAACTTGCCCTCAAGGTAGACTATCACTGATATTCGAGTCTCAAAAGACTTTGGTCCACATGGAGTGCCAGTTATTTCTAAAACTAAGGTCTCCCAAATGGCACTCCTAAATATACTCCATTTTCTCAGCTACTATAAACTCACAAAGTGCACAATGAGAAGATGAGGAACATTCATCCACCTTAAACACAACGGTTGTAGGATCACAGAGCCACCCCAGATCAGCATTGGAAATAAGGTTCATCCACACCACCAAGGCTGCAACTCTAGTTGTCTGACTCAATGGATATTTACTTAGTGCCTATTACGTGCAGGCACTGGACTGTATGCCAGGAAGAGAAAATGGATAAGCTTTAGCACTCATCTTAAGGAACGTACAATCTAAGGAGAAAAAGACATATGATTCCGTAATTACAATATCATCTATGAAATGTTGCTGTAATAAAGGTGTATGTAGAATGTTCTGAGAAGATCTAGTGAATAGGTGAGATTCATTCAGTTTTTCAATAAACATTTACTCTGTGTCTGAGAAAGGAACCTTAAGGATGAGTAAGTGCCTCCCCAACTGACAGGAAAAGAAGTGAGAAAGAAATTCCGGGTGAAAGCAATTAATAAGACCTAAGACAAAAGCATAGAATCACGGAAGTATAAGCTGTTTTTATTGACTAGTAAGATCAGAACGGCTGAGCACAGGTTCTCCTGGGGTGTGGATAATGGGTGAGATAAACCCAAACAGAACCAAATCCTGACTGGCCTTGTATAGCACGCTAAGAAACTACAAAGTTATTCTATGGAGGAAATGGTAGAATATTTGCAGCAGGAAAATTTAAGTGATGAAATTTTTATTTTAGAAAGATAATTCTCATTGAAACATCAAGAATGTATTACCAGGAAAAGACAGGAGTCAGGAAAAAGAGTTCACATGTAATTACAACAGTCTTCAAGAGTTGTGATCAGAGGAAAGAGACATTTAAGGAAGCAGAGTGAGCAGGGCTCAGCAACCAGATGACTGCATACAACTCAGTATGGCGGGGATGGGGGGTCATTAACAGTGACTGAGTTTAAAATGCCAGTGTAGTATGCTTAGAGATGCTCATTATGGAATTTAGCATTATGGCAAATACATTGAAGTTCAGAAGAAAATTTAGAGTACATGTAAAGATGCTAGGGTCATACTGATGATGATTAAATATAAGATAGTTTTCTTATATTCCCCAAGAAAGATTGTGTAGACTGAGAAGACAGTTAAGAATAAACATTTAAAGATGATCAGGAAGGAAATAAGCTAAGAGAAGGAAGAATAACGAGAGGACAGAATTATATGGTAGCCAGCATTACAAGATACTTGTATATATGAGTTAGACACCCAGTGACCACAATTCAACCAACATGTAATACACATTCCCTGCAGTGTTCAGGTACCAGATACCTTTGCTACATCCTGATTATTATAATGGCACCAATTTTTCCACTACATCTGAATAAGGCGGTAACTTTTAAGTGTGGATACAGTTCAAGTTAAGTTCTCATTCTACCCATTCTTGCCTAACACTGAACTACAAAATCAAACAAGAGATTTCATTTTAAAAGGAAGCATAATCATGTACACACTAGAGCCTTTATATCCCTTTAGGGCTTATAAAGCAACACAAAGAAAAAAAGTTCACAAACTCACTCTTGAACACGAATTTTTCAACCCTTCTTTTAAAAAATTAGGGATGAAGGAGCACCTGGGTGGCTCAGTGGGTTAAGCCTCTGCCTTCAATTTAGGTTACGATCTCAGGGTCCTGGGATCCAGCCCCCCACTGGGCTCTCTGCTCAGCAGGAAGCCTGCTTCCCCCCTCTCTCTGCCCACTTGTGATCTTTCTTTGTCAAATCAATAAAAAAAAAATCTTTAAAATAAAACAAAATAAAAATTAGGGATGAAAAAATATTAAAACAAACCATGGTTCAAATAATGCAAACTTCTGGTTTCAACACAGCAATGCCAAGTGCTTCTGGGTTAAACAATGAGCCTCCTCCGCATGGAATGCCTGCAGATCTCATGTGAGAGCATGTGCACATGCACACACACACACACACACACACACAGCCTTCTCAAACACAGACTTTATAGTCATAGAAGCCTTTTAAACATGTTGCATTTACCCCCCATGGTGGCCACCAGTCTCATGCAATCATCTATCCTCTCACAGAAATGGCGATACCCATAATAGTACCTCAGCATAGCAACCAGGTTTTATAACTAACTCCATAAACCAATTTATTCTCTATACAATTTTTTTCCTTTTTAAATTTCTAATGTACTACCCAGATCTTCAATGTCTTTGGCCTCCCAGGTCACCACAGAAAGCAATCTGTTTTTCCTGTACAATCTTTTGAATAAATAATACCCAGTCATCTGACTGCAAGTATTCATTACACATGAGCTATAGAAAATAATCGGTCACAGATCAAGTTTAGTAGCTTCAAAACAAATGACGTAGGTATGATTTATACAAAATTCTTCATGTGGTTCACCAGAAATGATCTGAATTTTGTTCTACGCACATTATACAACCTTCTCTTACATTTTGTGAATATTTCTCTTGGGCCGATATTCACTTTATGCCTTTCTAACTCAGCAAATAAAGGCTCAGATCTAAAATGGCTTTGCCATTGTCTAGCATGTTAATAGAGCAATAATTATTTTAGTGCTTCAGTCTGGTCAAAAGATGACCTTATGATGAACCTCCTGTAAGAGAAACAGCATTGTTTATAAATAAAATCTCATGCAGAGAGCTCTTTAGCTTCCAAAGGAAGAAAGCAATCACTATGTTTGCAGGCAGTTAATGTTCTGCCCTTTACTTTAGGTACATAATATCTACATTTTCATCAACATTTTTTTTAAATGTTGCTCTAAGTACAGAATCCTGGGTTTTGTTCATGCATATCTGGAAACTATTCTGTTTAGGGAATATCCCACAAGCAGCTAGGATGCAAAAAGGACATTCTTTACAGATTCTTGCTACTAAGAAAATACTCCCACAGTTCTTGGTTCGGTCCCATCACTGTCTTAAAGGACCATCTAACTAAAGAAGAGCTGCAAATTTCTGTGAAGAATATTCTTCGCATTCTACACAAACCTAAGGAAAATATAAAGTTGTGTCAAAAGTAAATTATACAAAAGTCTAATTCAGGATTGCAAATAGTGCAGTCCAAGCTTAAACACCACATTTGAATTCAAACAGACTTGAATTCCTGGATTTACAGGCTGGATAACTTTGGACAAGTTACTTGACTTTGCCAAGAATCCACATGGAAATAATTGAATATAATATGTGAAAAAACTGAGCCTAGCACTTGGTAACACATAGACACCCACTAAATATTACCTTCCATCTTGACTTTCCATTTTGATACTGTCAGTGATAATACCATTAGGGAATTCCATAATTTTTCATTATGCAAGTTTGTGGTTTGCATTTCAATGATTACCTGCCATTCTGTAAACCAAGAATATCACAAATAGCCCATTTTGATACCTGGTAACTATCAAAAGAGGACTCATAAGTTATTTTTAACGTTAATTATTTCCATAGCCTATGTGTTCATAGAAAAATGCAAGAGAAAAACTATTCAAATGCAAACATATTTTAAAAAGATTTTATTTATTTACGTGCGAGAGGGAAAGAGAGAGAGTGCATGTGCTTGCACGAGCGCTTACACCAAGTGGGAAGGTGGGTAGAGGGAAGCGGACTTCCCTCTGAGCAGGGGAAGCTCAGTGCCAGTGCCTGGCTGAATCCTGAGACTTCAGGATCCTGAACTGAAGGCAGATGCTTAACTGACTGAGCCATGCAGGTATCTCTCAAAGGCGAGCATATTAAAGTATACATGTGATTAAAAAATATAAACAAGGCTCATAATTTTAAAATACCCAGGGTCTTCATCCTATTAGACTGATACAAATGACAAAATCATTGAATGAATACCACATTACCACTCCCTTGGTACTACCCTAGTAAACTGGGTCAAATACAAACACTCTATAGTGGGACACTGTCCTTATTATATAACCCAAGAGCTGACTGTGAAAAGAACCCGAGAGGTGACAAGTCCACCTTTGTAAAGTTCTTCAGTAATAGGTCAGAGGACAGAAATAATAGGATGAGACCATTATAAAATTGTTGATGGGAGCTGGGGGGGAGGAGATTAATAGTTTTTGATTCCCAATTGTAAATATCCCCCCAAAATGTCATATTCACATTAATAAACATTTTTCATCTAAATGATGAATAGCCACCTGCTGAAGTAAAACAAACAAACAAACAAACAAAAATCAGGAGCCCACTTCTAATTGGAAACAGCAAGATTATGTGTATTTTCCATTGTGTACTTTGGCTCTCCAAATGTTCAATTTGAGAACTCTGAGGTTAAGCCTTAGAAACTCCCCCAGTTCTTCATAAACTGACACATTCCTCAAACACACACTGCATGCATTCAGTATAATCAGAATATGCACAGTTGGAATGCCATGCTTGAGGCCTTTGCATTTTTTAATCAGTTTGTGTGAATTTTAAGTGAGTTATCAGCTATGCTGATAGTGCAGCAATTCTGTATTTGGAAAGTTTTTAAATGGAAGTAATAGGATCTGAATGTTTTAATGTTCCTTTATTCATTTCAGAGAAACAGACTCTGTCACACTTGCTACCTTCTGCCAAAGTCTACAAGGATCAAACTTAGTGGTAGCAGACTAAGCTAAATAATGTTTTGTCCAAGTTTCCAAAACAAGCTTTCACAATTTTCCATTTATGAAAATTAAAGGTAGGAGCTATACTCTATCATTTTGAACAACCAAAATATTTTAAAAAATAAGCTTGATTCTTAAATCTTCTATCCCCCTCCAAAACTCTAACCACCATTATTTCAAGAAGCACCAACACATGGTGGTCCCCTTCCCTTTCCTGCTAAATGAGCTCTATCAAGGGGAAATCAATTTAGTAAAGTTAATTATCATTTTCTGTTCAGGGTCCTATACAAGTAATCAGGCACAATGTTAGTCTTTCCAATTATGATCCATATATTGTCAAAATGTTACTTGAAAAAACAAACAACTTGACTAACCCAACAGATCACATTCCCATTCAAGAAATGTATTCACCATACTATGAAATTATTCTGTCAAAAACTGTTGAGTATCTTCTTTAACTGGTTGCCATTCTAGGAGACTTGGGGATAGTTATAGAATCAGCCATATAAAAGGTAGATTCTTTAGGATATATCTTGCCTTTTTGTTTGTTTGTTTGTTTGTTTTAATTTGTGAGCCTTGAGGCTACATACATCCCAGCATATGTCAGTATTGATGACAACATACCATTTAGTCCAACTGGACACTAACTCAGTAATCAATTCAGTACATACCGAAAAGTCAGAGAATTAATCCTCTTGACAGGAGACCCTTTCAGATTAATGGTATATCCCATGGGAGGACTGGAATATTCATGTTTTAAAATTTTATGGAGTATGAGAATTTTCCCAAAAGAAATAGTATTTTTCATTCTAGAATCTAGTGAGTCTCCAGTTTTCTTTAATGAAGACTCAGAGATAAATTTTCTGGATTTCAGAAGAGAATTTTTCTCAGATTACACCGTGCCAATAAAAGTCATAGGTGCTTCCTGGTGAAATGAAAATGAAGACCTAACATATCCAAAAGGGAATATAATTTATAAAAGGATCAACCTGAGTATTTTAAACAAATCTTCTAATTTGGAGGGCAAAAGAAAAGGTTTGTTTGTATGTCCCTTTGTTGATTCTAGCTACTCTTGATACAACAAAAAGCCTTTTAAGGAATTACCCTTAGGCACGAAGCCTATCGTAACATATTTCTCTACTAACACAGAAACCTCACATTTAAGAAAAACAGAAACTTGTTCAAGTTCAGACGATTTCCTCACTTAAATCCTAGCATTATGCCTACTTTGAACCAGATGTTGTTCCTAGTCACATGCTACTTTTCTTTTTCATTTCACTGAGGTCATATTTACTGCTAAAACATTTCTTTTAAACTTGCGTTTGCATATCAGAGAAAATAAACAAAACACAAAAATGAAAGACAACTGATTCACTTATTTCCTTTAGGCTGACAGATTTCATAGAAAGTGCTTTTGTAATAAAAAAATATTAATGAAGTAGTAATGTTTTGTGCAGACATTTGCTCCTCTGTCTACTTCATTTATAAATACATTTTAATGAGGTAATAGAGACTACACAGATCTGCAAGTGTTCCTTTTTCTAACATTTGTTCTGAATTCAAAGATTAGAAACAGCTAATCTGCCACATTTTGGGGGCTGGTTTATGAATACAGCATTTAAAGCACATTGTTCGAGCATCTGGAAAGCTAACATCTCATAAATAGCCCATCCTCCCAAACATATGATTAGACAATAAGGGTAATCTGAAATTGTTTAAAATCAGTAGCCATAAAGTAGATACAGCATACTACAAATTGTCCCTCCCTCCCTCCCCACTCTCCACCCCAGAGCTTGTATTGAAACATGCCTTAATGGGCCTTCCTTTGCCAAAAAGACATTCAGAATGGAGTTTGCCTTTGTACAATTAAATTATGCACTTTGTCAAATCTTCTCATTTAAGAAATCTATATTTTACTGAATTATATCTGAGATTTAAGTCAGGTCTACCCTGGAAGTACTCTATGTCTCCGTTCTCATGGTACATGATTAAATACTGTTTTCTTTTTTTCTTTTTTAAGATTTTATTTATTTATTTGCCAGACAGAGATCACAAGTAGGCAGAGGCAGGCAGAGAGAGAGAGGAGGAAGCAGGCCCCCCGCTGAGCAGAGAGCCCGATGCGGGACTGGATCCCAGGACCCTGGGATCATGACCTGAGCCGAAGGCAGAGGCTTTAACCCACTGAGCTACCCAGGCGCCCCTAAATACTGTTTTCTAAATAAAATATTTTTTCACTCTTCTCAAGTCAGTATATATTTAAACATAACAATCAGCAGACTTAATAAAAGACATGGTTCAAATATAGTCTCCCTTCTGATAGACCTTCTGATAGAAAAAAAAAATCCCACATAACACATTTAAAATTTTTCCTTATTTCACATATATAGGTATATATATATTTTTTTTCCTTTCCAGATTAAAAACTACAGTATAAGTGATATTTAGAAAGAGTATAACCATCTTATTTTATACATAACGTGAGTCCCTGGGAGTCACAAATTTACCAAGTCCATTGTAATATCCTGGAGTAACTCATGTAAAAGAAGTCTCTAAAGAGGAAAATAATCTTTCTGATTTAAGTATCCAATTTCAACTTTAAAGTCATGTTTGTAGTAACTTACATTTATTGAGCAATGATATCTGTCAGGCAGAGAGTTAAGTGTTCTACATGAATTATTGCATATACTCTTCAAAATAACCCTATTAAGTAGGTACTACTACTCATTCCATTTTACAGATGAGTAAACTAAGACAATGTTTCCAAAATAGGCCCAGTGTCTCAGAGCTACAATGCTCATGAAAACTTTTAAATTTGGACAAAACATTTAAGGTGGCCTAACAATATCATCTTGTTTTGGAGATAAGCCAGACAGTTTAAGTTATGCTAGTAGCAGAACAAAACTTAAACCTAGTTTGTTTGTTTTTTTTCCTCATTCACAGTCCAGTAGTCATTTGCATTTTTTAAAATTTCTTATTCTATACAGAGGTTTGTGGTTTTTTTTTATTCTTTTGTATTCCCCACTTGTGACCATCCCTTCCTTAATCTGCTATGTGTTCTTCCAGCCCATGCTTTAATCAATCCCTGACTACTTCATAATCATTCATTGTAAATGTTCACAACTGACACAGAGGAACTATTTTTTTATTTACACACACCTTCTACACTATCAGTATATTGCTTTGTTGCTCAAAACTATGCTTAGGGGAATCTGTCTTTGTAACATATATATGTATATCTAGGCCATCATTTTTCATTTCTAGTTATATACATCCTATGAACATATCATATTATCATGTAAGTTATTCCTGTTTTTCATCATGACAATGTTATAGTGAACATATTTGAATGTGTCTCTTTGGGCTTATGTGCAGAAATTTCTGACTCAGTGTATATGTCCAGCATCACTAGACATGGCCAAATTCTCTGAAAGAACTGTACCAATGCACACTTTTACCCACTATATATAGACATTCAGCCCCTTCCAACTCCCCTGCCAAATATTCTCTAATGCATAATATTATCTAAACTCTTAAATTTTGTTGGTGGACTTAAGTGGTTTTCTCTTTCTTGTTTGATGCATTTTCTTTAATACTAGTGCATTAATATTGTTTAGATTTCCTTGCCTTTAAATTTATTTATCATTCACCCATTCCTCCATTGGCTTATTTCCATTTTTCTTATTGATTTTGTAAAATACCAAACAAATATTGACTTGTTATATCTATGGTTTTCTCTCAAACTAACTTGGCTTTTAGTTTCCATTTTATATAAATAGTATCCATTATTATATAAAAATTTTAGGGCACCTGGGTGGCTTGGTGGTGCATTAAGCCTCTGCCTTGGGCTCGGGTCATGATCTCAGGGTCCTGGGATCAAGTCCCACATTGGGCTCTCTGCTCAGCAGAGATAAGAGGAGCCTGCTTCCTCCGCTCTCTCCCTCTGCCTGCCTCTCTGCCTATTGGTGATCTCTCTGCCAAATAAATAAATATAATCTTTAAAAAAAAATTAATTTGGGGATAGTAAAGTTTATTTTTTTCTTGATTATCACAATACAGTCTAATTGATTATAATAAACATGTATAATTTTCATCTGAAACTTTTAGAAATGGCACTCTTATTCTTTACTCAAAGAAAATTAAGAGAACAAGAACTGAACTTTCCTTCTCTGAACTGAACAAAATGACCCTCAAAGTGACTATTTAATCCTTGGCTACTATCAATAAAACTCAGAATTTATCACCTCATTTTTAAGTGGAATTATCTTTTCATTTTATATCACTTCATTTTAAGTAAAAATATTTGAATATTTACATTTTTATTAAAGTAACATCACCCATCTTATCAAGGATCCCAGAAATTATATGATTGTACATTTTATCTACTGGCCAATCTATGGTATTTTATTTTAGCACCTGTTTGTACCTGGGTATCATATTTTGCATATGCTTTCTTCTTCCTTTGGAGTCAATTTTTCTGATCACCAAGGTAACCTACACTTTTAAACTTTTGGAAAATTTGGAAACACAAAATTACATACAATTGAGGATTATTATATAAGAAAGAGATTATAAGGACAAAATCTATTTTCCCTATAATTCATCATAAAATATTTATTTTGAAAAATACATCTCAAAAGTACAGAGTTTGTAAACAATCCATTTTTGAAAGGCAGCCCCTAATGAATGCCTTCCCTATCTTGCATTATTCTTTTTTTTTTTTTTTTTTTTTTTTTTTTAAAGATTTTATTTATTTATTTGTCAGAGAGAGAGCAAGCGAAAGCGAGCACAGGCAGACAGAGTGGAAGGCAGAGTCAGAGGGAGAAGCAGGCTCCCTGCGGAGCAAGGAGCCCGATGTGGGACTCGATCCCAGGACGCTGGGATCATGACCTGAGCCGAAGGCAGCTGCTTAACCAACTGAGCCACCCAGGCGTCCCATATCTTGCATTATTCTTGTGGAAATCATGTGGATGACTAAACAGTACTTTAAGTTGTTCCACTTATCTAACGTCTTGCCATTAGTTATATAACAACAGGTAAGTCACTACATCTCATTTTGCTTTTATGTAAATTAATATATTAGGCAAAATGATCTCCAAAATTCTACTCCTTTAAAGTCTGCTACTCATACCTCTACTCACAATTCTTAAGGGCCTAAACAGCAGCTATGAAACTAGAATTTCATTTTAACATGCAGCTGCCCAAAGTGGGATGGGCAACTTCCTTTCTTCAATACAGCTACTGAAATAAAAAGCATTACTCACAAACCAGAGGCAGTGTGCCTCAGAGGAAATGGATTCTGATGATGTCAGGTATTTATTGTTTCTTCCAGAGCAGACAGAATTGAACACCCTTTCTTTCCCCATCAAGTAGGAAACACTTCAGTATAAGAAATGTATAATATAGGATTCTACTTTACAATTGACCACATACCCATTTTCTGAATTATCTCTGAAAGAACTTTAGTTGATTTCCTATACATTGAAATTGCTATTTGTTGAATTCTACCAATTTCAATTTCATATATAAAAAAGCAATCCCTTTTACTCCTCTATTTTCTACCCATCAGCCCCATTATTGAATAGATGGTAGTGAGTTTGAAAAAAAAGAAAAAAGAAAAACTCTCCAGAGAGTAGCTATTCAAACCTCTCAAGGCGAAATACAGAGGAAAGCGAGACAGCTCTCTTCTACGGAGCCTGCCCTTCTCAGTCTTCCCTTGAGAGAGAGCCTCTCTATAGATTTTCTACAGCAGTAGACGTATTTTTTTTCCTTTGAAAAGTAATTATATGGGTTTTAATATTAAATTGCATGTGTTCATAAAACTTTAATTTGTTTTAAACTACACAAATATGTTTAAGCAGAGTTTCTCAGTTTTAAAAAAAAAACTTAATGAGTTTCATCAAACTGGATCTGCTTTAGACAGAAGCTGTCAGCTGTTCATTGTTCTGGTTGGGAGAACTCATAAATCTGAGTTGTGATTTGGGCAAAAATATAGCTGTACCATTTATCTAGTTTGTTTGTGTTGACATACTGTTGTCTAACTTTTCTTGTTTTGTTTGAAGTAGAGGCCTGATTTTTTTAAGTGATTTTTTTTTACTTTTAAAATAATTCTGTCCGGTTTCTTTCACACAGCACAAACATTATTGGAATTTCAACAAAATATTTCTTTTTCCTTAACCTTAGTCCTCACATTAACTAAGTTCTTGGTTTTGCTTGCCCTAAATCTTAGAACAAAGCAGAATAATGAAAGCACGCTCTTAATTATTTAATGTTTGGTTTTCTCGGTTTATTGATAATCACAAAGAATAAATTTTCTCCCAGTGCTTTTGTTTTCAATTTCACTAAATATTAGTGGCATTATCTTGTAACATATTTATTAAAAGAGTAGCAACAATAATAAGTTACTAACATTATGAAGCAATTATTATGTGCTATGTACTTCCCGAACCATTTTATAAGGATTATCTCATTAATGCTCATACATCCTATGAAGTAAATACCTCCATTTTAGGGAAGGAGGAAACTGACTCACATCTGTTAAGTAATTAGACAAAGGTCATACAACTAAAGGTGGTGGAGCTAAGACCCACATTCAGGCAGTGGACTCCAAAGGCAATGCTTTTAAATGCTATTCATTACTACCTTCTATTACATAATGCTGCACTAACACTGATTTTTTTTTCCCCTCTGAAGAACTAGCTTATCCTTCTCATTTATGAGTTTACAATCTGATAAGTTAAAACGAACATGTAAATAAATATAAACAAATATAGAAACACCAACAAACAAGTACATTTATTTATTTATTTATTTATTTTTTTTTTAAAGATTATTTATTTATTTATTTGACAGAGAGAGAGATCACAAGTAGATGGAGAGGCAGGCAGAGAGAGAGAGGGAAGCAGGCTCCCTGCGGAGCAGAGAGCCCGATGCGGGACTCGATCCCAGGACCCTGAGATCATGACCCGAGCCGAAGGCAGCGGCTTAACCACTGAGCCACCCAGGCGCCCCAAACAAGTACATTTAATTGGAAATGTGTTGTGTACTCGTGCTGTGAATGATATCCCAATGCACTGGGAAAAAAAACTATTTTATACAAACACCAGAGCAGTTAAAGAAAATGAAAAGATCAAAACTATTCATTGCTATGACTTAGCAACTTGGTTGTACTGATGACCATAATAATATTTTCCATCAAATACTCTATTTCCTGCTTTCATTGGCTTGAATAATTGAAAACTGGATAACATATTCTGCTTTTGCCTTTTTTACTGGGTGAAAAATCTTAGAATTATATAGTGCAGTATACCTCTACAGATAAAACAGTGTGAATTAATTAGTTATCTTAGACCAACTTTGATCAAAAATTGGCTGCTTCTCTTTCGAAGACTCATTTCCTCAATTGCACTGACCAGACTCTGTAATTTGTCCTCTCTAGGCTTTGCATTTGAACAAATTATTTAAAAACCTACATAATAAAAAAAAAAAATAAAATAAAAAAATAATAATAAAAAAAAAAATAAAAAAAAAATATAAAAAAATAAAAAAAATAAAAAAAATAAAAAAATAAAAAAAAAAAACCTACATAAAACCAGTAACAGGGGTGCCCGGGTGGCTAGTTGGGTAAGCATCCGCCTGCAGTTCAGATCACGATTCCCAAGGTTCTAGGATTGAGTCCGGCATGGGCATCCGGCTCCTTGCTCAGCAGGAAACCTACTTCTCCCTCTCCCTCTGCTGTTACCCCTGCTTTTGTGTGCATTTGCTCTCTCTGACAAGTAAATAAATAAATAAAATCTATTTTAAAGAAACAGGAACATATCCCTCCTAGGCCCAGGACCCCTTTTCATATCTCATGCAATCATAAATCCTACAAAATACTAAAATGTGTAATAAATATCACTTAAAAAAGGTATGAACTAGTACCATGAGAGAACAAGAGAAAGGACTTCTCCGACAACACAAGTACCATGAGAGAACAAGAGAAAGGACTTCTCCGACAACACAGTCAAGACAGGCTTCATCGGGAAGGTGGCAAATATGCCAAGTTTTCACTACAGCATGGTTAAAAGGAAACAGACCAGTGGGAAGCAGACAATTCAGAAAAGGGGCAGCATGCTTGGAAACATCAAGTCCATCTAGCCAGCTGGGAAATAAAGGTGTTTGGATGTAAACTGGGGCTGGTTTAGGGGGCTGAGGCAGGACTGTCAGACTGAGGTTTTGACTCTATTTGCTAAACCTTGAGCAATCACTGACAATTTTAAATCAGAGACATGAACTAGGAAAATTACTATGGTAATTGAGAGTAGAATGGAACCCAGAGAGGTTTATTACAAGGTTAGAGGCTGAAAAACCCAGTCACGGTATTGAAAACCCTGAAGAACTACAAAGTGATGTTGCAGACATGGAGCTCAAGAATGACGACAGGCAAGAGGTCAATCCACAGGGATGAAGGTGAGCAGCGGCCGCTGGCGTGAAATAGAAGGCTGAACTGCAGAGAGGAAATGCTGAGAAGTCACATGACCAAAGTCTGGATGTGGCTGTTGGCTGTCAGGTTTGCTAATGCCTCCTTATTTTCCTTATTCAGAAGCAGCAAGGAAAGCAGCCTCCCTGGATAGAACGCTGAGAAAGAGACTAGAGTCATCAACTAGGGGAGCAAGCCGGAACTGTGAAGGCCCTGTGGGGTGAGCAATGGAACGTGCATTCCTTATGGACAATGTAAAGGTGGCAAGGCCGGAGCGATCCTAGGTCAGGAAGAAGCTTAAGAGAAAGGAAAATCAGAGGAAACAATGGCAGGCCCCATAATTCCACGAAGTATTCCTAAAAAATCAAAATGAATTAGAACCATAAACATATCACCAGGATGGCTAGCTTAGCTTCTGGTTCTAAGTGTTTAAAATGATTCCATCTTGTGCCTTACCCAACAAAAAGTCTTCATGTCCATGGGGATTTAGACCTACGTGGCCCTAAAAACTGAAGGGGAAAAAAAAATCGTGCACTTCCTCAGCATAGTAATTCCAATAAATACACAAACTGTAAAAGAAGGAACGGCAACCAAGCACCTTTTATTCTTATGGTGACTGAAGTGTTCTTTCTCTTTTTTAAGACTTCAAAATTAACTTACTTCCCAAACTAAAAGAACAAAAATAAACAAAAAACGCTGTTTTTAGGTCTCCCTGCTTTACTGTAGCCCGAAGGACAGGGTTGGTCTATCTTTAAAAAAAAAATGTAATTTGGTTCACAACACATAAACCACTACACTTTCAATCAACTGCTTCTCATAAGTATCAGCCATTAGCATTAAGGATATTTATTCAACTTTCTTCCTATGTATTTAGAAGAGCTTAATATTTAACACTATGAAAATGAATCCAGTTCATTTGTATGAATGAACCTTTAAGCAACTAAAAACCTACTTTCAAGAAAAACAAATTATGATGAAATACAGTGACATAAAATATTTAATGTAAATGGACACCTGCAACCTATGGCTTTGTCAGGTATAAATTTAGCACAAAATCTACATTTTGTACCTAAAACGTACATAAGTAAAATAAAATTTATTGTCATTAATTACAGTAATAGCTAGAGTAATAATAATCGGCATATATACTCATAACTAAAACACTGATTCTCAATCACCAATAAGATTCACTTGGGTTTGCTAACCATATTGTGATACACACAAAGCTTTATATAAATATGTAAAAAAAAACTGTTCATCTGTGTTTTAGGAAAATTTTATTCAATTTCAAGCAATATAGTAAAAGCTTTTAAAATAATTTTGAGTATGCCAGATTCACTTCACCATTACATCCATTTTTCAAAACCTCTCAATTAGTAAATGTCATACTATATTAGAAAATACTGTTACTTCATTAGTGCTTGACTTTGGAAGGTACATGAAGTTTGGTAGAGCACAAAATTCACTGGTGAATTTTCTGTGCTGTTAAGTCTGAGAAAAAGCTTCTATTTTGCCCTTGCACATAAAATTCATGTATTTGGGTACAAGTTACTAAATCTCTTTTATTTTTGTTTTAATTAGAAATATTTAGAGGGATGCCTGGGTGGCACCTAGACAGTTAAGTGTCCAACTCTTGATCTCAGCTCAGGACTTGATCTCAGGGTCATGAGTTCAAGCTCCACACTAGGTATGGAGCCTACTTAACAAGAATAAAAGAAAAAAAAAGAAATACTTAAAGAGAAAACTTCAGAGTAGAATTAAAAAACATCATCTCAATTTGTCCATTCTTAGCATTGTGCCATATATTCTTCAGCCCTCTTTATTAATAAAAATATATTATAGGTAGACTTGAGATATCTTATATAAGCCTATCAAGAAATTACTTAAAGTAATTTAACTAGTAATTAAGTAAATTAAGTGACTTAAATACTTAGAAGTATAAAGCTTTACAACAATACTTTTCAGATACCTGGGGTTTTTTAGTTAGCTTTTTATTACTGGTATTTAATTATACAGTGATCAGAAAAGTTATCTGTATTATATCAACATTTGGTGCCTATTGAGTTGGCTTTCTGTCATAGTACTTGGTCCACTTTTTAAATATTCACTGTACGACTGAAATACAGTTTATTTCCTAATTACTGGGTGTAGGATTCTAATATGTCCATTAGACCAAGTTTGCTAATTGTTATCAAGGTCTTCCAAATCCTTACTAATTTTTCATTGTTAGTTGTCTGATCCAGTGGTTCTTAAATTATGATCCCCAGACCAGCAGCATCAGATTACCTGGGAAATCACTGAGAACAGAAATCCTTAGAGGCTCCACCGCAGACCTACTAAATCAGAAACCTTGGGGATGGGGAGTGGGGTCCTGCGATCTGTTTCAACAAGTCCTCCAAGTGACTCTACTGTGTGCTAAACTAGGAAAAACACTGGCTTGATCTATAAATATCAGAGCAAAATATGTGAAAACCCATCCATTCCCATTATGGATTTGTTGGTTCCTCCTTGTAATTCTGTTTGTTCTGCTCTCAGTATTAAGGGCTATGTTATTTGTTGTTTTTGTTTGTTTTATTTAAATTCAAGTTAGTTAACATAGTGTATATTATTAATTTCAGGGTAGAATTTAGAGATTCATCAGTGGCATATAACACCCAGTACTCATTACGTCAAGTGACCTCCTTAATGCCTACCACCCAATTACTCTATTCCCCCATCCACCTCCCCTCCAGCAACCCTTAACCTTTTCTCTATAGTTTAGAGTCTTTTATAAATTTATCTCCCTGTTTTTATCCTATTTTATTCTTCCTTCCTTTCCCCTATGTTCATCAGTTTTATTTCTCAAATTCTTACATCAGACTGAAATCATATGGTATTTGTCTTTCTCTGACTGACCTATTTCACTTAGCATCATACGCTCTAGTTCCATCCACATGATTGCAAATGGCAAGATTTCATTCTTTTTGATGGCTGAATCATGTTCCATTGTGTGTGTATATGTATAGATAGATACACACACCCCACATCTTCCTTATCCATTCATCTACTGATGGACATCTGGGCTTTTCCCATAGTTTGGCTATTGTGGACATTGCTACTATAAATATAAATATTGCTACTATAAATAAAAATGCATACTATGAAGTCTTAATCCCTAGTACTTCAGAATGTGACTATATTTGGAGATAGAACCTTTAAAGAGGTAATTAAAGAAAAAAGAGGTCATATGGGTGGGCCCAAATCTGGGATGACTAATATCCTTGTAAAAGGTTAGGACACAGAAGGGCAGAGAAAGGACCACATGACAACAGAAACAGAAGATGGCATCTGCAAACCCAGGAAAAGGTCTCAGAAGAAACCTTTAGTACTATGAAAAGATAAACTTCTGTTTTTTAAGCCACTCAGTCTAAAGTACTTTGGTATGGCAGACCTAGAAAATTTATACAGAAGGTAAGTACAGAAGAGAAACTGGTGGATACAGACCAAAACATGCTACAGACTAAACAGAAGTAGGTGTTGATGAAGGGCAGGATATGGAGCTTGAAACCTGCTCACTCTCTAACCCAGAAAAAAAGAGAAAATTCTAAATTGTTCCTTAAACATTTTTGTTCATTCAATATATCTTAAATATGCTAATACCACCATTATTCAACAAATAAATTTATGGAGCCCCTTCTATGTGCCAGGAACTATTCTATGGGACATTGCAGTAAGCAAAAACAGATTAACATTCTTGCCTTCACTGAAGTGTCCCATCTGGTGGGAGACAGTAGACAGTTAACAACAGAGGGGATAAGAAAATAGATGCACTATACGGTATTTTTGAAATAATAAATGCTATAAAGAAAACAGAGTAAGAGAAATTAAGAGGATGTGGGTAGGGTTTTTTACAATTAAAACACAGCTACAGAACAGGTTTCCTTGAAAAGATGACATTTGAGCAAAGACTTGAATGCAACAGGGTGTTTGTTAAGAATTGATCTTGGGTCCGATATTAAAAGAAGCAATGCATAGGCATTATTTCCTTTATCCTCAAGATGCTCACCGTGAAAATATACATTACACCAATTTTACAGATAAGCAGACAGAAACTTAAGAGACGCTAAGAGCTACTACATGGAGAGACTGGGATAACCGGGTGACCCAAATAATCAGCAAGCAACCAAACCCGGCTCCAGCACTTCCTCAAAGGCAAGTGAGGGAAACAGAAGAAAATGAATAAATAGAATAGGATAGCAGGAAGGCCAAGTGCTATACTAGAAGTAAGTACAAGGAATTATAGGAGAATGGAGATTTAGCAAAGCCAGGGCATATTTCTCAGAAGGAAGGGATCTGAGAAAAATGAAAGTGAACTACATGTACTCTGTTTAAATAGGGTTTTTGATACAACATATACTCAGTTAAAATATAAATCAAAATATTCCTAGGATAAAAAAGACTGCTATATATAGTAAAAATAATTACCTCAAAACAGTAAACCAATTAAACAAACTAAATAGATATTTTAAAAAATGTTTAAAGCTAATCTAATGATATGAGAAAATGAGGATCTAACATTGAGACAAAAATATATAAATTCAATAAAGTGCACTATAAGCAGCTTAGCCTCAGCTCTGTGTGGGTGTGTATATGTAGAATGTGCCTGTATGTGTATCAGATACAGAGACATAGGTAAAGACTGGAAGAAGGAAAGCAATTTTTGGCCGGGTAACAGATGGTCACCTGCAAATAACAACAGTTTAAACAAGAGAGTTGTTTATTTTTTTTTCCACTTTTAAAAATAAGTCTGGGGGCACCTGGGTGGCTCAGTGGGTTGAGCCTCTGCCTTCGGCTCAGGTCATGATCTCGGGGTCCTGGGATCGAGTCCCGAATCAGGCTCTCTGCTCGGCAGGAAGCCTGCTTCCTCCTCTCTCTCTCTCTGCCTACTTGTGATCTCTCTCTGTGTCAGATAAATAAATAAAATTAAAAAAAAAAAAAAAAGTCTGGAGGTTGGCATTCCAGAGTTGGTATGAAGGTTCCACAAATTATCAATAACTCAGGCTCATGCTAGTTCATCACTCGCCATCCTGATGATATGACCCTCATCCTCACAGTGAGGCAACTGAGCTTTATCCATCAGATACCTATTCTGGTCAGCAAGGTGATCTTAGAGGAAAAAGAGAAGAGGGGCACAGTCTTGCTGGTAAGATGACTTCTTATCAAGACCACATAACAATTCCGCCTAGAACATAGGATATGCAATCTTCACATGAATAGCAGCATGGCAGTCTAACTGATGTTGCTATTTTTCCCATTTAATAAAAAAGGGTGAAGAGATTAGGAAGGGATGTAGCCTCTGCCATGAGACTTTTCTACAATGTACAGGTAATACAGTTGACCCTTCAACAATACAATACAACTTGTGCACAAGTCCACATATATGTGGATTTTTTCATTATTTTTTCTTATAAATATAATACAGTACTATAAATGTATTTTCTCTTCCGTATTATCTTCTTAATAATGTTTTCTCTTCTCTAACTTAATAATCCCATTTGCAACTGCATTGAAAAGAACAAAACACCATGGAATAAATTTAACCAAGGAGTTAAAAGAACTATACACCAAAAACTATATGACACTGATGAAAGAAACGGAAGAAAACTGAGGATTACACAAGTGGGAAGATATTCCAACCTTATATATTGGAAGAATTAACATTGTTAAAATGTTCTTACTACCAACACAATCTACAGATTCGATGCAAACCCCATCAAAATCCCATTGGTATTTTTTATAGAACTAGAACAAGGAATCCTAAAAAAAAATTTCTTTTTTTAGATTTTATTTATTTGAGAGAGAAAGAGAGAGAGAGAGACAGAGTGAGAGTATGAGAGAGGAGGTCAGAGGGAGAAGCAGACTCTCCATGGAGCCGGGAGCCTGATGTGGGACTCAATCCCAGGACTCCAGGATCATGACCTGAACCGAAGGCAGTTGCTTAACCAACTGAGTCACCCAGGTGCCTCAAGAATCCTAAAATTTGAAGGAACCACAAGATTATGAATACCCAAAGCAAACTTGGGAAAGAATAAAAAGCTAGAGGGAGCATGTCCCTGAATTTCAAACTACATTTCAAAGTTAAAGTAATCAATGGGTATGGTACTGGAAGGAAAACAGACACATAGATCAATAAAACAGAATAGGCCAGAAATAAACTCACCCACATATATAGTCAACTAGTCTACAATAAAGAAAAATTTTCAATGGGGAAAGGACAGTCTCTTTAATTAACGGTGATGGAAAAACTGGACAACATGCAAAAGAACAAAGGTAGACCGCTAGCTTACAGGATATAAAAAAAAAAATTCAAAATGAATTATAGATTTGGATGTTAAAATATGAAACATAAAACTACTAGAAGAAAACATGGCAGTATGCTCTCTGACTCTGATCTTAGGAATAGTTTTTTGGACTAATCTGCTTAGACAAGGGCAACAAAATCTAAGAGAAACAAATAGGATTACATCAAACTAAAAAGCTTTTGCAGAAAAAGGGAAACCATCAAAAAATGAAAAGGCACCTACTGAATGGTGAAAATATCTGCAAATCATACATCTGATAAGGGGTTAATATCCAAAAATATATGAAGAACTTACACAGCTTAATATGTTAAAAAAAAAAAAAAAACCTAACTAAAATATGAGCAGAGAATTTGACCAGACATTTTTCCAAAGAGACATACTGATGACCAACAGGTAGAGAAAAAGATGTTCAGTGTCACTAACTATAAGGGAAATAAAAATTAAAACCAAAATGAGGTATCACCTCACACCTGTCAAGATTGGCTAGTATTAAAAAGACAAGAAATTACAAGTGTTGGCAAGAGTATGGAGAAAAGGGACCCTTCACACACTGCTGGCAAGAATGTAAATTGGTGCAACCACTATGGAAAACAGTATGGAGGTCCCACATAAAATTATAGATAAAATTAATGTAAGATGTGATCATTCCTCTTCCAGGTATTTATCCACAGAAAGTGAAACTAATTTGAAAAGATATACACACCATTATGTTCACTGCAGCATTATGTACAATAGAAAAAATACAGAAGCAAACTGGGAGTGTCCACTGACAGATGAATGGATAAGGAAGACATGTCATACATACACACACAGATACAGACACACACACACACACACACAGGAAGATTACTCAACCATAAAAAAAAAAAGAATAAAATCTTGTCATGTGTAACAACAAAGATGAACTGTTAGGTATTATGCTAAGTGAAATAAGTCAGATAGAGAAAAGCAAATACTGTATGATTTCACTTACATATAGATCTAAAAAACAAAATAGATACACATACAAAACAGAAACAGACTCACAGACATAGGAAGCAAACTGTGGTTACAGTATTACGAGGTATAAATTTCCACTTATAAGTTAAGTCATGGGGATGCAATGTACAGCATAGGGTATTTAGTTAATAATGTAATAATTTTGTACGGTTATAGATGGCAACTAGACTAATTGTGGAGATCATTTTATAATGTATACAAACACTGATGACTATGATATACACCTGAAACTGGTAAGATATTGTAAATGAATTATATTTTAATTTTTAAAAAAGAAATTATTGAGAGCTGAGTTGATAGAAAAAGATATCATCACTGAGTCAGTGTTGGCAGAGGAGAAGCCAATAAAAACATAGAGATTTTCTTAAACATAAACCCAGGTCATACCTACCACTGAGCTTCAATTATCTACTGAACTCTAACACTATAGCTCCTCAAACAGTGAAAACAATCAACAGGACTCTTACTGAAGAATCTTGAGAGACAAGAGATCTATGAAATTGCTTCTCAAATTTGAAAAGTGTTTTTAAGATGTGGGAAAGTCAAAATGTGTGGGGCTGCCCTCATCCTTGAGTTTTAATGTATTCAATTATTTTGGACATCGATGTTCTCTTTTATTTTTTGTTAATAATCTACTACACTTTCACCTTTCCTAAGAAATGAAAATTATAATGTTGAATAAACAACTTGTAAAGCTAAAAAAACAAACACACACACACAAGCCCAAAAACATACTTTTAAAAAGAGCTGCAAAATTACATGATACCACTGAACATTTCAACATTTGGAAAATATTTAGATGGACTTTGAACATAAGACAATGTGATCAAGGGGTACCTGGGTGGCTCAGTCAATTAAGCACCTACTCTTGACTTCAGCACTCTTGACTTCAGCTCGGGTCATGTTCTCAGGGTCATGGGATTGAGTCTAGTGCAGGCCCTGCACTCAGTGGGAGTCTGCTTGAGATTCTCTCTCCCTCTCCCCCAGGTCCTTTCCCTCTTGTGCTATAAATCAATCAATCTATCTATCTATCTTTAAAAAAAAAAAGACAATGTGATCAAGATCACTGCAGAATTCCAAAATATGAGTAAATGAAAGCATATGATTTTAATAGTATGTGATTCAGAAAGTGTCACATTTTACACAGAAGCATATTTTGTTAAATTGATAAATACAATTGCAAAAAAACAAAATAAAAAAAAAGAATCAAAAACACTATCTATAAGGTACCTATAGTATGACTTACAGGGCATAATACAACGGAAATACACACACATATATATATATTGGAATATATAATGGAACATTATTCAGCCTTAAAAAAGAATGAAAACTTGCCATTTGCAACAAGATGGATGGAGCTAGAGAATATAATGCTGAGTGAAATAAGTCAGTCAGAGAAAGACAAAGACCATATGATCTCACTCTTAGGTGGAATTTAAGAAACAAAACAAACAAGCAAGAGGAAAAAAAAAATAAAGAGAGAGGCACACAGATAAACAGGCTCTTAATTGCAAAGAGCAAACTAATGGTTGCTAGAGGGGAGGTGGGGGAGGCGGTTGAAACAGGTGCTGAGGATTACAGAGTAGACTTGCCATGATGAGCACCAGCTGATGTATAGAAGTGCTGAGTTACTACATTGTATACCTAAAACTAATATAACACAGTATGTTAACTAATTGGAATTAAAATAAAAACAAAAAAAAAAAATTCGCAAATAAGCGATGCATCTATTGTTATTAATGTTTGATAAGACCAGACCAGTATCTTGCTTAAAATTTATCATCTAGAATAAGAGGTTGATAAATCTATTTAATAACAGACCAGAATGTTGTATTAGAATACTAAATGCAAATGACACCAATTGTAAGATGAAACTAGATTTCAAATAATAAAATATGAAATAAAATCTTAATTTTAAGGAAATATGATATAAATGTAACTAAGCAATAAAGTTTCATATTTTTCAAAGGTTAAGTAATGACGGTTGTTAGTAGGATTTATTCATTTATTAGCAAACTCAATCAGTATTTAGTGATGTCAGGCTTTCTTCCAAGCTCTGAGGATACAGGTGTCAAAAAGACAAATCCCTGACTTACAGAGTTACATTTTGCTGTGGGGCACAGCTGACAAAAAGATATAAAAGCAAACTCCTGGTGGTGTTAAGTGCAACAAGGAAAAATAAAACTGGTGTGTGTGGGGGGGGAACCAACCATGAGAAGAAGATGAGTGTAGTTTGAATTTGGTCAAGGCAAGTCCCTCTGAGGAGGTGATACCTAGGCAGAGCTCTGACCGGAAGGGGGAAAAGCACCCCATGAGTATCCAGGGGCAGGTAGAGAGAAGAAGATGCCAACAACAGAACCCTGAGGGATTTCAGCACTTGGAGGTTGGGGAGAGAAGGGGAAATCAGCAAAGGCAACTGGGAAAGAGGCACTTCTGTTGTAGGGAGAAAAGCAGGAGACTGCAGTGTCATGGTATCCATGAGAAAGTTATTTCAAGAAAGGGGAAGACAATGACTACGAATCAAACGCTACCAACAGCCTGAAAAAGATGGGACTAACTTTACTCTGTAACATTGAAAATGGAGCAGTTTGGAGTTTTTGTTTTGTTTTAGTTTTGTTATAACTAACAGAAACTAACAAGAACTAACCCAGGTTATTTTTATTTATTTTATTTTATCTATTAGATAGACACAGAAGTCTCTTTTGCAGCTAGGACAGAAATGAAGTTGAACTTCAAAATGGAGAAAGGGGACCACCCGCAGCTCCCCAATTTAAACACCTGACAACAGCTCCAGCTGTTGTCAACAGCCAAATCCCAGAGAAATACCATCTAACTGGTACAGTTTGGACCACGTATTTACCCGAGTAGTTTATGTGACTCCTGCTAGGCAGAGGAACTATGTCTAATCCCACTGGCTTCATCCAGGACCTGGTCAAGCACAAATGTGCTGGGCAATCCTAACTACAACCAAACCCTACCTTCATCCTGGCCATTGTTTTAAGAGCTGTGCCAAGAATAGCGCACAACATTATCTCCGCAATCCCCATCACCAGCTGAAATAGTGTAAAGATGAAAAACCCAAGATTCATGAATGCTAAATAATGCATCATTTTAAGTGGGAGAGTTGAGATTTTTCTGATGTTCATGAAAACCTATCTAAGCTAATTAGGTCACGCTCAATAAGAAGCTCTCTTTGATAGCTACCAATAGTCAGAAGTCAGTGAAGGGTCTGGATTTAGGGGTTCTGATCATATATTCCAGGCAACAATGTACAGAGAGGATTGAGTCATCCTTAAACGGATATACAGCAACCCCAATCCTCTAAGTTATCAGCTGGCTAGTTAGGATGCAGCCTTCCACTGCCATTCCTGGTCTTGCTAGATCCTGATGCCATGTTCTTGCAAGGGCAGGATGTGTCTCTAAGATATTGTAGCCAAACCATGAATTCTAAACACCACTTTTTATTTCAAAATGTAAAAACTCGTTTTAGCATCCCTTATGCTAATAAGCCAAAAATTTTACCAATGAAAATCCATTGGTAAAATTAAAATGAAAATGGCTTCCCAGTAAAACTTCTCATGGTTGACCAGAGATAAAGACAGCTGGTGGTATATATCTCTTCAGACTGGCCTTTTGATTAAATGCTTAGTTCTGAGTGATGTGTATTCCCAATTAGGCCAATGGCCACCCTACAATACAGCTTGAACTAACACAAACACATTATAATATTGTCATGATGAAATGTTTTAACGTTGTTATAGTAGCATATTCCAAAACCCATAACACCTTTCTACCACATCTCCATACAACCTGAGATTTACATACGAAATGTTATATTTTGCTGTTGCTTCCATAGTTCATCATATAGTTTTAATTTTTCAGGCTTATGTATGTTCTTCATTCCTAGAATGCATTTCTCTGCATCTATTTTATTTCTGGCCTTAAATTATAGCCTGAGACCTGAATGAAATGGCCATCTCAATAACAGCTTTAACTTATAAACTAGGAAATTAAGACCTACAAAATAAAGGAATTAATGAAAGGTTACATTTCTAGTCAGTACCAGCGATGGGACCATACACACACCACCTAGATTCCCAGTCTTTCCATTCATCCCACCATCTTCACTGGTGATGAAGTTTCTGACACAAAAGTACACTTGATATCAACTTCACTAATGGAGGCTACATCGTTACCTGTCTGCACACCCATCACAATGGGATCATTCTGTTCCTTCAGCTTTGGGCTTCACTAAAACATGTGCATCTGGATGAAGGATGACACGGTACAAAGACCAGTGCATCCAATATCTCACATCATAGAATAAAGGAAGTTCAAATTGGCTGACTAGAAAATACTAGAAAACCAAAAAATGGCTGCCAGTCTATACAAAGACAAATCCTCTTGCCAAAGTCTACAAGGAGTTTTTCACTTGAGCCAAGCATATCATTTTACATTCCAAATATAGCTACCCAGGCATCAGTGTCCGTTCCTCAACCCCTCAAAAAAAAAAAGAAGGAAAGAGAAAAGAAAAAAAAAATTAATGCAGCCAGTTGTTGAAATACCTGAATAACTGCTAATACAACCACAACCAAAGCTCTGTCAGGGGCACTAAGCAGAACAGAGGCAGGAAAACCACAGATTTCTCATTAGAGTTTTGGGGAATAAAAGTAAACAACCAGTAAAAGTGTCCATGGAGGAAGAAATACAAACAGATTACAGGTGTGAATAATAGAGAAAACTTTTCTAAAATCTGCAGCAGGAGGCCCTGTCGATAGTGAGCATGAGAAGGACCAACAGGGCTGTCAGCTCAATGTACTAATGAGCTGATCCATGTTTCACCTTTATATACTCCAAAGAGAAGGGAAAGAGCAAATTCAGGACCAAACTGAGTACAGAGGCCTCAGAGGCCTGTTGGGGAGTGACTCCCTGAGGTAGGAACCCCCTTGCAGCCTGGGGAGCTGACAGGAGAAAAAACCAAAACGAGCTCTGGAAAGACTGTTAGTCTTTCCAGAGCTCACCCAGCTGCCTCAGCATCTAGGACATGGGAGCTGCTTGTTGGTCCTGAGTGAAAAGAGCTCAAGTCTACCATGGGACTAATTTCTCTGGAATCATCACTGGCTTATTTCTGGGATAATGGGGCTAAGGAGAAAAGAGCCTTCAGAATCAAATGAACCTGAATCTGAATCCCAACTCCACTACTAACTATGTTTCACTGGGCAGATTACACAGCCTCTCAGTGTCTTCCCCTGTGGATGGTCAAGTTACACACCCTGAGGACTGTGGTCAAGACTGAACAAAATCATGAATGCATGTGAAGTATCTGGCATATTAGACAATCAGAAAACACAGTCTCTGATAGAATCACTGTTACGGTCACTTTTCCTGGCTCCCCAGTTGCACGTGGTGGCAGACCGGACTACCTACTCTGACAGAACAAATCTACCCGAACCACCTCTGACCTACAAGCGTCTAACTTATAAAGGCAGAGAGTAAAAGTGACTTCTATAACTGCTCTCTCTTCCCTGACCATTAGGGGAGCCCTCAGAGGAAAATACTCCAGTTTCTTCATAGGAGGGAAAGAAAAACAGTGAATGGCAAAGCTGTACACCTTACCTCATTGTAGACAAAAAGGAAGCAATGGCCTTTGTGACCTGGTGGCCCCTGCCTGACAGTAGTTCCACTACATTTTGAGTATTTCATCTAATTTTGTTAGCTTACAAATCCAGCAATTAGTATTTCAAGTATCCTCTTTAGAAATGAAAATCCCTGGGGCACTTGGGTGGCTCAGTAAGCTAAGTGGTCAGCTCAGGTCATGATCTCAGGGGCCACAAGCATTGAGGCCTGCATCGGGCTCCCTGCTGTGTAGAGCCTACTTGAGATTCTCTCTCCCACTTCTCTTCCCCCACACTCTCAAATAAATAAACACATAAATAAAATCTTTTAAAAAAAGAAAATGCAAATCCCTTTATTCAGATTAGGGTTATGCTCACATCATACCTCATTCATACACTTATGGCAAGTAGTAAAATCAAACGTCTCTTCTCCTATGGTCCCTGAGGAAGAGCCAAAGATAAAATACTAGAATGCCATGGAATACTTTCTAAGAGCGGAACAGGGTTAGTAGGACTGAAAAGTGCAGCATGAGGGAAATTAAAAGAAGTCGGGGGGGGGGGGGCACTGAAAATCTGACAGAATAATGGGAAACCCAAACTAGCCAATTTAAAAATCTGCCTGCAAGATGTTTGCCTGGTGTCCAGGAAAGAGGAGCAAGTCCTCTCCTTCTTTCCCTTCCGAAGTCTTTGTTTCCTCCTCCTCCCAAGAACCAGAATGCAGAAGTCCCTCATTAGGACCGCAGTGAAGTTTTAACATGAATTAGGGGGATTTTTGCAAAACAGCGAGGAAACTTAACTTCATCTGTTTAACATTATTTTGTATAGGAAAATGAGTTCTAAGTTCTACAGAACTCACTCACATGACTCCCTGAAGCAGAAACTGTAAACGTCTCTTCCAGATCAATAGCGCAGTTCAGGAAGCGAACTGATGAGCCGCCGCATGATTGAACAAATACACGGAGGGAAGGCCTCCCTGACGAGCAAGGTCAGGCAGCCACCTGATCGATCTCTCTCCCCTGATCTTGGTTTTCTCTTAAACACATATTATTATTATTAAATGTTATAATACATAATGCATTATCAGACCTTACAATAAATATAGTATTTATTGTTGATTCAATGTCTGCCTTCCTCATTTGACTATAAACTCCATGAGGGTATACATTGTTTCTCACACTAAGTCTTCACCTAAAACAGTGTGGTAAATCACAGATGCTCAGTACCTATTTGCTGAATGAGTGAATAACTGAACTGCACAGGAAATGCTTCCATGTGACACTGTATGGGTGAACACTAAGCCCTGAGGAGCAGGAGCAGCACTCCAGATTCTTCCCCCACTCAGTCTCTCGTCGTTTCACCCCACAAGTACCGGACTACACCTGAGCTTGTGATCATGTCCTTTTAAATCATGCCCTACCAATCCCTTTGAAACACTAGAGACCGTGTCTCATAAAACTGGGGTTTCTCCTTCATCAGTCCTCCCTGAGAATATTTTTGTGTAGAAAAAGGGCAGGCTTTCAAGAAGAGTTTCCACCTGCGCCAAAAGGAGAAAATTCTACCTATGTAATGGCTTTCCCTGCTTGTTTACAGTGCCAGAAACTTCTTATTCTCTTTCTTTGAAAAGACCTCTGAAGCCAAATCACATAAATGGAACTTAAGAAATGAACTTCCCATTTCATTTTCTGGAGGAAAAAAACCAAAAAAACAAAACTGATATTTAGAAAAGTAAGGGGCGAGGACACTACAAGGTGCTTTATTTATATTTGGTGCCTGAAAGTCACTTCCTCAGAAACCATCTGCTTCCAATATTGGAGAAGTCTCCCCTATTTTAACAATGGCACAATACCACCCATGTGTTTTCTCCCTTTTAATTTTTTTGAGTATAGGTGACATACAATCTTATATGAGTTTCAGGTGTACAACACAGCGATTCTACTTCTCTATACATTATGCCATGCTCACCACAGGCACAGCTACCATCTGTCACCACACAACACTATTAAAATATCACTAACTATGCTGTACCCTCTATTCCTGTGACTTACTCATTCCATAAGTGGAAGCCTGTATCTTCCATTCCCCTTCCTGAATTTTATCCGTTACCCCCATGCCCTCCACTCTGGCAGCCACAAGTTTGCTCTCTATACTTACTGGTCTGATTCTGCTTCTTGTTTGTTTATTCATTTGTTTCATTTTTCAGAGTCCCCATATGAGTGTAATCAAATGACAATACTGTTTATTTCTAATAATTTACCTTAATTATAAAAAGACCATGACTATTATATCAATGGCAAAAGGCAAGCCAAATCTATGTTGTTAGAACAATATATTCATTATTTATACTAACTAATAAAATAGAAGACCATTTCTCTACTTGGACAGACTCACACATTACATGCTTAATAAAACTCAAAATAAATCCAGGCCATCAGAGCACTTGGGTGGCTCAGTTAAGTGTCTGACTCTTGGTTTTGGCTCAGCTCATGATCTCATGGGTAGTGAGATCCAGCCCTTCGTGGGCGCCACGTTTCGCAGGGAGTATGCTGGAAGATTCCCTCTGCCCCTCCCCTAACTCATGCTCTCTCTCCCCTTCTCTCTGTCTCTCTCTCTCAAATAAATAAGTTAATCTGTAAGAACCTTATAATAATGTCTCTTTCATAGTCAGTCACCCAGCTTCCCCATTAAATAAATGGGTGAAATAAAATAAACTTCATTTTATAATCCTTATGTAATTATAAGAATTCAAAGATGGAAAGGAGAATTTAGTAACTAATTAATTACTAATACTCATAAAATTACATGACTTAGGTATAAGCATTCAAAGCCTAGAAAAAGACTTGTAATTCAACAGGTGAAAACAATGCTCAGGAAATAACATATTTTTTAAAATAATAAACTCAGTCTAAGACATTTCTGTAAAACCAAATACAATTAATATTTTTCACAATCTGAATGAGTAAACTAATCTTTGAACTAAGTATACTAAAGGGTTCTTGTAGACTCTTCAAACATTTCTTCTATCATTGAGTAGCACTAGTCAAATTAACCATTCATTCTCAGAAAGTTATGGGCAACAAGGGAGAGTCCAGAAGTGGCTTCAGAAAATAAACACTACACTCAGAATACACATGAATATACCACATTTGTGGTCTCCAAACAAGTATACTTCTTTCTGCTGTGAGTGCTTGTCCTAAAAATAATCATGATTATAAGACAAATACATTGATTTTAGGCATGACCCACTGTGTTGTGCTGAAGGCTGTGGAGGAACAGAAGGTCTACTGTAGAAAATATTTCTGGCTATTAAAATTTAGAATGAAATCCAATCTAAATTGCATAGGCAATGTGTAACCCAGAAGGGGGCACAGTGATACTCTTCTTAACGTAAGGCAAGACAGATGATAACAGTGCTCCTAATAATAGAGACTACAAAACCAATGGTCTAACTAGGCTTCTCAGATTTGTTGCAACCATGTCAAGAAACAATACAGGGAGGTTTCATGGTAGCCCTAATTTAAGGTCCTTTAGTTCAAATATCATCTGAGATGTTGTCTAGAACTGCTATATAGAGTTATTTCTTCTACAGCTATAACTCTAGAAATTAAGATCATTTTAGTCATTGCTTACTGATGTCACTGTTAAGATTTTCATGCATCACAAATGCCTTTTTCATTGCACAGTCATACCCTTTATGTGTTCAATCATTTGCAATTTAGAAAGTGCTTTAATAAAGCACTTTCTATATCTCCTATCCTTTGAAGTAAATGTTTAAGTTCTCTCTCTATAAATAAAGCAATTGAGGCTTAAATAATTTAAATGACATTCCTAAAGCCACTCGATAAGAAAAGCTTAGACTCAAATTTAGATCGTTTGACACCAGGGCCAATAGACTTTCCACTACATCAACTTCCCAGCTTTCCCCAGATCTTTATCTTACCCACTTATGTTTTAATTCTGTAATCAGACAGGTTACATTTTCCACACTGACTAAGAAAACAGACTAGTCTAATTTTCAAGCCGAGATGAAACAGGCCCTCCCTTCCATCTTTTACTTTTTTAATATTCATTAAAAATTACTTGACAATACATGAAACAAGTCAAATTAAACTCATTTTTCAGTTAGGAAGAAATAACAAAAGCAGTCCAAATAGACTATAACTAATACCTCCTAAACCAAGCAGAACTTCAACTGAGTAATAGCTGTGGGGTAAAAATGCAAAGCAAAAAGGGAGTCCTCATGAAGTGAGTTGGTTTTAGCTTACTTCCAGTAAGAGGTGCCCCAACTTGCAAACTACATCCTGACACACCATTTCTCGAAGCTTCTATAACAAAAATAATTCTATCTTATGTCTTCACCAACTGTTTTCATCTTTGGTAGTTTCATAGAACAAAACTGTGGCTTTGACAAACCATGACATTCTACTAGTTGGACTAAGCTGCCACTCTTCACTGAGAATTTTACTGAACAGCTGTAGCAGAGGCTTATGGGTTTCCTTTCACTGACCTCTTAAGTGGGAAAAACAACGTATTAATAAGTAAAACTGGCAGAAGAGAGTCTGTTTTGGAGTAAAAAAATCAGAGGTTTTCTAATTTCCTACTCTGGACATTTTGGAAGGTTCCCTAATTATCTTTTCAGAATCGTTCCTTTTGTGTTTTAATCAATAAGGCAAGTATAAAACCTACTCACACCTCCTCAGAGGAAGAAAAAAACAGAAAATAAGATATAAAAGTATTTTGGAAACAGCAGAATCCAAAACAAAGTGTTTTTCAACTGAATGCTTCACCCATATGAAGAAAATATACCACTTCCCTGGTGCCGAGACCAAGCCATCTTATTTTTCGGTTCTATTGTCTGTTTTTCATCTGGGGGACCATAAGAAAGTTGCATTCTGTTGTTGTCACATGACAACATCCACACCATTTATTTTTCATATTCTTCTGTCTTCACAACATTTTAATCTTGTTGTATTTTTTTTAATTTTTTATTTTTTATAAACATATATTTTTATCCCCAGGGGTACAGGTCTGTGAATCGCCAGGTTTACACACTTCACAGCCCTCACCATAGCACATACCCTCCCCAATGTCCATAACCCCACCCCCCTTCTCCCAACCCCCTCCCCCCAGCAACCCTCAGTTTGTTTTGTGAGCTTAGAGTCACTTATGGTTTGTCTCCCTCCCAATCCCATCTTGTTTCATTTATTCTTCTCCTATCCCCTTAACCCCCCATGTTGCATCTCCACTTCCTCATATCAGGGAGATCATGAGATAGTTGTCTTTCTCTGCTTGACTTATTTCGCTAAGCATGATACCCTCTAGTTCCATCCACATCATCGCAAATGGCAAGATTTCATTTCTTTTGATGGCTGCATAGTATTCCATTGTGTATATATACCACATCTTCTTTATCCATTCACCTGTTGATGGACATCTAGGTTCTTTCCATAGTTTGGCTATTGTGGACATTGCTGCTATAAACATTCGGGTGCATGTGCCCCTTCAGATCTTGTTGTATTTTTAATGCACTGAGCCCACATGATACACTCCATGCTGTTTACTGGGATTACCAGGGAAAGACAGAGTATCATTAAATTACGTTTACTACTGCAAATAGTGCCAGAAGGGAAAAGGTACCTAGCACTAGGAAAAAAAAGAAGAGGCACACCTGACCTAGTGAAGAGGACAGGGAAAGTTCTCATGAGGAAACAATATTTAAACATACAGTCTCTTCTCCCCAGTTTTCACTTCCAAGTATAAGAACCGTGGTTTCAGTTCATTAGTGTTCTTAAAATGCTCTTGTTTTCCTCTCTTCCAATTCTAATCTGATGCTACCAAATTAATCTTTACATTTTAAAAATCTTCAACTCATGTTTTTCCTTTCCCTTCCGATCTGTTTTCATATTTGGATATTATCCATTACCCTAGAGAACAGTGGCTTGAAATGCACACTTTTCCCCAAGAAAAAACAGAAAGCATATAGTTTCCCAGAGAACCTAGGGTAAGATGGTATCTCAAAAACCACAAAAGAATAACAGCAGTTTTAGCTACTTTTAAGAAACGGAGGAACTATATGAACAGCCAAAATATTTTTGAGGTAAACTTAAATGATATGATATAATTTTGCAGTAAAAAATACTCATTTTAAAAATATGAATGCATAGTATCAGTTGTAAAGCAATGAATCCATCTTTAAAGCAAGATACTCAACAATATTTATGAGTTAAAAAGCAGAACTAAATCACAGTAATTGGGACATCTGGTCACTACTAGGCAATGACCAAATGGGAATTCAACTAATAACATATTAATATTCCTGCCAATGTAACTTGGTCAGAAGTTATCCTTATAAATCTACAGAAAGAATCAAAGACAACAATATGGAGAGTTCCACCTAGTATCTAAATAGTGCCCATACTTAAAAGTCTTTAAGGGTGCCTGAATATGGAATTTCAACTTATCTACCAATTAATCCAATTCTCCCTTTTAAATGTAGACCCTGACTCTCAAAAGAAGGCACATTTTATCTGACTTACAAGCATAAGCAAATCACATCTTAGGCAGTCCAATGTTCTGGGTCCAATACCTATTCTTCCCCATAAGCCCTTCACACAGGCAGCATGAAGAAAAGAAAAAAAAGCTACTTTTTCTCCTAAGAATACCACTCCTTTTTACCAAAGGTATGTTGTCATTTTTGCATTGCAAAGGCTCAGGAGAGACATTTCAATGTTCCATACCACACACATAAGGCAAAGGGAGAGTGTGAGTATGTAGATAAATCGAGGGACATTTTGGTACCCAAAACAAATTACTCTGAAAATAACTTTAAGGGGAAGCAATTTAGGAGTGCCTAGATGGTTCCGTTGGTAAAGCGACAGACTCATGATTTCAGTTCAAGATCTCAGGGTCATGGAGACGGAGCTCCATGCCAGGCTTTGTGTTCAGCTCAGTCTGCTTGTCCCTCTTTCCCCCTTCCTGCTCCCCCCACACTTGCTCTCACCCTCTCTCTCTCCCAAATAAATAAATCTTTGGAAAAAAAAGGAGCAATTTACTTAAAATCCCAAGACCTTGGAATTAAGGTAGAAAAGCCAGAGAAATAAAGGAACAAGAGGACTATAGTTAACGGCCCATGTGAATAAACTTACCACTAGATTTCTCATAGTTTGCTGGAGGATTCTCTTGAATTGTACCTAAATTTAATCTTTCAGCCAAAGTTCAAGTTACTTCATCAGGTTTTTCCTCAAATAGCTGTATCTTAAATGAACTAAGAAATTACAGTAGTCTTTTCAGATCTTCAACAATTTTCTATATTTTTCTAGAAAACAAGTCATGTGTACAAGCAACATCTCATTATAAAAATATACACAAAACTGCTACCATATATTTATGATAATATCAATCAATCTGGGAGTACTTAGTGATCATATGAAATTAATATACAAATGCAAGGGAAGTAGGAGCCAAAAATTGCATGCTCAATTGCATACTGAAGATAATGTAAGCATCATGGGGGTGGATGACTGTGCTCGTCTTATTCTCTTTGTAATTATCCCTACCCTCCAACACAATGAAACAAGCATTAAATCAACATTTGCTGAATGAGTAAGTTTTCAAAAATCCTACAATGAGGAAATCAAAATGGCCATCAAAATGTTTTGGTTATCTATGTCTTGCCATTTGCCCTATCTCTATGTTATTTCTGGTACTGGCAGGAAATCCCAAATTCCACTCACCTGGCTATTTTCCATATTACCTATTACAACAAATCCTCTGCTAACCCTGTCTTTTATTCAGAAAACTGTCCATTAACTTCCATACATCTGAGATACAATAATACTTGTTAATAATTACTACTTATATGAGACCTTAGAAAGTACCTTTTAATCAATGAACATTACCTTGTGCTCAATACTCTTTAAATGTAATTTAATTTTTAAAAAAGATTTTATTTATTTGAGAGAGACAGTACAAGCAGTGGGAATGGCAGAGCAAGCTTTATAGGCTTTGCATATTCCAAAACAGCATAGCAGAGTAGGAATCTTATTTATATGCAAAAAGGATTAAATGTCTCTATGTAAGCTGTTCCTGGAGTTTAATAAGAGTCTTTGTTTGTTTATCTTGTGTCTGGCCAACTGTGTGTGTGTGTGTGTGTGTGTGTAATATATGTGTTTAGAGATGCTGAAGACTGATGGTCAATCAAGAGAAACCCACACTGACAATGTTAAGAGCTGGGAAGTGAGCCAGTTTGCAATCACTATAGGAACTGCTTGAGCTGAGTTCCTTGTCGCCACTCTGGTAATGAGCATTCCTCAAAGGATGCCACTTTGCATAGTTTAGTCCTCTCTGATGCAAAATATGTCACTTCTGAAATCAGGCTGAATTGTTTTAAAAAGAAGTGTCAATAAAATTAAGCTCAACCTATTCACTGATTACAAGAACAATAAAAATATGCTGTAAAAAGTCCACCAGAAATAAATGAAAGGAAATACACTTTGAGAAATTAAGCTCTGAATCTGATCTTCACTATATATTTTTTTTTTCATATACTTTTCATGGAATCATATAAGAGGGGGAAAAGGGCTGACAAATTCATCAATTCATGGTAGGAATTTTTCTTCAGAAGTAATGAAGAAGAGAAAGATATTTTCTTGAAGTAAAGTGGAACTTTTCAAAAATATATAATATTATAAAAAGCCAAATGAACAAACTTCCTAGATAAATTCACATTTTCTTACTTAGGAAATGTTCTCACAGAACAATGAAACTCTAGGCATAGTCATATCAATTTATTATTTCTAGTTCCTATGGAAACACGCATTCAGCTTAATGTCCTTAAAGAGGACAACCAGCATGGACACAAGTGCAAAGCAAATAAACTTAGGGAGAAATCATGTAATTTTTATCTCTAAGAAAATAAGCTCTAATATATCAGAAACCATCACAAAGAAGGGTCCATAAGTCACTGCGAAATGTTCTCTGAAGCTACTAGCCACTAGTGCCATTAGGAAAACAAAAGCAAAAACATAATCCTACACTTTGTAGTCCCACAGGTAGAAATGCCATATGTAAATAAACACCACACACAGCAGTAAGAAGGCTGAGAAAAGATTAGGCCAAACTCAAAGAAAGAAGAAAGACAGACAGAAAGACTGATTTACATATGAATAGTGCCTTGTTCAAGGCATCTCAGTATTTAAAAATGAATCTCCTAAACAAGGTCATATAAATGAGAGTACAAACAGTTCTTGTTTACAAAGCTGTTAGGCAGAACCCATGACCTCAAGAGAGATAATTAGGTAAAAGTATAAATATGTTTAAATCAATCAGTAAATATTTATTGGGAATCTATGCTAAGCACTATGGTAAGGCCTATAAGGGAAAAAAAGAATTTTAATTCATTTGACAAGAATTTATTGTGCATTATGGGTGGGCCACGTACTAAGACAACCATCAGGGAACATAAAATAGATAAGATACTACTCTACCACACCGGAAATTGTTTGCAGTATAATTTATGGGCAACACACACTACTGGAATGGCTTTATAAGATGAAAAATGGACCAAATGAACATAACAGACAAGTGTGCTAATAGTTTTCAGAAAAGAGAGATCATGACAGTTTTTTGGTGAGAGAGGTTTTCACCAAAGACATGAGCGTTGACCTGGGTTTGAGTAATGGATGAAGGGAAATGGGCAGTGAATATAATTGACAAAGGTGACAGAGAAGGAATTTACAAGGTTGGCCTGGGCACTGGGAAAAAAAACCTGAGGAGGGGAGACAATGATGGAGGGCTAGGTTGGGGTCAGAAAGAGAAATGCCCCTTACTAGATAAGGTGTTTTACTCTGGAGTGAAGCAAATGCTCTGGAAATAGAGACAGGTGATGGATGTACAATACCATGATTATTAGGAGAATTTCACCTCACTAAGTTTTTTTAATGTCCATGATGATGATAAAAGTATTGCTATTATTAATTGCAAAATATTGGAAATATCTAAACAATCAACCATGCAGAGACTGGATGTTGGAAATCCATAGGATAACACTGGAAATTCCACTGATTAAATAAATAAATAAACCTGAATATTTTCTAAATATAATTATTACAGGAGAATATTTAATGACACAGAATTAGTTTCATAGTGTATTGTGTAACGAAGCAAATCCTAAACAATCTACCATATCAAATCTATAATAAAAAGAGTGTAATGATATAGTCTGAGTGTTAGAATCATGAATGATTTCAATTTTCCTTTTCCTGATTTTTCATTGCAAATATTTGAAAAGTTAAGGTAATTTTTTTTTTTTAAGATTTTATTTATTTGACACAGAGAGAGAGATCACAAGTAGGCAGAGAGAGGAAGGGAAGCAGGCTCCCCACCAAGCAGAGAGCCCTATGCGGGGCTCGATACCAGGACCCTGAGATCATGACCTGAGCCGAAGGTAGAGGCTTAGCCCACTGAGCCACCCAGGTGCCCCTAAGATAAGTTTTATTAAAAATGTGTTTCCATGTAAAATACAGAATTTTATCAGAGTAGAGTCATTGCGGATCTAGAATTTAGCAAGATTCAGGATCCTTTTCTAGATAGAGCCAGGCATAAAGTAGAAGAACTGCACACAACATGAGAGTTTTAAGTACAACTTACAACATTTGCTGGAATTAAGATGAGCTTCAGGTGACTAGCTTACTCCATAGCACATGTAAATTTTCAAGGATTTTCTTTCTCTTTTTTTTTTTTAATCTGATGATATTTTTTCTCCACTCTGCCTGAGAGTGACAACATGAAGATTAGCCTATTTCTACACTGTTTTTCTGTTCTTTAAAGTAGGTTGAATAACACTGACTTCCATGTAGTCCATGTTCTCCTTTTCCTTTGGCTTACAATCCTTGTTTTTCTCTGAAGGTGTTGCCACCGAAAGGGCTCTTCCTCTCAAAATACGAAATTCACCAACACTGCTCACTTCTTCCTTTCCTCATTCTTAACAACACCCCTTGAATACGGTTAACTTACGTCACTAGAGTCATCAACTCCAGGTTATTTTCATTTCTTCTCCTTAGTATTATCAAGGTGGGGTAAAAATAAAGGCAATTAGATGAAACTCTTACCCTTACTTCAGATTTCCTCTATATTTCATGAAATCCATCAAACAAATGCCCAGATTATATTTCATAGTAAGATGAGCAAAAGCACACCTCTTCAGCTGTAGGCCCCTTTCCTTGTGCATTCATGGATGCCAAAATCAGAACCTACAGTTCGGGAGCTGCACACAGTTGCATCTTGTTTTGAGTTTTTGTTTGCAAACTGTCAGTAAGATCAGAATAAATTGCATGATATGCAGTCCAATATGTATATTCTGGAGCACATCTCAATGTATCCACCAAAAAATATTCATAGCTGCAGGTGTACAAAAAAAAAGGCAGAATTATGGCTTGATTTGCCTTGATAAGCATGGCAATTTTCTGTACACTTTTCATAAAGTGCTAATCAATTTCAGCTCAAAATAGATTGAAACACCCAACAGATTGCTGCCATAGTCCACAAATGTTTGTCATTCGTAGGATGTGGCAATAATGTGAATTCTAAGGAATAAAACTGCAACTGAACTATACCTTGTAAAAATCCCTTCCATTTGTCTTAATAACCCCTGAAGCAATGCTAGGAATTATTTTGAAATCACACAAGTCTGGATTTTCCATTTCTTTCTTGTTACATCTAAGTATTTCTTGTCACATAGTAATATCTGTAAGTGTGGTTATAGTTGGATTATATTTAGACTCAGTGTAATGATGATATTTAAGAATCAGATATCACATCCATATTGTTTAATATCCTTCTAAAATATAATTACAGACATCACATTCAATTTGGAACTGAATCATTGCAGACTTGTGCAATAAATTACTCTTTGTATCTTTATCTGCTAAATACAGAATAATTTTTTGATAATGTTTTGTCAATATTCTAGTCCTTCCATTAAGGTTATTTCACAAACACTCAGAGGTGTTAATATTCATATTAACGCACCTTTCCGAGTAGCAGTGTTCCTGCCATATGAATCATTCATCTGCCTGGGATGTTTTGCCAAACACAAGTGCCAAAACTTTGCTGAGCCCTGTTACACTCCTACAAGGGAGCCTCTGCTCAAAACTGAGCAGATACTTTCTCTTTCTTTAAGTATGAGAACCAAATGGTAATGACATTTAGATCTGGGTACAATATGCTCTCCACGTAAAGTAGGAAATTAAATGAGAATAGATAACATTTCAAATTTTCACACCTTCCTCTTTAAAACTACAAAAGTGAAAATATAATTTGGGTGTGGGGGGATAAAAGCTACACAGTTTGTCCTTAGAGAAAAAGGGTACTTGAAAGTTGTGACTTAAAGCAACTTCTGTGATCACCATCTGCCAAACAATTCGTCACCAAAATCACTGGCAGTAGAGTGTCACAGATTCAGTCTCTGTGGTCAGAAAGCCTGAGTTTTTAAGTTGACTTGGCCATTAAATATGTGATCCTGAACAACTCAACTATATTTGTCTCCCCATCTATATAAAGGGGTTATGAGTAACTCATGGTAAGTGAGACAATACATGCAAAGTTCTGAGGATTAAATGAGATAATACATACCAAGTTCTTAGCAAAGTAGGTTCCAGTCAATTCTCAGTAAACATTAGCTGTTCATATCAGCAACATTACCATCAACATCATCATCTGAAAGAGTGGTTCTAGTCCCACAGTCTGAGTATGATGGTAACTATTCTTACCTGCTTTACATCAACTTGTCTTGCCAAAGTTTGTTTCTAAGTCTGGGTCCTCATGACTCACACATATTAACCTATTTTCTGAAAGAGATGATAACGTCTTTGGAAATCCAGTCAGCTCCCCAAGAAATGCTAAACTTTCAGGTGACTAGCTTACTCCATAGCACATGTAAATTTACCACTCACTAATTACCACCCACTAATCTTGTTAAAATAACGGTGAAAATGGTATGTAAAAAAATGAGAAACACACTTAGAAAGTGTTCTTGACTCTCCTATACAAATAGAAAACTGTCATCTTTTCCTTATTCCAGATCTAGTGTAACAGTAGCTGTATTCATTGATCAGCTGTTCCCATAATGTCACTCTTCTCACTCATTAGTGTCATCTGAATTTAGCTAGACAATCACCTAGATGGAGCCATGTGAGTTTCAAGAGTCACTGAACAAAAAGGTGATGCATTCTGACCCTGAAAAATTGAATCTGATGTTGTTACCAGAGAAGAAATTCATTTATTTACCCAATGAAAAAACAGATTCACACCATTCAGGGAAAACTTACTAATGTACTTAAAATGTAACCACAAAGATACATTTTAAATCTTCTTCAACAATTACAACAGTCAAAAGGAAAACAGCTGACTGCTCTGACTCAAAAGCCATTTAAAATCTCCACACCAAACACCTTCTTTTTCTTTCCTCCCCTTTAGAATAGCTCTGTTTGGTAGTTGCTATGGAGCAAATGAAGATACAAAAGCAGTCAAAGCAGAAGCACATTCAAGTAAATTCAGGTTATTAAATATATATATATATGTATTTTAGACATTGTTTTCCTGAGATCACACAAAGTGCTTTGCCAGTTTCCCCTTGACACTGTATTAAATTTTATGTACTCGTGTTTTTCTTCAAAATGCCAAAACATCAGCAGAAACAACTTCATGTGATAAACTATCGCCTAGTTCACTTTTCCAAAGACAATTTAAATACAAATTATAGATGAAGGTTGCAAACACGGCTTTATAAGAAAATCTGATACAGCTTTTACTCCTTTTCTCCTACAGTTAGAGGCACTTCCTCAAGGGCAATCTTTTGAAACCTTAGCTAGATACAGTTACAATTAAACTTCATTGCATATTTTGCAGAGAGCAAAGCAAGATCACAATATATAAAAAATGCTTTGTATGTAGTAAATATTCAACATGCAGTTGTGAATTCATTTGCGTGAATATCCTTCTCATACAGAGAATGTTTTAATATTTGTTTTTAAAAGTGCCTGAACATATCACACAAGATAGCCATTTTTTTAATCAGTAATTTACTCAAGTAGATGTGCACCCAACCCTAAATTAGCAAGAAAAGCCACTGTATAGAGAAAGAAAATAGAGATTATATTCATACTCATTACCTTTGTATTGTTATTTCTACCATTATAAAGTATACTGTTTTTATTTTATAATTTGTAAATTCTATCACTGCAATATCATTTATTAATACAGATCATATATATAGGAATGTAAGATCAACTTGACTTTCACCAGTGGTGTGGATGTTCAAAAGAGTTTGAAGAACTACACAAAATGGAAAACTCTTCATTCATGGATCAAATTCATACAGTTATTTTATGTTTTTGAGATCTATCCTCTAATAATTTTATCAAATGTAGCTGTCAGGTGTATTAATAAAGGTTTTCACTGCTTGCTAGTCCCCACAGCTAAAGCCGTGTGTGTCTTGAATAGCAGGTTACACATTTCAGCTTCAGGTTTTAGCTCCTATTTTAGTTTTAGTTTCAGTTTTAGTTTAGTTTGGTTTTGGTTTTAGTTCAATGACAGGAAAAATAAAGACCAAGGATGAATATGTGTATATTGTCTTTATAGCTGTACAGATTTCACCCTGAGAAATATAATACACTTATCTTGGGCAAACTCCTAAGCCTCAGTTATTACACACATAAAATGGAGATAATGCCTCATAGACAGAAAAAACTGACAGGCAGGGTAGGGGCAGGGCAGTCCACAAAAGCCCAAACAGGAGGAAGTATTATCATTATTAAAGTTCAAAAATTGTATGTACATAATACAGAAAGCAAGTGTTTGCAATAATGTGGGGATAATGGAACCATGATCCATCGCTGGTAGAGGATGTAAAATGTGGCAGTCTTTATGACAGTCTGGGATTCCTCAAAAGGATTAACCTAGAATTACCACATGACCCAGTAATTCCATGCCCAGGTATATATCCAAAAAAATGGGAAACAGGTACTCAAAGAGAAACTTGTACACCCACATTCTTAGCAGTATTATTCACAATAGTCCAAAGGCTGAAATAATTCAGGGGCCCGAGAGGAATCTATAAACAATTTACAGTATCTACATACAATAGAGTATTATTCAACCATAAAAAGGAGTGAAGTTCTGATACATGCTACAACACACAGGAACCTTTAAAACATTATGTTAAGTGAAACAAACCAGTCACAAAAGGACAAATACTGGGTGATTCCCCTTGTATGAAATGCCTACAATAGGCAAGTTCAGAGAGACAGAAAGATTAGAAGTTACCACGGGTTAGAGGGAGGAAGGATTAGAGGGTTACTGCCTAATGGGTATAGAGTTGTTATTGGGGTGTTGAAAAAGTTTGGGAACTAGACCGTTGACTGCACAACACCATGAGTATACTTAATGCCACTGAATTGTACACTTAAAATGATTAAAGGGGTAAATTTATGTTCCATGTATTTTATCACAATAAAAAAATTTTAACAAATAAAAATAAAATTATAATATCCTCTTTAGTATAATTCTTTCTACTCTACTCTCCTCCTCTTTACAGTAAAAATTCTTGAAATGGTTGTCTTGGCTCCTAGCCTCCACTTCTGATGTCACTCAGCAACCCACTTCAACCTGCCCTGGGCCCCACAGCACTCCTGGAATGCCGTCCACCAAGCACACCCTGCGGCCAAATCTCCCCCTGACAGTCTATTGACTACCATCTCATTTCAAAACCACCCTGCTCCCTGGGTTTCTTGAAAGGGCCTTCTACGTTTTCCTGTCCTTCTCTGACCCATCCCTGCTCCGCTTTGCTTTGTGTGCTGTTTTGGTTTTTTTGTTTGTTTGTTTTGTGTTTTGTTGGTTTGCCTATGTTTGGTTGTGGGCTGTTCACCCTCTGTTCATTCTTCCATTCTTTTCCCCTCAGGTTCCCTATTTGGGACCTCTTTTCATCCCATTCCATGGACCCTCACTAGGCTTATCCATCCCCTCCCAAGGTTTCAGTGAAGATTGTTGTTTTCCCAAACCCTCTCCTTCCTTTTCTGTCCTTACCTTGGTGAATTGCTCCACCATCACTCAATAGTCCAAGCCATAATGTCATCCTTTTCCCACCCCCACAAATTCAAACACCCACACATACACTCAATATTCTTAAATCTTAGGTCTAGCTTAAAAAAAGAAAAAATCCAAATCAATACAGCTTTAATTGCATCTTTAAAACACAAATAAATACTCTGGCTTCTCTTCAGAGTGAATAAATCTTTCACCTTTTAGTAAAATAACACAAATAAGTCTGAAAAATCATCCGACATCTTGCTGTTTCTATAGCTGGGCAACTTAGATCTTATTCACCAGCCTGCTCAACTATTCCTTTTTCAGAAACATATATACCTTCCAAAAAACTTTCTGATATCCTTGTTTTTAAATGCTGTGGCTTGCTGAATCAAAGCAGCTGAGTTTGATACAAGGTCAATGTCATTTCCTTCAAGAATTAAGTCAGTTTTCTTGAGATACCAAACAAGCAACACCTACTCTCATCCGAACCCTGCGGATATATTTTTCACCCAAGAAATTTCTGATTTCAACAAGAGAACCATTCTCTTCAATAACAATATTGATGGGGAAGTGAGTATGCATAGACCTCATCTTGTAGGGGAAGCCCAGTGTAATGCCATTGATCATGTTCTAAACTTGGCTACAGATAGGGAGAATAGCAGCCAGATGTTTCCTAGTTCCCCAGCACTTGTCAACCCAGAACATCCTCCTTCCAAGAAGATTGGGTACTACACTCATATGACTAAAGTCCCTTCATAGGGTTCCTCTGAGGTCGTTTCATTGTAACAGTACGTCCCTTCAGAGTGATGCTGATGTTTTCTGGAACGTCAACAATCTGATTGCTGAGAATGGTTTTCAGTCTCACAGTAAATGTAGGAAAGAGCAAGTCTAGCTTTTTAATAGCTCTGGAATTCACTCACTCCTTTCTGTCCTTGCAACCCATGCCAGTTATTTTCCCTACAAGACTGCTACCTTATTAAGTGATGGCCTTGCCTCTCGTTCCACTTCAAACTCTTCTTAGTGAATCCAGAATCAAATTTCTGAAGTACCAATCTGTCTATACTACTCTCCTTTATAAAAATCTTGCACAGCTCGTCACTGCCAGAATCGTGCTATGAGGTGGCACATGTCTTCATAATGCAGCCTCACCTTACATGTGGCACACCTCCTCTCCCCCATCCCAAACTCAATGCTCCAAGCACAGTAAACTACTCTCAGTTACTAAGCCATGTTTTCTGAGCCCTACAGGCATGCCACCCAACCTGGACTTAGGACAGTGAAAGAGAAACCATGTACTTCAGGATAACAGACATAAAGAACTATCCTAGCAAAGTTGCAATGGAAGCTGTCTCAACCTATAGGTCTCTGCATTTATTGTTTCCTCCATTTTCTCTTTCAACCTTTTCACCAATTGAACTAACATTTTTCATTGAACAAAGCTACTGGTTCTTCCACAAACTGTTTCCTGAAGCCTAAAAATAGAAAGACTGAACTCCCAAAACTCTGTATTTTTCCATTACTCTTAATTTACCCCTTTCATAATCTTTATGGTACTTTACTGTAATTTTCTGTTTGTTACTCACCTCCTGCTCCACTGCAAATGACTTTAGATTCCTTGAGGACAAGACTTAACTTACTCATCATCATATATCTCAACCCAGCTCAGTCTCTTACTATAATAGTAAGCTGTCAATAAATACATGAATAAATCAATGTTTCTGGATTATGAATTAATAATTAAAAGCAAAACTCTTTTAAATACATATTTGAACACGGTGATTTTAATACTATAGTTAGATTTTAATTATCCTACAAATAATAATTTACACTGTGTTTTACCAGTGTTTTCTACCAAAAATAAATAAAATATACAATTTAGGGACAAATGACCTGCCACTGAGCTTTTGGTTTTCTAGGTTTTCTTATGTATCTGCATTTGATTAGTAATCATGTATTATATAATAACCCTGTTAAAGGTACAAGACCAATCCTAGTTATCTACTCTCTAGAAACAATTATGGTTAAAAATAAATAAGCTCCAGTCTAAAAAATTATACTGTCTCCAGTTTCTCTTTCTCTCTCTCTCTCTTTTTTTTGGTGGCAAAATAAACATAATATAAAATTTACTATCTTAACCATTTTCAGCTGTATAGTTTAGAAGGGGTAAATATATTCCTTTTTATGCAACCAATCTCCAGAACTTTTTTATCTCACAAAACTGGAAGTCTATACCCATTAAACAACCCCCCATTTCTCCCTCTCCCCAGATCCTGGCACCCACCATTCTACTTTCTGTTTCTATAAATTTGACAACTCGAGATACCTCATATTAGTGGAATCATATGTGCTTGTCTTTTTGTGACTGGCTTATTTAAACTTACCATGTCCTCAAGGTTCATCCATGTTACACCATGTGTCAGAACTTCCTTCCTTTTTAAAGTTGAATAATAGTTCATTGTATGTATATACCATGCCTTGTTTATCCATCTATCCATGGATAGGACATCTGGGTTGCTTCTACCTCTTAGCCACTGTGAATTATGCTATTTTGAACACAGCCACCAATTCTTTTAATAACAGAAAATAAATACACAACCATTAAAAATAGAAGAGTAAAAGTTTACAGAAAAAAGAAGTATCTTTCCATGTGTGTATTTATTGCTTTTTTCTATAGATATTATTTTTAGATGAAATTTTCTTTGTGACTCACACTTTCACTAACAGACATATGTTTAACACAATCCAAACATCATGTCTGTTCTAAAAATGAATATTCATTCACTTTAATGACAAAGTAGCTCTTTTTAGCTACATTTAGAAGGAACTTACTTTGGGAAAAAAAACTTGTCTTCTGATTTCTGGGTATATTTGATTGACATATCATACAATACTTTATTTCATGCATGAATATGTAAATGGCTACCAGCCCTTTGGGGCCACATCTGAGATTTTCCATCTAAAATTGCACAGGCCAGAGACCCCAAGACAGGGAACAAACATAAGTAAAAATGAATAAATTGAGAACACAATTCACAATTATGAAACTTCTGCAATCTGTCTTTACTCACTGCTCTCAGATGCATCATTGTCAGTATCTGACCCCGTTAGGTGCCTGATAAGAGAATTTTGAAGGCCAGCAGATTTTATTTTTAACCTCTCCATATGGGTGACCTTCTAGTTTCAATGTGAGCATCATCTGCAGAGATGATCATCAAATGGCAACTCCTACCCTAAAATGTTTTGGGTAATTTTGTCAACTCAAAAATGATGCTCAGTTAAAGAACAATATGTACAGTGTGATCTCTCTTTTACTTAAAAGTTTGTACATAAATACATTTTAAAGGTCTGCAGGAGTATAGACAAAAATGTCATGAGTAATTTACTGACATTACGACTAAAAGAATTTTTCAAAATGTATGCAATGTTCTGCTTGTACAATGAATAAAAGTTTAAAACTGACTTTTGCTATCAGGATTTTCAGTGAGCTAACTTCTTTTTTAATGTGAAACATATACAACAAATACTATTTCAGAAGGAGGAGCAAGATGGCAGAGAAGTAGGAGACCTAAATTTGGTCTGGTTCCAGCAATTCAGCTACATAGTTATCAACCCATTCTGAACACCTACAAACTCAACAGGAAATCAAAGAAAAGAGTAACAGCAATTCTATGCACAGAAAAGCAACCAGTTTCTGGAAGGGAGGACATGAAGAGAAGTGAATCCAAGGTGATATTTGAGATAGATTGCAACGGGGAGGAGTCTCTGTCAGCCGGCCACCAGCAAGTGTTAGAGCAGCAGAGCACAAAATTGGAATGCTTAGAAGTCTGTTCCACTGACTGACTTTGCTCCAGTGGCTCAGAGAGGTATGGAGCCCTCACTGGGACAGTGTGGTCTCAGGACCATCTGTGTCACAGAAAGACCAGGGGTACCTGAGTGTGGCAGAGCTCCCAGGTATTGGAATGGGAAATCCAGCTGCAAAGATGGAGCAAAGGAGGGCACTGTCAGCTCAGGATTGCCATAAAGCATGATCCCCAGCACAGCTGGACCACTGCTCTTCGAGCAGGGTCCCCACAAGTGGCAGATCCAGAGAGACCCTCCCCTTCCTCCACCAGGAAGAGCAGTGTGGGAGCACGTTTCAGGAATCTGATGGGTTTGGAAATGCCAAATGAGGTTGTGTGCCACAGATAGAAAAGCTCTGTCACAGAGCTCAGAGTACAGCCAGAGACCAGGAAGACAGGAGTGATGGACTGCTTTTCTCTGAGGGCGCACTGAGGAGTGGAACCCTGAGCTCTCGACTCCTGTGGGGCTAGAGATTGAGAGGCTGCCATTTTCATTCTTGACCTCCAGAGTTGTACAGAAAGCTTCAGGGAACAAAAGCTCCTGAGAGGAAACCCAAGCAGATTTTATAGCCTGGCCCCTGGCAAGGGTGGTGTAACTCCACCTCAGGAAAAGACATTTGAGAATCACTGCAACAGGCCCCTCCCCTAGAAGATCAGCAAAAACATACAGCCAAGACTGAGTTTACCAAACAATGAGAACTCCAAAACTCCAGTGCTAGGGTAATACAGCAAATGGAATTCGTGGCTTTTTCCACATGATTCTTTAGTCTTTCGAGGTTAAACTTTTTTTTAATTTTCTTTATTTTTATCTTTTTCTTTTTTATCTTTTGAATTTTTCCTTTCCTACTTTAACCATTTTACCTTATCAATACCTTTTTAAAAATCTTTTAATTTTCATTTTTACAGTCATATTCTATCCCTTCATCGTATTTAACCTTACTCTCTCTCTCTCTCTCTCTCTCTATATATATATATATATGGTTTCTTTTTTAAAAATTTTGGGATACAGTTTCTTCTAAAAGACCAAAATATATACTAAATCTAGTATATGGCTTTGTTCTAGTCTACCACCTGATCACATTCTTTTCTTTTTCTTTTTTTTCTTTCTTTTTTCAACCAACTTCTTATCAATTCCTTTCTTAAAATTTTGTTTTATTTTCATCTTTACAATCATATTCCATCCCTTCATCGAATTTACCTTTATTTTTGTGTGTATATATATATATTTTTCTTTCTTTAAAATTTTGGGAAGCAGTTTCTTCTAACAGACTAAAATCCCAAAATCTAGAGTGTGGCTCTGTTCTATTAATCAGCCTCTTTATATTCTTTTTTCCTTTCTTTTTTTTTTTTCCTTTCTTTTCTCCCCAGTTGCGGGTATCTTCTGATTGGTTTAGCGTATATTTTTCTGGGGTCGTTATTACTGTTTAAGCATTTTATTCTCTCAATCATCTATTCTTCTCTAGACAAAATGACAAAACAGAAAAACTAACCTCAAAAAAAATAACAAGAGGCAATACTGACTGCCAGGACCTAATCAATATAGACATTAGGCAGATGTCAGAAAAGGAGTTCAGAATGATGATTATGAAGATACTAGCTGGGCTTGTAAAAAGCATAGACGATTGGGGCACCTGGGTGGCTCAGTGGGTTAAAGCCTCTGCCTTCAGCTCAGGTCATGATCCCAGGGTACTGGGATCGATCCCCGCATTAGGATCTCTGTTCAGCAGGGAGCCTGCTTCCCTTCCTCTCTCTCTCTACCTACCTCTCTGCGTACTTGTGATCTCTGTCTGTCAAATAAATAAATAAAATCTTAAAAAAAAAAAAGAAAAAAGCATAGAAGATACTAGATAATCTCTTTCTAGAGAAATAAAAAACTAAAATCTAACCAAGTTGAAATCAAAAAAGCTATTAATGAGGTGCAATAAAAAATGAAGGCCCTTACGGCTAGGATAAATGAGGTGGAAGAGAGAATTAGTGATATAGAAGACCAAATGATGGAGAAAAAGAGAGATCAACATCTACTGGATCACAAGGGGAGAACTAAAGAGATAAGTGATACCATAAGATGAAACAGTATAGAATAATTGGGATCCCAGAAGAAGAAAGAGAGAGGGGGGCAGAAGGTATATTGGAGCAAATTATAGCAGAGAACTTCCCTAATTTGGGGACGCAAACAGGCATCAAAATCCAGGAGGCACAGAGAACCCACCTCAAAATCAATAAAAATAGGTCAACATCCAATCATCCAATAGTAAAACTTATGAATCTCAAAAACAAAGAGAAAATCCTGAAAGCAGCTCTACAATGGTAGAAATATTAGACGAACAGCAGACCTATCTACAGAGACCTGGCAAGCCAGAAAGGACTGGCATAATATATTCAGAGCACTAAATGAGAAAAATATGCAGCCAAGAATACTATATCCAGGTAGATTGTCATTGAAAATATAAGGGAGAGATAAAAAGTTCCCAGGACAAACAAAAACTAAAAGAATTTGCAAACACCAAATCAGCCCTACAGGAAATATTCAAAGACGTCCTCTAAGCAAAGAGTGAGCCTAAAAGTAACATAGACCAGAAGGAACAGAGACAATATACAGTAATAGTGACCTTAAAGGCAATACAGTTTCACTAAATTCGTATCTTTTAATAGTTACCCTGAATGTAAATGGGCTAAATGCCCCAATCAAACACAAAGGGTATCAAAATGGATTTAAAAAAAGACATCAATATGCTATCTGCAAGAGACTCATTTTAGACCCAAAGACACCTCTAGATTTAAAGTGAGGGGGTGAAAAACCATTTACCATGCTAATGGACATCAAAAGAAAGCTAGGGTAGCAATCTTTATATCAGACAAATTAGATTTTAAACCAAAGATTATAATAAGATATGAGGAAGGACACTATATTATACTTAGAGGGTCTGTCCAACAAGATCTAACAATTTTAAGTATCTATGCCCCTAACATAGGAGCAGCCAATTATAAAAGCCAATTAATTACAAAATCAAAGAAACACACTGATAATAATAGAGTAATAGTAGGGGACTTTAACATACCCCCTCTGCCCCCACTGAATTGGACATATCATCTAAGCAAAAGATCAAAAAGGAAATAAGGGCTTTAAAACACACTGGACCAGATGGACACCACAGATATATTCAGAACATTCCATCCCAAAGTAGCAGTACACACATTCATCTCTAGTGCACATGGAACATTCTCCAGATTAGATCACATCCTGGGTCACAAGCCAGGTCTCAGCTGGTACCAAAATACTGGGATCATTCCCTGCATATTTTCAGGCCACAATGCTTTGAAACTAGAACTCAATCACAAGAGGAAAGCTAGAAAGAACTCAAATGTGTGGAGGCTAAAGGGCATCCAACTAAAGAATGAATGGGTCAACCAGGAAATTAAAGAAGAATTAAATAATTCAAGGAAAGAAATGAAAATGAAAACACAACTGTTCAAAATCTTTGAGATGCAACAAAGATGGTCCTAAGAGGACAGTATGTAGCAATATAAGCCTTCCTCAAGAAACAAGAAAGGTATCAAATACACAACCTAACCCTACACCTAAAGGAGCTGGAAAAAGAACAGCAAATAAAGTCTAAACCCAGCAGGAGAAGAACAACAGAACAGATCAACAAAACTAGGAGCTGGTTTTTTGAAAGAATTAATAAGATTGATAAACCCCTGGCCAGACCTATCAAAAAGAAAAGAGAAAGGACCCAAATTAATAAAATCATAAATGAAAGAGGAGAGATCACTACCAACACCAAAGAAATACAAACAATTATAAGAACATATTATGAGCAACTCTATGCCAGCAAATTAGACAATCTGGAAGAAATGGATGCATTTCCTAGAGACCTATAAACTATCAAAACTCAACCAGGAAGAAATAGAATACCTGAACTGACCCATAACCAGCAAAGAATTTGAAGCAGTCATCAAAAATCTCCCAACAAATAAGAGCCCAGAGCCAGATGGCTTCCCAGGAGAATTCTACCAAATATTTAAAGAAGAATTAATACCTATTTTCCTGAAAATGTTCCAAAAATTAGAAATGGAAGGATAACATCCAAACTCATTTTCTGAGGCTAGCACTACCTTGATCCCAAAACCAGACAAACACCCTATCAAAAAAGAGAATTAGAGACCAATATCCCTCATGAACATGGATGCAAAAATTCTCACCAAAATACTAGCCAACAGGATCCAACAGTACATTAAAATGATCAGTCACCACGACCAAGTGGGATTTATTCTTGGGCTGCAAGATTGGTTCAACATCTGCAAATCAATCAGTGTGATACAATACATTAATAAAAGAAAGAACAAGAACCATGTGATCCTCTCAATAGATGCAGAGAAAGCATTTGACATGATAGAGCATCCTTTCTTGATCAAAGCTCTTCACAATGTAGGGACAGAAGGGTACATACCTTAATATCATCAAAGCCATCTATGAAAAATGCACAGCAACTATCATTCCTCCTTACACCATGCACAAAAATAGACTCAAAATGGTTGGAAAAAACCTCAATATGAAACAGGAATCCATCAAAATCCTTGAGGAGAACAAAGGCAGCCACTTCTTTGACCTCAGCCACAGGAACTTCTTCATAGAAACATTGCCAAAGGCAAGGGAAGCAAGGGCAAAAATGAACTATTGGGACTTCATCAAGATAAAGAGCTTTTGCACAGCAAAGGAAACAGTCAACAAAACCAAAAGACAACTGAAAGAATGGGAGAAGATATCTGCAAATGACATATTAGATAAAGGGCTAGTATCCAAAATCTATAAAGAACTTATCCAACTCAACATCCAAAGAATAATCCAATCAAGAAATGCACATTAGACATGAACGGACATTTCTTGAAAGAAAACATTCAAATGGCCAACAGACACATGAAAAAGTGCTCAATATGATTCAGGAAATACCAATCAAAACCACAGTGAGATACCACCTCAAACTAATCAAAATCGCTAAAATTAGTAAGTCAGGAAACAACAGTTGTTGGCGAGGATGCAGAGAAAGGGGAAACGTCCTACAATGTTGGTGGGAATGCAAGCTGGAGCAGCCACTCTGGAAAACAGTATGGAGTTTCCTCAAAAAAGTTGAAAATAGAGCTATCCTACGACCCAGCAATTGCACTACTGGTATCTACCCCCAAAATACACATGTAGTGATGTGAAGGGGCACATGCACTCCAATGTTTATAGCAGCAATGTCCACAATAGCCAAACTATGGAAAGAGCCTGGATGTCCATCCTCAGATGAATGGATAAAGAAGATACAGTGAGTATATATACACAATGGAATATTATGCAGCCATAAAAAATGAAATCTTGCCATTTGCAATGACATGGATGGAACTAGAGGGTATTATGCTAGCGAAATAAGTCAATCAGAGAGGGACAATTATCATATGACCTCGCTGATTTGAGGAATTTGAGAAACAAGACAGAGGATCACAGGGGAAGGCATGGAAAAATGAAACAAGAGGAAGACAAACCTTAAGAGACTCTTGGTCTCAGGAAACAAACTGAGGGTTGTTGGAGTAGAGGGGCATGGGAAGGATGGGGTGGGTGGGTGATGGACATGGGGAGGGTAAGTGCTATGGTGAGTGTTGTGAATTGTTTAAGACTGATGAGTCACGGGGCGCCTGGGTGGCTCAGTGGGTTAAAGTCTCTGCCTTCGGCTCAGGTCATGATTCCAGGGTCCTGCGATCCAGCCCCACATCGGGCTCTCTGCTCAGCAGGGAGCCTGCTTCCTCCTCTCTCTCTCTCTCTCTGCCTGCTTCTCTGCCTACTTGTGATCTCTGTCTGTCAAATAAATAAATAAAATCTTTAAAAAAAAAAAAAGACTGATGAGCCACTGACCTGTACCCCTGAAACAAATAATACATTATATGTTAATTAAAAAAAAAAAAAGATTAACCATATGTGAACTTAAGAGTGTTTTGAAATTGGGTCCAGTACCACAGTCTTTACAAACCATAGGTTTTATATGAGCCATGGATTTCTCTTTCTCATGAAATTTCAAGTGAATTTCCAACATGGGTAATAACTCAAATGATAGTTGCTTATGTAATTTACACTGTCTGGATTAACTTTGTAGGGAAAATACCTTTTTCTAAGTTTCTGCATAATAAAGGTCTAAATACCGAGAAATAAATAAATAGATATTTCAAATGTAAAACTGGACTGAAACACACGTAATAAGATTTTATAAAAACATAAAAATATACATCAATGTATTAATATTTCAAGTTAGCAATACCAATAATAACAGAACATATTATATAACATATTTCAAAATTAAGAGACACAAATAAGTTCATCTGCAATTTATAGTCCAAAATGTTATATGCTCATGAACCTTAAAGATACTGAAGATGATTCTCCATATAGGAAACTTTTGCATACAAGAATAATATAATATTATTCACCCATCTCTTTGTTCATCAAATATGTAACAGATGCTGTAGCATTCCAGAAACAGATTCAAAGATGTATCTAATAAAACAAAAAAGAGAGCAGTCTCAACACCTCAAGGACTCCAGTCAGGTGACAAAGACAAATGATGGTTTATGACTAGAGCATGAGAGCAATTCACTCAGAGTAGAAGAGAAAGAGGCTGGGGGTTCGGAATGAAGCAGGCACAGAATTCTTCTGTGAAAGAAAGAATTCCTTTTCCGTGAAAAGGCACTCCACAAAGAAGATGAGGAAATTAAGCCTTGAGAATGAGTAAAAATTTACCTGGGGCTGAGCCCAGGTTTACATAGGTAAAGCATCAAGTCTCTAGGCAGTGAGAACAAGTAGAGCAAAGGTACAGAGATCGGCAAAAATTGCCTAAATACTTTCCTTTGTAGGCTCTATTCCTCAGTCCTGAGAAAATAAAACACAGTTTTATTTATCTTTGAGATGAACTTTCAGTGGGCTCTATAGTTCAGAAAGACAAAACAGTGTAATTCTTTAAACATTCATGATCCCTACTCCTCCAGAGGTCCCCTTAGTTTTTGGACTATGCGGACTCTTCCTTCATATTCTTTAATAAATCCCCATTTACTCAGAATTTAAGAACACCACCACATACCAATATAGGACAAAAGGGTGACTTCAGATACTTAACAATTATCTAAAAAATGCCCCCATTTCCTGACAAAATTTGAATAAGAACAGCATTTAGCAGGATTAAGGGGGGGGGAAATTCCCCGTTTCCTAAGAAGTGTAATTTAAATAAAAATATACTTTTTTTTTTTTTTTCAAATACAATGGTTGGAACGAGTTTATAGAACACCTAAGCTATGAGAAAATACTTTCTGATACCTCTTGAGGCAACAGCACGACGTGGCTGGCAGGAACCTGTGCAAGGAATGAGGGAAAGGAGAGGAAGGCATGTGCTCCCCACTCTGACACATTCTTGAACAAGGAAGGCTCACGGTAAGGTCCAGCCACTGGCAGACACTGTTATTCATTAATATTCTAGAAATCAGTGGAATTTTAGGGTGTACCTGGTATGTTCAATGTGCTTCTGTGCCCTGGCATTCTTGTAATGCTTAGCAATAGCTGCCAAAATTAAAAAGGTATGAAACTAGTACATAAAGGATTCCTAATATGTCTAAATGCAGATACAGCCAGACCCCGGTAAAACATGAAATGATTTTTTTTTAAATCTCAATTGTCACCATTTCTTACTCTCTCTTGTTCTCTCCCTCCCAACCAAAAGGAATAAAATCATAGTTTCAGTAAATTGATGGCAATGTCTTTTATGATATAAGAATCTCGGGGGAGAACCTGTCAGTGTGTTCAAATGAACAAGTTTATTTTCAAAAATCATATTTGGGAGAGAGTTCCTGGAAGCATACTAAACCATGCAATGATAAAACTTACTCTGTGCCTAGCACCATCTGCTGACACCCTTCCAGCCAATTCTCTTAATATAATAACCCACACAAGCCAAGAAATGTAATGCAGTCAGCAGAATGGAACCACACCCACTGTGCATGTATATTCAATGAGAGAGACTTTAACAGATTCCATAGCTATTTTACAACAGAACAAAAGATGGACTGAGCAACTACATTTGTTAGTTTTCCTCTGTCAGCTACATTTATCACAGTATTAATCATCCAGATTTGTATGTGATGGTAAAGGAAAAACATGAATTGTAGTTGTCCTCCATCCTCTGATGGTAGGTGCTGTCATTTTAACTGGAATGATTGACATTCGACATCGAGCAGTTTTCTGGAAAGGAACTTGTGCACCTCTCAATGGCACATCTGGTAGCTGCAGATGGTGAGGATTAGCATAATTTTCCCAGCAACGATGCGCCAAAAGCATAACGCAAATTAAGACTTATGCCTGATGTCAATTGTTTGTTTCTTGCCAATGTTAATATAAAATCTTCTAGAGATGGTAATGCTTACTCTCAGCTCAAACTCCAGGAAAAAACCCAGAGAGCAATCCTAACTGCCCTGCGGGTGGACATGAATACTTTTAACACAGCCTGATGCCACTACTGCTCTCCCTTCCTCTTGTACAAAGATGCTTAGGTCTCCTGCTAGGGGTGTAACCCATTGTACACGATATGGAGTCAACAAAATGCATGCCCTTTGTGATGTATGAAGATTTGATCTGTATCATATCTGCATGTGTAGTATATTTACTATGTCCATATCATTGATGCAGTAGGAGCAGTATTTCAAATAAGCATTAAGTAAGGTATCTGTTCTGTGAAGACAAGAATGAGAAAACTGAGCACCTAATCTATGCAAGGAACAGTGCTAGGCTTCCTGAAAGACATGACAGTATACAGGTATACTGCTTTTTCTCACAGACTGCAAAATGAAGAAGAAAAGCTTAAGTTATAAATATACAATGTAGTATGTTGTAAGTGATATAAGCCCCAGTGAATAAGACTTGAGGCAATGTATAAATGCCCAGATGAGTGGACCAACATAATCATGCAGGAAGACCTAAAGAAAGATAGATCAACTTTTACATGAATTAGCCTAGAGAGGCATCCCATGAAGGGATCCTTGAAAACGAGAATATAGGGTATATTTTAATAATCTATTAGTAAGCAAATATATTCAAGAGAAGAAGAAAAAAATCAGACCTAAATGGTACAATTCAAGGTTAACAGGACAATAAATCACAGTAGTATTTGAGGGAATCTGTAACATCCGTATTGACCCACAGGGTTAACATAAGTGAGTAATGGGAATAAAACTCCATACGGCAAGGAAATGGGGGAAAAAGTGAAAGAGTGACAGAAAGAACAAAGTACACCACACATACCAGAGATTCAGTTCCTAGGTAAGGCATAAGTTATTATTACTATAACCCTAAGTTACTTACTATATTTGATACATACTCAACATTGTTTCTAAAACAGTTAAAAAAGAGTTCATTAAAAAAAGCATACAATGGGGGCGCCTGGGTGGCTCAGTGGTTTGAGCTGCTGCCTTTGGCTCGGGTCATGATCTCAGGGTCCTGGGATCGAGCCCCGCATCGGGCTCCCTGCTCCGCAGGAAGCCTGCTTCCCTCTCTCTCTCTCTCTGCCTGCCTCTCTGCCTACTTGTGATCTCCGTCTTTCAAATAAATAAATAAAATCTTTAAAAAAAAAAAAAGCATACAATGTACAAGATGAAATAAGGTAAAAAATAACATGGTGGGTAAAGCAGAACAGAGCTCTAGCCCTTTATTATTCAAGTAGTGATACTGACCTAACCTCTGAAGGAGGTGTCTTCCATCCCCTGAACTGCTGTGTTCCCAATTTGTGCAAACACCCTACAACCTTAACATGCTTGGGTTCTCCTCAGAGTAACATTACCAAAGTCAGTGGTATTAGACCTCTAGTTCTTGATAACTCTTTTCTTAACTTATCTTAATTGTAATGCAATTTAAAATTTTAAGTACTGCTAGCCTAATATGAATGAAATTATTATTTTAAAGGCAATTATGTTTCAGATATAAATTAGACTATTTTGAAACCAAAATTCTGATTAAGATTTGTAGTTGCAATGATCTCTACCAGTGCTCCTTTAATACTAATAGATATTTATACTATTATCTACTAGTATTAGGGATTAAAAGAATCTCCATTTACATGAAAAAAAACCTATATGAAATAACTAATATCATTACCTAATAATGAAGCACTCTTCTAGAAATACTGTTGCTCACATTTTAAACTTATTTTCTGAAGTGCTGACCAATGCCATGGACATTTGAAAAAGAAATAAAAGAGTTATCTATTGAAAATGAAGTACCAATATCTTCAGTTGAGTATAACTGCACACCTAAATAGAGACAGAAGCACCTGAAAAACTAACTATATAAAGTAGTTATTTTCTTATTTGCAAAAAAAGAGAGAGAGAGAGAGAAATAAAAAAAAAAAATACAATTCTAGGGGCACCTGCGTGGCTCAGTGGATTAAGCTGCTGCCTTCGGCTCAGGTCATGATCTCAGGGTCCTGGGATTGAGCCCCACATCAGGCTCTTTGCTCAGTGGGGAACCTGCTTCTTTCTCTCTCTCTGCCTGCCTCTCTGCCTACTTGTGATCTCTCTCTGTGAAATAAATAAATAAAATCTTTTTAAAAAAATACAATTCTATCTTCCTTTTAATTATTAACTAAGTGATCATAAGAAAATTTTCTCATCCACAAATATAAGCAGGTATCTAATATACCTTGTTACTTTCTGTGAGGTTAAAAAAAAGTTTTGGGGAAAATCAGACAAGAAGTCAATATATCCAGGTGTTTTTAGTTACGAATACATCCAAATAAATCAAAGAAGGATTTTTAAAATGGGAAAGGTGTCATTTAAAAGCTATAGGGGGTGCCTGGGTGGCTCAGTGGGTTAAAGCCTCTGCCTTTGGCTCAGGTCATGATCTCAGGGTGCTGGGATCGAGCCCCACATAGGGCTCTCTGCTCAGCGGTGAGCCTGCTTCCCTTCCTCTCTCTGCCTGCATCTCTGCCTACTTGTGATCTCTGCCTACTTGCGATCTCTGCCTGTCAAATAAATAAAATCTTAAAAAAAATAAAAAATAAAAAATAAAAGCTATAGGCTGGGGCACCTGGGTGGCTTATTCAGTTAAGTGTCTGCCTTGGATTCAGCTCAGCAGGGAGCTTGCTTCTCCCTCTGCCCTTTACCCAACTCATGCTCTCTCTCTCTCTCTCTCATACACACACAAATAAATAAAAAAGATATTTTTTTAAAAAATTAAAATTAAATAAAAGCTATAAGCTGCTAAAGACAATTCCATCTTTAATAGGGTTTTTGAGCATTTAGAAAATAATGCAGACAGGGATGGCATAAAATGAGTTCTTATCTAGCCTGGTCTAAATAAAAGTTTGTCAGAGGCCCTTTTCTTTATCTAACAAGAGTTTACAGAGCATATATGTATGTGTGTATGTGTGTGTGTGTGTGTGTTTGTACATACACACATATACCCCAGGCTCTAAGGCTACAGAAGAAAGCAGAAAAATGTCCTTAAGGAACATGGAGTCCAACAGAGGAGACAGCAGTTACACAATCACACAAGAATATGTGAAGTTACAGTGTGGTAAGACAATAATGTGATAAGTGCTACGAAGGGAAAAAAAAAAGAAGTATAGAGACAAAGTCAAAGGTCTATGCTATGCTATCCTAGCATAATATCTCTAAGATCTTTTCACTATAAAAACTGTTCATATTGGAGTTGAAATAAAATGACATAGTTATACCCTCCAAATTATAAGAAGAATAAAGGTATACGCTAGGCTGTAGATTGAGAATATTGGAGATAATAGCTGGCAGTACACCAGGCATTTAGGGAATCTAATTTGAAGAAGCTCATACGTAGACTTCGATCCTATGCATTCTCCTTGACTCCAAAAGAGAACTCTTGAAAAACATAGGAAATAATTTAAGCAAAAAAATCTTTCCTTGGTTATTCTCTAACAAGGTTCTCAAATCATATGTATCATTTTTCTGTAGGCATATGAATGTCTTAAATCCCTGGATGATTGCATTATTGATACTACCACAGTATTCTTTTAGTATTTTTGCCAATCTTTTATCAAATGGAATTCTCTCTAGACACCATTCTGTTCTCCGAAGATAAAGCAAAGAATTGCTAGTTTCTGACATGCTCAGATATTTCAAATGTTTACTTTTTTTCTCACTGTTAAGAATTTTTGTCAGGTCTCTGAATCTGTTTTAAGTAAAAAAATAAATCCCTCAGGGGCATCTTTTGAAAGTGAAAGCCACATCAAACAAAGAATCTTTCAAAACTCAATTTTTGCTCATACTTTACTAATTGAGTGAGAGAGTTAAGCCCCTAATTCTTAATTCTTCATCTATAAAGCAAATATGCTGAAAGGAATAACAAATGTGACCTAGCACCTGATGTAATAGATGGTATCTTAAAATAAATACATATGTGTTTGTGTGTGTGTGTGTGCGTGCATGTGTGTCTGTGTGTGTCTGTGTGTAGGTAGGAGTAGATGACAGATGGACAAATAGGTGAATAGACACACAGATGGGCAGATAGGTGATAGAAGTAGACAGACAGATCATAGATACGATAGATACGACAGATACAACAGAAATGATACACAGATGAATAGGTAGATACATGGATACACAGATGACAGAGAGACAGACAGAAAGATAAGAGACGCAGTGATGGTTGGATGAATAGGCAGGTGAGAAAAATGACAACATAACAAATAAAGGTGAGTTAGGCAATAACCTTAGAAATACTCCTAGATACTCTTAAAGGACAATCAACAGGACTGAAAGCAGCCCCTTGACCTGCTCCCCCCCCCCTTTTTTTTCTTTCAATAAAATGGCTAAAGATAAAATATTCAAAGTATCTTCCAAGGGAATGAAATCTTCTGATCCAATAACTCTTCCAAGAGAAGACATTGCCTAACTAGTACACAGATAGATGAGAAGGCAAATATTGAAACCAATTACACATAAAAAGCCCAATTGCTGTTTGGCACTGCATACTCTGATAAGCAAAGATATGTAATTTTTTATGAAACTGATCAATTGTTGTGAAAGTAGATGCTTCATATGATTGAAAATTGGATCTAACACCACGGTCACAATTTCTTGTGCTAAGTTTCATCTGCCTTTCACATAAAATATACCTGGTATTAAACAGTAAGCAAGTATCCCTACCAAAACCACTAACCAAATATTTAACAAATGCCTGCTTATATCCAGGTACTGTTCTAGACACTCAGAACTTATTAAAGAAGAAATGTCCCAACATACAACGGCTCTTCTCACAAGGCATGAATATGGTAAATGGATGCTAGCAGGATGCCCAAAAGACAGCTATGTAATAAGCTACAAAGATAAAATGAATGAGCGGAAAAAGTCTTTTGCAAGAGCATAAATACCAGTAGTGTGGCAGAGGTACAGGCTGCATAGAGACTCAGGCAATAATCAGAAATACAGTGGAATTTAATCATATAAAGCAGAGCCACCTTGGATGGCAAAACCCTCTGTCCAACTGTGTGCTGTAACCAAAAACCACATGTGAAATGCTTAGTTAAGATATCAGTTTTCCTTTTCCTCTCCTTCTCTCATACACATACGCATGGGCTATTACACTATTACAGTCCATCACTGACAGTTATAATGTTTCTCCCTTCTCCACCTTCATTTACACGAATGAGCTGCTCCTCTATAAGGTCTATTCCAGTGCACACCTCTTCTGCAAGCATCCCTCTAACTGAATAGGATCTGACTCTCTTCTCTTTCTCCAAGGCACTGTCTCTCTGCTTTTACTACTGAATGGTACATTTTTGGTATTTTTAAATCCCCCTTTGAGATTTAAAAAGTAAAATACACAAAAAAACAAAACAAAACAAAACAAAAACACTTTATTTTAGCCATTATAAAAAATACATATTCTCCGAAAAATATCTAGAGAGATATTCATGGAATTAAATTCAGAAAGAGAATTTACACGTAGCTAGCTATTTAAAAATATATACATATATAAACAGCCAAAATAACCTAAATTTATTTTTTATAAACATTTTTTTAAAGAGTTATTTTAGAGAGGAAGGGAGGGAACGTGTGTGCATGTGAGCAGGGGGGAAAGTTGGAGGGGGGAGAGAGAAGAGAATTTCAAGCAGAGTCTTCACAGTGCAGAGCCCAACGTGGGGCTCAATCCCAGAACCCTGAGATCATGACCTGAGCCAAAATCAAGATACCTAATTGACTGATCCATCCAGGCACCCCTATTTTTTTATAAAAACCTCTAAAGGACTATATATTCACCTCTCAAAAAATTTTTTTTAAGTTTTACTTATTGGACAGAGAGAGATCACAAGTAGGGAGAGAGGCAGGCAGAGAGAGGGAGGCAGGTGGGGGGTGGGGGCAGGCTCCCTGCTGAGCAGAGAGCAGGATGCAGGGCTTGATCCCAGGACCCTGAGATCATGACCTGAGCTGAAGGCTGAGGCTTAACCCACTGAGCCACCCAGGCGCCCCTCTCAAAATTTTTTGTCAACATTTTTCAGCACTGATGCTGACAAATAAGTCACTTAATTCATTTCCTTGATATTAATAGTAATGACTTCACTTTGGCATAAATTAAGAGTCCTCTTCATATGTCCTCTTCATATATGGCAGATGTTTTATCACGCACTCCTTAGAGGTCAGGTTCTCCAGGTATTTTTTTCCACACACAGCTCTTTGGCACCTTACTTTCTTTCATTTCAACACACAACCATTCCTTCCTTTAAAAACACACCAACATATTAAGTGTACTACCTTGATAAGTACACAGTGGGTCCTAGATAAATAATTATTAATTGAGTTTTCTCTTTTCATTTAAGTTTTCTAATTTTTTTTAAAGATTTTATTTATTTATTTGACAGAGAGAAATCACAAGTAGACAGAGAAGCAGGCAGAGAGAGAGAGAGAGAGGGAAGCAGGCTCCCTGCTGAGCAGAGAGCCCAATGCGGGACTCGATCCCAGGACCCTGAGATCATGACCTGAGCCGAAGGCAGCGGCTTAACCCACTGAGCCACCCAGGCGCCCCTAAGTATTCAAATTTTTGACACACCTTAGCCAAACGATGGAGGAAGTTTCCTTTGTATCAAGAACAATCTTTTGTGCCTTGTTCTACCAAATGTGGACTCATTTCTAGTCATCATACCAGAAAGAAAGAAAGAAAGAAAGAAAGAAAGAAAGAAAGAAAGAAAGAAAGAAAGAAAGAAAGGAAGGAGGGAGGGAGGAGGGGGGATAGGCAAGAGTATTTGGCATTTTCTCTTTCAGGAGTTTGTTTTGCAGTTTCCATGCTGACAGACTGCACAATACAAAAGTTTTACACAAATTACCCTCCTTTGCAATGCCAAGAATGACTTAATGCTCAAAGGTCTATTGCATATATGCCCTGACCTCCTATCATATTATTAATCTTTGGAAAAGGCACAGGCTCAAGGCTGAACCTTAGGTGTGCTTTCACTTTTGTGTACTGAACAATGGTATTTTAGAAGTGGATTCATTAGACAGAGACCACATCAAATGTACTACAGTGCCCAGCTGGCATTCTAAAACTGATTATTATTAGAATCGATAATAATAAATATGAATGGCCATTCATTGGAAGGGAAGTCACTAAAATTCTAGGTGGCTTCATTCACTGCTTACAAATAAGAATCTGTCAACATTTCCATTAAATACATCTATTTCTAGAATGTCACAGCCACAAAAGTTATTTTGGAATAGAAGCACCATTAAAAATGTCCATGAAAGACTATTTCTTTATAAAGTTAAAAATAAATTCCATTCAACTCTATGAATTTGAAATACTTAAAATACCGTATGTATTTAAATAACATATCTGTTTATTTGCTTCTGAAATGGCTATTGATAAACCTTCTCAGAGTACAATTCGAACTTTTTAAAATGAAAAAAACAATCCATGAAATAAAGTTATACTATTCTGATAGTTTGATACATTTCTATTTTCTAGTATAAAGAGTAGAATAAGTAAAGTTTCATAAAAGAAAATGTAAAATACCAGATTTCAATACATTTAATACATATAACAGAGCAGTTTTTTATTGCCAAGACCAAATACTCCTATTTCAAATTATACTTTATTGAGAGTGTTAATGACCAAGGTTATCGTTTTAGAATAAATGGAATTGTTTTTGTTTTTTAAATAACTCGTTTTTAGCTTTAGTTTTGTTTTCCAAGTCTTGTAAGTGTCGTTCTTTTGTCTTCACGCAGGTACTGGGTGTCAACGTTTTCCCCCTTTCTCATTTCTATTTGTTGAATGTAACTTTGTTCTTGAAGTTACCCCCCAAAGTGTCAATAATTCCAGTTACAAAAGTGACCATAAACATATGAAATAAAAAAAAAATTATATACTCTTTCAACTTCAAAACTGAAAGATAAGAAATGCCTTGCAGATATTATTTTTTTAGCATGTGGCTTTAAGGCTTCTACACAGATAGTCCTGCTGGGTTCATGAAGATCAGTTCCAGCATAGGAAAGAATGCACAGACACCTGGCTTCTAATTCTAGTTCTCACTGTGATTTGAAATTCTAGTTCTGCTCCTCGGTCTGACTCTACACTGACACATTCAAATTTCCTTGATAATTACTGAAAACAACCCATGAAGCTATCTTCACATTCAGGATGCATTTTCTGGGCAGTTTGTGAGTTAGTGAGTACTTCGTATGGCTCAAGTATTTCCGAGGCAGAGATTTAAAAGATAAACAAAAACTTGCATATCTTTGACCTCACAAAGCCTGGAAGCTAGCAAAGAAGAGAAACATTATGCAAATAGTTATATGAATATTTATGTAGAGTCATGCCACCTGCTACAAAGGAAACATTTAGTGAGAAATGGAGTGTATAACCATGTAAGGTTTCTCTGAGAAAACAACACTAAAGCTGAGACAGTCGGGATGGGCAAGGGTGAGACAAGTGAAGGAGAAGGGAAGTAGAGGAAAAGTCATCCAGTCAGAAGGAATGAAGAGTACCAACTCAAGGAGGTAGGAGGGGCTCGGATGGAGTCTTTAAGAAACTGAAAGACAATGTCAGGGCCAAAGATGGAAAAAGAGGCCGGCTTCATCTCCTGAGTGGATGGGTGGATCGAATGCTGGAGGCCTTCTTTGCAGATTTTTATCCATGTCATAGATTGTGAACTTCATCTTAAGTGCAGAAAAAAGTGTAACATCTTCAGTGGGAAGCTAGAAGTCAAAGGATTTCTGGTGATGTGGTCTGCACCTCCTGGGATACAGAGCAGGTCAGAGTCAGGTGAAGAATGGTCAGGAACCTGCAGAAAATAACCTACAGAAGTCACTGAAGGTTTTTACAGAGGGGAGTGATTTGACGACACTTGCATCTGTAGAAAATTCTGTTTGCTAAGTAGAAAATGGAAGAGGATACTTGTAATACAAGCAAACTGAGAATGGTCTAGGACTGTGGGTTTAACAGTAGAGATGGAAAGAAATAATCAAATATCACTCAAAAACACAATGGATGGGGCACCCGGGTGGCTGTCGGTTAAGCATCTGCCTTGGGCTGAGGTTTTGATCCCAGGGACCTGGGACCAAGCTGTGAGCTGTCGGGTTACCTGCTCAGCAGGGAGTTTGCTTCTTCCTCTCCCTCTATGTGTGTGCGCTCGCTCTTTCTCTCTCTCTCTCTCCCTCCCTCCCACCCTCTCTAATAAATAAGTAAAATCTTAAAAAACAAAAACAAAAACACACAATGGACAAGACATGGTAATTATAAAGCAGAGAGGGCACAGAGAGTGGGTGGTGGTGTGTGGGACATCTCAATTTCTCAAACAAGCCAGAACAATACTGAACCACCCCTGGATCATAGACTACATGTACTGTCAGTTGAGCTTAAAACTTCAATTTCTTCAAAAGAACTCTAGTAAAAGTAAACTCAAACTAAGAGGTCGCATTTAAGTTCTAGACATCTGATATTAAAAAGTATACATTCAACATATATTTAAATTCTAAGCCCTTAAGAAAATTTAGGAGAACTGGATACCCTTTATCTCAACACCATGTTTATAAGAATAAACACACCTGGGGCCCCTGGGTGGCTCAGTTAAGCGTCTGCCTTCAGCTCAGGTCATGATCACAGCGTGCTGGGATTGAGCCCCATGTTGAGCTCCCTGCTTGGCGGGGACCCTGTTTGTCCCTCTCCCTCTGCCGCTCCCCTTGCTTGTGCTCCCTCTCTCTCAATAAAATCTTTGTAAAAAATAAATTTAAAAAAAAAGAATAAACACACCTTCATTTCTATGTGCTTCCTGGATGACTCCCCCTACCCAAACCACTCACTCTCACCCAACCCACCATCACCTCTCACCTGATCTCCTGTAAAAGCTCCTAACCAGGCCCTCTGTTCCCACTCTGACTCCCACAATCTAGTCACCACACATCAGCCAGAAGTGATCCTTTAAGAATTTAAATCAGCTCACAACATGTCTCCTCTCCAAACCTATAATGGCTCCTGTCTCCTTCAGAGGGAAAGCTAGAGTCTTTAAAGAGTCCACAATTCATTGCAATCTGACCATACCTAGCTCCCTTCATCTCATTCACTCCATTTCAGCCTAAGTGGTCTTACTGCTGTCCCTCAAACACTACAGGACTTTGGCCTCGCTATTGTCTCAGGCTGGTATATTCTTCTCCCACATTTCCACATACCTACATGGCTACTCATTCTTCTAATTTCAGTGTTTACTCAAATGTCACCTTCTTAAGAAGGTCCACTCTGACACCCTAGTAAAAGCTGCAACCTGCTCCCTTGTCCACCACTATTCTGTTCCACCCATAGAACTCTCAGTTCTCCTTACCCATATCTTTTACTCTTATCCATAGCACTAATCATGCTTTATATAATTTACTGTTCATTATGCTTCTTTTTCATTATCTCCACCTGCTAGAACATAAGCTCTAAGGAAGTAGGGCTTTTGTCTGTTTCGTGCATTGATAGATTATGTACCTAGAATAATGCTTAGTATATAGTAGGTGCTCGATATATATTTGGAGAACAAATGAAGGAAGGAAGGACAAAGTATCACCTCATTGAATCATGTCCAAACCCTGTGAAGTAATATGGACACAATTACCTCTATTTCATAGATGAGAAAACAGAACCTATAAGAACTTAAATAATTGAACTATGTAGTTAATATAAGCCAGTATTTAAATCAGATTTCTTGACTTTTAAGTTCAGTAAATTCATTTATCCTAATGCTACCCAGGCAACAGATTGTAATTTTTTTTTGAATACAGTTGATACACAATGTTACATTAGTTTCAGGTGTACAATATAGTGATTCAACATCCCTATATGCTATACTATACTACACAAAGTATAGGACCATCAGTCTCCATACCACCCTCCTACAATATCATTGACTATATTTCCTGTACTGTACCTTTTATTCCCATGACTATCCACTTCATAAATGGAAGTCTATATCACCCACTTCCCTTCGGCCATTTTGCCATGCCTTAGCCCTCCACCCTCTTTCCTCTGGCAACCACCAGTTTATTCTTTCCATAGCTGCATAATATTCCATTATATGTATATACACCACATCTTCTTTTTCCATTCATCTACGGATGAACACTTAGGTTGCTTCCATATTTGGATAGTATAAATAATGCCCCAATAAATGTAGGAGTGCACATATCTTTATGAATTAGTGGTTTCATTTTCTTTAGGTAGATGTTCAATAATGCAGTTATTGGATCATATGACATTTCTATTTTTAATTTTTTTGAGGAACTTCCACACTGTTTTCCACAGTGGCTTTACCAGTTTGCATTCCCATCAACAGTGCACAAGAAGTTTCTTTTTCTCTACATACTCAACAATACTTGTTATTTCATGTCCTTTTGATTTTAGCCATTCCCTGTCATTAGAATTACAGCCTCTCTGTGCCAGGTGCAGACATACACACATGCTCATGCACACATGCACACACATATTCCCCATCCAGACTGTTAGCCTACCTTAAGTTTGTTTATCCCTGTTATGAGTAGTATTTGCTTAAGTAACAGGAGAGGAAGTTGCTATCAGTGGTTTTCTCTCCCTGAAAATCAGCAAGCTATCAGGAAAATAAAAAGAAAGAATTTATTTTTCCTACCATCAGCAAAATCCTTAGATATGTTTATAAAGTTGGGCAAACAATACAAAACAAGATAGCGTGGCAACCAAGTTAAAGTTCATTATATTACGGTGACTAGCCCTTAGTTACACAAAATTCTCTAAAAAGGCTGAGCTTTAAGGTGTTCCAATTACAATGAGAATTAAAGACACAGAAATCATGGAAGAGGTAAGAACCTCCTTGGCTTCTATCACCCCAACTAGCATGCAAGTGAGTCTTCTTTTAAGAGCCTTAGAAAAAAACAAACCAAGTAACTAGAATGCGGGAATGAAAGGGGTTACAAAGTCTGAGAAAATAATGACGTTTATCAATAATGCAAGTTCCCCTCTCCAGAAAGGTGATTCCAAGTTTATACTCATATCAACAACATAAAATAGTCATTTCCCCACACCAAGTATTACTGTTTTCATCTTTACTGATTTAATAGGTGAAAATTACTCTCTGAGAGATGTTTTATGTGCATTTTTATTACAAAATTTCACATGCTTATTAGTACAATCTTCTTCTACTTCTTTTTTTTTTTTTTTTTAATAATGGCCTGTTTGTAATCCCCAAATCACTGGGAATGAATCCCAGGACTCTGCACTCAGCACTCACACAATCACTAGCTCATATGTTAAGCATTTATAAAGCTGAAAAGCTTACAAAAGGTTTGGTTTACTCTGTTTCAATAGACATTCAATAAGCAGGTAGAATGTGAAGATCTGGAAATATCTCCAGATGTTTAAAAAGAAAAAGGCTCAGACAGGCTTAGTAACTTATCCAAGGTCACACAGCTAACCAAAGAAAGAACTCTTCATAATGCTACAAAAAAGAGATAAGACACAATCCCATTTCAGAAATAGTCAAAGTTGGAGCCTATTTGATAGTAAACAGTGTGACTCAGGCAACTCACATTTAAACTTAGAGTTAAAACTCACTACATAGGGAAGAACTATATAATATTTTTACATTTCAAACTGATACTTTAAGAAAGTACTTAAAAACAAACACTTTCATGGAAGAAACAAAGAGTAAGTACATGTTGGAAAGGATGGTGTATTCCAAAGCTCCCATGAACTCTCTACACTGATGGAACCACACAAACAGCTGTTATGTTCCCAGTTCACTTTGAAAAAGGGAGTGTTTTCCATGGCCAGATGACAAATGCCATACTTAAGGCAACCCTGTGCATTGCATTGTAATGATTTCTCGTGTGGAACTACAACCCAGTGAGAAAACAAGAGTTTTGGAGAGGACTTTTGCCATTTACTAACTATGCAGCCTTGTTGTTAAATTCTTTGTGTCACAGTTTCCTAATCTGTAAGATGAAAATACAATTCCAACCTCAGAGCATATTTTATGAAGATAAAAAGAAAACAGATAAAGTGCTGTGTACCTAGTAGGTACCTACTTTACTCTGTTTTTTCCTAAAGATATGATTAAGAATCAGAGCTCTGAAAGACTGACTTACTAACTTGGCAGAAACTGACTGCTTCCATATGATCTCATTGTATTTTGACAGCTAGCTAACTGTTCAGTGTACAATAGCTGTAGTAAGCTATCAAGCAAAATAGGGCCCACCGAAAGCCTATTAAGTCATACCAAAAAAGCTCAGTTATTGCTAAAGAGATAATGATGTACAGTTATCAGGAAAAAAAGACCTCTGCAATACTCAAAACATTATCTGCATGTGAAGTTGGATTTGGAGGGCATTTTACATAAAAACAGAAAACCAATAATGTTTTCTCTTCTTGAGATGAGCTCAAACATTAAAGAAATGAGGACACACCCAAGATGGAGGCTTAAGAGGATCGTGAACTCCACCTACAGCCACACCAAATCTACAGCTATGGATAAAACAATTTCTTCTGAAGAAGACCTGAAAACAGCTAAACAGCTAAACAGTTCCTTCCTAACAAACAGTAATAGGGCCACTTCAAGGTGGGTAGGAGAAGCAGAGATATTGCCTTGCCAAAAATACCAGCCCCCAGTGCCACAACCCATCATTGAGAAGGATGTCACAAAACCGGAACTGCTCCCCAAGGAGCGAGGGGTTCATGCCCACATCAGGTACCCCAAACCTTGGGACCTGCAATGAAAACATGAGCCTCACAAAACATCTGGCTTTGAAAATCAAAGAAGATCGTATGAGAAGACCCAAAGGATTATACAGAACAGAGATACTTCTCTTAAAGGGCTTGCATGCAGACTCAATCCAGGGATCAGCATGGAAGTAGAAGTTTAAAAGTACCAAGACTGTATGTGAAGGTAATTCATTTACTAATTTTAAACCATCTGCCAGGGGGCGGGGGCCTAATAAGACTCTCTCGGGAGATGGGAGGTGATGGGGAACACCATCTTTTTGCTCTCCTATTACCCTACTAAAGATGACAGGACACCCTGGCCCTGTGCTCTCCTACAAACCCACAAAACCTGGCAGGCATGCCCTAGTCCAGCCTTCCTAAGTCTTCCTAAGCCAGGGGCCAATGCGCTACACACAGAGGATACCCCTTGACCATCTGGTGGCCAAGGGCTTCTGTTGGTGGGCCTCAAGGGACTATAACATTAAAGAGAAAGTTCTTGGTAGTCTACCATCCCCACAGTACTACAAAGACAACACACTGAACAACATCCCACCCCACAACTGTCCACAACCCCAGGCTTGGGCTTTCAGTTTCACCCTGAAGGGTGGACTTTAGGATTGCCACACATGTAAAAGCTACTGAGCTGCTCTCAAGGAACATAAGCTGGGTTGCCATGTTTACACTCTCCCTTAGTTTCACTATAGCTCTCCACTACCTCCCAGAAAGAGGCTTATATACTTGTCTGAAGCTCCAGTTTTTACAGCTTGGCCCAGAGGATATCTCCAGATCTCCTGGTCTGTAGGCCAGTAGGGTTTACAAATGCAGTGCCACAGAATAGTATATATTTGCAAACCTTAAAAGCTGCTACCCAAAGATCTAGCTTCCAATCAGCCTGACACTAGGTGCTGATGGAAGTCCTTCCTTTTGGAACACTGGCAGGTCTTAAAACACCCTCAACAACTAGGACCTGTCAGGAATAAATCCAGGGTGCTTAGACAATCATAAAGGTTTGAAGACAAACAAGAGCTAGAGCAAAGTTGAAAATAAGATCTATAGCCTACAAAAAACCACTCTTCCAAGACTGGAAGAAGTAACTGTTTCACCTAATACATGGAAACAAACACAGAAAGTCAGCAAAATGAGGAAACAGAGCAATATGTTGCCCCAAAAAAAGAACAAAATAAAAGCTTCAAGAAAAAAAAGAAATGGAATGAAATGGAAATAAATAATATATCTGATAAAGAGTTCAAAGTATTGTTACAAAGATGCTCACTGAACTCGGGAGAACAACAGAAGAGAGAGATAAGGTGAACACAGTGAGAAAGAAATAGAAAACATAAAAAGGTACCAAACAGAAGTCACAGATTAAAGAATACAATAACTGAATTGAAAATAGACTAGAGAGGTTCAAGAACAGATGAGATGAAGCAGAAGAAAGGATCACTGAACTTGAAGACAGGGCAGTGAAACGCACCCACAGCAGCAAAAAATAAAAAAGAATTTTTAAAAGTGAAGACAGTTTAAGGGACCTACTGTACAACATCAGGCAGAATAATATTTACATTATAGAGAGAAGAAAGGGACAGAGACTTATTTGAAGAAATAATGGCTGAAAAAGCATTTAACAAAATTCAACATCCATTTATGAAAAAAAAAGTTCTCAACAAAGAAGAAACACACATTAACATAGTAAAGGCCATATATGAAAGCCCACAGCTAAAATCATACTCAATAATGAAAAGCTAAAATATTTTTCTCTAAAAGCAGGAACAAGACAAGGATACCCACTCTCACCACTTTTTTTCTATGTAGTATTGAAAGTCCTAGCCACAGCAAATAGGAAAGAAAAAGAAACAAAACCATCCAAATTGGAAAGGAAGAAGTAAAACCATAACTATTTGACATTTGCAGATGACACGATAAGTGAATTCAGTCCAATTGCATCAAAAAGAATAAAATACTACTTAATTTAACCAAGAAGATAAAAGGGCTGTACACTGAATACAAAACACTGATGAAAGAAATTGAAGAAGACACAAATAAATGGGAAAATATTCCATGTTCATGGGTTGGAAGAATTAATACTGTTAAAATGTCCATATTACCTAAAACAATCTATAGGCTCAATGAATTCCCATCAAAGTCCCAATGGCATTCTTCAAAGAAAAGGACAACAATTCTAAAATTTGTATGGAACCACAAAATAGTCAAAGCCAATAGCCAAGACCACACATAGTCAAGGCAATCTTGAGAAAGAACAAAGCTAGGGATATCAAGCTCTCTGATTTCAAACTATATAATAAAGCTACAGTAATCAAAACAGTACAGCACTGGCATAAAAACAGACACACAGATCAATGAAATAGACAAAGAGCCCAGAAAAAAACACATATACATGGTCAGTTAATTTACAATAAAGAAGGCAAGAACACACAATGGGGAGAGGACAGCCTCTTTAGTAAATGGTGCTGGCATCAAAAGAAATGAAATCTTGCCATTTGCAATGACATGGGTGGAACTAGAGGGTATTATGTTGACCAAAATAAGTCAAGCAGAGAAAGACAATTATCATATGATCTCTCTGATATGAGGAATTTGAGAGGCAGAGTGGGGGACTGTAGGAGGTGGGGAAGGAAAAAAAATGAAACAAGAAGGGATCAGGAGGCAAACAAGCCGTAAAAGACTCTTAATCTCACAGAACGAACTGAGGGTTGCTGGGAGTTGGGGGGATAGGAATAGGGTGGCTAGGTTATGAATCTTGGGGAGGGTACGTGCTATGGTGAGTACTATGAAATGTGTAAGCCTGATGATTCACAGACCTGTACCCCTGGGACAAATAATATATTATATGCTAATAAAAATTTTAAAACTAACTAATTAATTAATTAAATGGTGCTGGGAAAACTTCATAGCCACACGCAAAAGAACTAAACTATCTTACATCTTACACAGAAATTAACTCAAAATTGTTTAAAGACTTGAACATAGGACCTGAAGCCATAAAACTCCTAGAAGAAAATATGGCCAGCGAGCTGCCTGACACCTATCTTGGCAATGATTTTTTGGATCTAACTCTAAAAGCAAAGGCAACAAAAGGAGAAATAAACAAATGAAACTACATCAAACTAAAAACCTCTGGAAAGCAAAGGAAACCATCAATAAGATGAGAAAGCAGCCTACAAAAATGGAAGAAAATATTTGCAAATCATAAATGCTCTAAGGGGCTAAGATCATACACACACAGACACACACATACATATATATAACTGACTAGCAAAAAAAACAATCTGATTACAAAATGGGTAGAGGATCTGAATAGACAATTTTCCAAAGATGCTCAAAATCATTAATCATCAGTTAAATGCAAATCAAACAATAATGAGGAATCATCTCACACCTGTGAGAATGGCTAGTATCAAAAAGATAAGAAATGACAAGGGTTGAAAGGGATGTGAAGCAAAGGGAACTTCCAGGCACTATAGCTAGGAATGTACATTAGTGCAGCCATTCTGGAAAACAGTACTGAGGTTCCACAAAAAATTAAAAATAGAATTGCCACATGGTCCAGCAATTCCATGTTTTAACACCCAAATAACATTTGGGTGTTAAAACCCAAAAAGTAATTTGAAAAGAGATGTACCCACCATGTTCACTGCAGCATTATCTATAATAGTCAAGATAGAGAAACAATCTAAGAATCTATCAGTGAACGAATGGCTAAAGGTGTGAAATAAAAGGAAATACTACTCAGCCTTAAAAAAAATAATGAAATCTTGCCATTTATGACAACATGGATGGACCCTGAGGTATTATGGTAAGTGAAATAAGAAAAAGCCAAATACCATAAGATACTATTTGTATGTGGAATATAAAACAAAACAAAAGCAATCAATCAAACAAAACAAAACTCATAGATAGAGAACAAAATGATAGTTTCCATGGGGCGGGGAGACTGAGGATCAGTTAAATGGGTAAAGTGGGTAAAGAGGTAGAAAATTCCAGTTATAAAATAAATAAGCATGGGGATATAATGTACAACATAGCCAATATACTCAATAATATTGTAGTGCATTTTTTTAAATGTTAATAGAGTAAATCTTAAAAGATCTCATCACAAGAAAAAAAAATTTAAAAAAAAAAAAAGAAAAAAATATTTTTGTAACTTTGTATGGTGATGGATGGTAACTAGACTTATTGTGGTTATTGTTTTGCACTGTATACAAATATTTCATATAAATATTGAATCATGATGTTGTACACCTGAAACTAATGTTAAATATCAATTATTCCTCAACTTTAAAAATATTAAGGAATGAAACATACATTGGTCACCTATGCATATCACTCAAACCAGATACAGAATTTTCAAAGTTAGTGAAAAAAATCAAAAGTTTTTAAATAATTTGGTAAGTTCTTTTCCTCAGCAGTACTCAATGATTTTTGGTAAAAAAAATAAATTCTGAGTACTAATTTTCAAGAAATGGTGGTTGGTATTTCTTATATACAGAAATGTTTCCTCAAAAATAATCCTATATACTAATATAGAACTGCCTATGTTTCTTGAAATGTAAAGGAAAATACAATGTATGTCATATGTTATTTTATCCCTTAAAATTTAAAACAAGTTAAAAACTGAAATAAATTTATCCTAAAACAACTACTAGTTTCTTAATTTCACAAATTTAAAAATTAAGTTTTTTTGTTATTCACTAGATCTCCAAAGTTAGTAGTATATCCAATATTCCAATTCGGAATTTTGCAGATCTACACTTATGTGTAGATTTGTAGATTAAGACAAGAAAATCAGGGACTATTTATAACATTTATGCAGGGACTCTCTGTATAATGTTTATTTAATATATGTAATATATAATTACTAATATATAATAAATACATAATAATATATGTTATTTACTATAACCTAAACTTAAAATAGCAAAAAAAGGCTACTTATATCTTTTTTAAGAGTCAGATTTCACTACCTATTAGCTAATAGGACTAAGGAAGCCCTAAAGTGGTCTGGGAGCTCTTCAGGGAGGGGCATGGTCTTTCTCTCTTCATTTTAAATCAACAAGTTTATGTGTGCCTGGGACAGACAATAAAGTACATTACAAAATGTATACTGCATAAATGAATCCCATATTATTCAAATACTGGTGCTTCTGATGTATAAGTGTAAAATACTTCACATTTCATCACTTCACTTGGCTATTAGATTTCTTAATTTAAGGTGAAGCCCATCATCAGTTCATCCACATCATTATATCTTCAATGACTAGACTGATAATTCTGATCAAATTAGAAGTCACATTATGACTATTCATGTTGGTCTTGTTTTTAATTAAGGTGGCTGAGAATTTGACTAAGTAGGCTCTGATGTCCAATTGATCAGATCAATTGTGGTCACAAACTGTGTTATCTTTCCTTTGTTATTTAGCACAGACATTTTAAAATATTTCTTTGAAAACAAAAAGAAAGTTAGTTACATTTTAAAGAACAAATAAATACTACAGACTCTTTATCTGGATGGTAGTTTAGAGGACAGAAGGCAGAGAATATCTTTGTGGGCTGGCAAATTTCAATACTCATCCAGAAGGCTGATTTACAATATCTTGATCACTGGAGTGTTCTGAAGTTTAATTGATTAATATTTATGAAATGTTCAAAGTGCAAATTCTCATACTTGTGATGCAAATATGAAAATATTTATATCAAGGTTAGCACTTGCTATTTTTAATTCAATCTACAATTCACTAAGAATCAGTACAAGCACACACCAGTAGAATGCAGTTTACATCAAATAAATAAAGTATTTTCATAACACTGAATTTAGATATATTTGTAAATAAAATTTAAACCTCTCTTCCTGAGAGTTACTATTATGTAAATCATTTGCCAGTTTTCAATTGTCAGAAAACTGTAGAATCAATTGCTTTTGTACAATTCACCCTTCAACACAGAGAGGTTGTTTACATAAAATAAGAATTTACCATTTAGTATTTTGCCCATACAGGCCTGAAATGATGACCTTCATAATGAATGCGATACGGGAGTATGTAGGAGCTAGCATGAACTGACTGCTTAGCATGTGTAAAGCACTGTGTGTTATAGATTTTATCAATCCACATGCTAAACTTAGAAAATAATTATTATGATGCACAGACACTTATTAGCCCATCTTACAGAAAAGACAATTAGGATCTCAAGCAAACTGCCCAAAATTACTCAGAAAGCAAGTAACCCAGGCTTGTCCTCTAAATCGTTCCCTGATAGTGTTCATAGCAAAAGCCAGTGTTAATAAAAACTCTTGGCTTTCGAAAGAGAAAAAGAAAAATCTTTATAATAACCCTACTACAGAGCAGTTCGAAAGGTAAAGCATTAAAAGTCCATTAATTCCACGTGTTTTCAGCGCCAGATTTATCATTTATTCAACTTACATTTGCATCTGATCCATAGTAACACAAAAATGTTAATATTTCGCTCGATCATACTACCTTCTAACCATTAACATTGCTGGGCCCTTTCCAAAAAACACTCCCTCAAACTATTTTTCTTTTGATCTTTGCAACAACCCCTGGTGGTGGCAACAGCAGGGACGGCTACTCCTGTTAGATGTAAAGATGTGGAAGCACAGAATTCAGAAGTTGGGAGACTATGGAGACTCCCAGAGCTGGTGGAGCTTCTCTCTCCCATGCTTAGAACAGAGCTTAATACACAGTAATTACTGGATTTACATCCATATAAGATCATGACCTGGGTCTTCCACACATAAGCCAGTGTCCTCTTTTCATATTGTGTTGTTGTTACTCTCTTTACGGTGTACTGAGCTCAAAGCATGACCTGGAGAAAGGTGCACTGGAATTATGATTGAATCATTTTCAAGAAACTCATTCAAAATACATTATGCTATTGGAAGAAATGAGTGAAGTTATTTTTATCGGTAATATGGCTTATCAAAAGAATACAATGCCTTCTATTATCAAAAGAATACAATGCCAATACAGTAAAGCTAATGCACCAAATTCACAGTTGTTTAACTGAAGCTGTTATTTCCTTTAAAAAGATACTTTGTGAGAATGGATCATTACATTTTTTAATTGACCCAAAGAGGAGGGGTTGAAAATTTCTCTCCCACAAGGATGTTCCAAGGAGGGAACGAGATACTGTTCAGAAAGTGCTTAGCATACAGCCTGATCCATAAAGGTTTACTTGGGAAATTCAAATAAGTTTAATTCAAAATGACAAAATAAAAAACTGTACCCACAGAACCCATCAAATCTCACATGAACTTGGCTTTTATTACTGGTTCATTATTCAATTTCAATTTTTTTTTAAGATATTATTTGACAGAGAGAGAGCACAACCACAGCAGCATGAGAAAGAAAAGCAGACTCCCCGCTCAGCAGGGAAACTATGTCGGCTTTATCCCAGGACCCTGGGATCCTGACCTGAGCCAAAGGCACACACTTATCCTACTGAGCCACCCAGGCACCTAGTATTCACTTTGAATTTCTACAAGTGTTCACATCTTTTCCTTATTACGTTTATAATCATGAATACTATACGAAATTTAGAAAAATAAAAAGAAAATAATAACATCATCTGCCTTATCCCGAACCAAAGATAGCCCCTATTAGGGCTTTTGCTAATATGTTTATATTCTGTTTTACCTAAAAAAGCAAAAAAGACACAACAAGGGTGAGGATAAAGGGAAAGTAGGAACAAATTTAAAATCCATGCCATAATGTCCTATACCTACTCTTGAAGCCCCAAATTTGGCCCTGACCTTTAGGACAATCAACACAAGATGGAAAAATGTTAATTTCACACTTCACACTACCAGTCAGATTAAAAGCATAGGAATGGCTCAGAAGGGAAACAAGTATTCTTGGAATTAAAATTTAACAGGAAAATTTTCTACAGGTTCTTCATAAAGAAAACTGAACATTATAATGACCATGTATCAGTCCTTACTCCAGACCTGAGTTTCATAGAATCATCCTGTCTTACAAACCTAGAAATGAGTACTGGGGCACCTGGCTCAGTGGGTTAAGCCTCTGCCTTCGACTCAGGTCATGATCTCAGAATCCTGGGATCCGCTTAGCAGGGAGCCTGCTTCGCCCCCTCTCTCTCTCCCTGCCTTTCTGCCTACTTGTGATCTCTCTCTGTCAAATAAATAAATAAAATCTTATTAAAAAAAAAAACTAGAAATGGATGAGTGGCATCACGACAATAATGCAATGCCTTTTAAAACAGAACTTTTTTTTTCTTTAAAAATTTTTTTTTTTATTTTAATAAACATATAATGTATTTTTATCCCCAGGGGTACAGGTCTGTGAATCGCAAGGTTTACACATTTCACAGCACTCACCATAGCACATACCCTCCCCAATGTCCATAACCCCACTCCCCCGCCCCCTCTCCTAACACCCCCTCCCCCCAGCAACCCTCAGTTTGTTTTGGTGAGATTAAGAGTCACTTATAATTTGTCTCCCTCCCAATCCCATCTTGTTTCATTGTTCTTCTCCTACCCCCTTAACCCCCCATGTTGCATCTCCACTTCCTCATATCAGGGACATCATATGATAGTTGTCTTTCTCCGATTGACTTATTTTGCTAAGCATGATACCCTCTAGTTCCATCCACGTTGTCATAAATGGCAAGATTTCATTTTCTTTTGATGGCTGCATAGTATTCCATTGTGTATATATACCACATCTTCTTGATCCATTCATCTGTTGATGGACATCTAGGTTCTTTCCATAGTTTGGCTATTGTGGACATTGCTGCTATAAACATTCGGGTGCACGTGCCCCTTTGGATCACTACGTTTGTATCTTTAGGGTAAATACCCAGTAGTGCAATTGCTAGGTCATAGGGCAGTTCTATTTTCAACATTTTGAGGAACCTCCATGCTGTTTTCCAGAGTGGTTGCACCAGTTTGCATTCCCACCAACAGTGTAGGAGGGTTCCCCTTTCTCCGCATCCTCGCCAGCATCTGTCATTTCCTGACTTGTTGATTTTAGCCATTCTGACTGGTGTGAGGTGATATCTCATTGTGGTTTTGATTTGTATTTCCCTGATGCCAAGTGATATGGAGCACTTTTTCATGTGTCTGTTGGCCATCTGGATGTCTTCTTTGCAGAAATGTCTGTTCATGTCCTTGGCCCATTTCTTGATTGGATTATTTGTTCTTTTCCTTAGCAGAAAAGCTTTCAGTTTTTCTCCATTGAGAATGATATTTGCAGTGGGTTTTTCATAAATGGCTTTGATAATATTGAGGTATGTGCCCTCTATCCCTATACTTTGAAGAGTTTTGATTAGGAAGGGATGCTGTACTTTGTCAAATGCTTTTTTAGCATCTATTGAGAGTATCATATGGTTCTTGTTCTTTCTTTTATTAATGTGTTGTATCACATTGATTGATTTGCAGACGTTGAACCAACCTTGCAGTCCTGGAATAAATCCCACTTGGTCGTGGTGAATAATCCTTTTAAGGTACTGTTGAATCCTATTGGCTAGTATTTTGGTGAGAATTTTCGCATCTGTGTTCATCAAGGATATTGGTCTGTAGTTCTCTTTTTTGATGGGATCCTTGTCTGGTTTTGGGATCAAGGTGATGCTGGCCTCATAAAATGAGTTTGGAAGTTTTCCTTCCATTTCTATTTTTTGGAACAGTTTCAGGAGAATAAGAATTAGTTCTTCTTTAAATGTTTGGTAGAATTCCCCTAGGAAGCTGTCTGGTCCTGGGCTTTTGTTTGTTTGGAGATTTTTGATGACTGTTTCAAACTCCTTACTCGTTATGGGTCTGTTCAGGTTTTCTATTTCTTCCTGGTTCGGTTTTGGTAGTTTATATGTTTCTAGGAATGCATTCATTTCTTCCAGATTGTCAAATTTGTTGGCATAGAGTTGCTCATAGTATGTTCTTATAATTGTCTGTATTTCTTTGGTGTTAGTTGTGATCTCTCCTCTTTCATTCATGATTTTATTTATTTGGGTCCTTTCTCTTTTCTTTTTGATAAGTCTGGCCAGGGGGTTATCAATCTTATTAATTCTTTCAAAGAACCAGCTCCTAATTTCGTTGATTTGTTCTATTGTTTTTTGGTTTCTATTTCATTGATTTCTGCTCTGATCTTTATGATTTCTCTTCTCCTGCTGGGTTTAGGTTTTCTTCCTTGTTCTTTCTCCAGCTCCTTTAGGAGTAGGGTTAGGTTGTGTACTTGAGGCCTTTCTTGTTTCTTGAGAAAGGCTTGTAGTGCTACATATTTTCCTCTCAGGACTGCCTTTGTTGTGTCCCACAGATTTTGAACTGTTGTGTTTTCATTATCATTTGTTTTCATGAATTTTTTCAATTCTTCTTTAATTTCCTGGTTGACCCATTCATTCTTTAGAAGGATGCTGTTTAGTCTCCATGTATTTGGGTTCTTTCCAAATTTTCTCTTGTGATTGAGTTCTAGCTTCAGAGCATTGTGGTCTGAAAATATGCAGGGAATGATCCCAATCTTTTGATACCGGCTGAGACCTGATTTAGGACCCAGGATGTGATCTATTCTGGAGAATGTTCCATGTGCACTAGAGAAGAATGTTAACACACAACTTTTGAATATAACTTGATTCAGGAATGTATTTGAAAAGATCTAGACTAAATGGAGGGATAGATGTCCTTCAAGCAATTTCTATTGACAGCCATCTCTCATATGAGATACTACTAAGTAGCAAGCATCAGTAAAATGCCTGGAATATAGTTTTTCTTTGTTGCCAGTTGAACAGAGAACCACATGTCCTATCAAATAATAAAATATAAATGTAAGGACACCTTCAAAGCCAAACACCTCGAAATGCAAGGTATCTCGCCTCAGAGAGAGTACTACCATACCACCAGGACTCTCTCCAAAATTCATTCTGGAGACTCTTCAGAAATTGGATTAAAATAAATCTTGATACTTAGCTTTAAAATAATCCAGGGAGAACAGGCTAAAGGAGTAATGACTGGGGAACAAAAAAAAAAATTAGTTATTAATGAAAAAGGATTGCTATATTTTAGTAATTACTAAAGCTGAGTGATGGATATATGGAGTTCATAATTAAAAAGTGAAAATGAAAATTTAATAAAGTATTCATGGTACAGCACTAGTTGTTGTTGTTGTTGTTTTAAGATTTTATTTATTTGACAGAGATAGAGAGAAAGCACAAGTAAGCAGATCAGCAGGCAGAGGGAGAGAGAGAAGCAGGCCTTCCGCCAAGTAGGGAGCCCAATGTGGGACTTGATCCCAGGAGCCCAGAATCATGACCTGAGCTGAAAGCAGCTGCCTAACCAACTGAGCCACCCAGGAGCCCTTGTACAGCACTAGTCTTAATGTACTCTTGAAGATAAACTATGAGGATACCAAGAAACTTAAAATAAATATACGTATATATTTCACATATAATTATATGTTTTTACAAATACATATGTTTTATATAACACAAATATATACACACATAAATAATATGATTTATGAGGCACCTGGGTAGTTCAGTGGGTTAAGCCTCTGCCTTCTGCTTAAGTTATGATCTCAAGGTCCTGGGATCAAGCCTCACATTAGGCTTTCTGCTCAGCAGGAAGCCTGCATCTCCCTGCCTTCTGCCTACCTCTCTGCCTACTTGTCATCTCTGTCTGTCAAATAAATAAATGAAATTTTAAAATAATAATAATAATATGATTGCTTCTTTTGAACCAATTATAAGCTTGGAAACATTGACCGACGTAATAAAGTTAGATTTAGAAAAGTTTATAGGTACCTGTCTTTATGGCAATAATTAATTAACAGGGTCAGTCCCCAGTCTGGGCTCCTCATAATTCCAAATAATAAAATGTATCAATTTATAAAAGAATAATTTCTTTGTGTTCTCTAAAACAGGCATCTAACTCATTCAGAAGAACTATCAAATACTTAAGAAACAAGTTAAAGGGAAGAGTAGGTAATTTTTCTCCACTGGATTTGTTAATTCATCCAAAGATATTTAAGACATTCTACACATACAGTCTAGTAGTTAAGTACATAAACTTTCGAGCTTAGATGCCTACGTTGAAATCCCAACTCTGTCACTGTCTATGTAATCCTGGACAGTCTATGCCCCAATTTTCTCCCCTGTAAAATGAGGGTAAAAAGTAGTTATCTACCTCTTAGATAAATGAGTTAGTCTAGGTAGGCCCTTTGAAAGACTGGTATAGTAATGGCTGATAAATGTCAGCTATAGTAAAGATAAAAACCATTATTATAATAATGACTGCTATTAATATTTTAACCAGCCTATCAGAAGTTGATTCCTACTAATGTTTATGCCAGTGGTCCCTTACTGGGCAGATTCTGATGGAGCTTAAATGATCAGGGTTATATGCTGAGTTCAAACAGATTAGCTCCCAACTGGTTCTTGATCATGGATTCAAAGGCCAAGGTAAAATTAATAAAACCTGAAAGCAATTTGGTATTATTCCTGATTTTAAAAGGTAGCACTAAAGTATATCTAAATCCTAACCATACCCAGTATAAAATCATTGGCCTAAAATACCCAGACTTAGATTTTTAGTTGGAAATCAGTTTGGACTAAAGATCAATAAATCAATAATATGTGGAGAACAAACACATGGTCACTTTTCTTGAAGACAGTTTAATTGTATTCTGGATCTGCCAGATGAGTGATGTCACTTCCTAAGCTGATGTTCATGTGCACAACTACAGTGACTAGGTGAGATGGAATCCCCCACAAAAGATAAAAGAGCACACCTTCAAGGAAGTCAGAAAAATTCTTGGAGTGGAAAGGCAGAACGATCACACTACATCAGCAAGAGCTGTAATTTGGCCCAATTCCTAAAATTTGACCAAGTTTCCCCCTAGGGACTCCAGTCTTCCACATCCCTGTACCCCAGGAATGGTGGGGGGAGGGGCCTATGATCAATAATCCGAAAATAAACAGGATAAATGGTTTTGGTTTTTTGTTTTTTGAGGGGAGCTGGTTGTTTTGTTTTATATAACAAGAGGCCTACTCTTAAAATGTCTGGATAAAAGGTGCTATTTGCCAATGGAGAAAACACACTGCATTGTGCAAATCCAAGCTGAGATAACTCCTGTTCTCACCAGCTGCTTAGTTCTTTATAAACTCTTAACAGGAAAGGTGGAGACCATCCTTGGAAAGCATAATATGTTAAAATTTTTAAAAAAAAAAAGTCTAAAAAATTATTACCATTCTACCTCCTATGAATGAGTGACATGGGGGCTTCATCTCCCCTGGTTTAGCGCCAAGGTCTGGGAGAAGCCCTCCCCAGGAGTGACTGTAGAGACTATACATAACTTCTGGCTTACAGCATGCAACTGCTCAAAATACAGTGGCTATGTACTTGGGAGTGACAGTTTCTTCATCCAAGGACTGGATGTTATGCTAAAACACAATAGGGTTCCAGAAAATCAAATATGATATCTACCCAGCGGGGTTTATGACTCTGGAGAAAATCAACTCATGAGGATCTATCAGACATTTAAGAATGTCCTAGGAGGTTTAAAACTGCATGAGAAAATAAATTATAAAGAAAAAAAAAACCAACAAAACAGCAGGGCAGAAAATTTAAAACATATGAGGTGTAAATCTCAGTTGTCAAGAGCTAGAATTCCAAGAGGAGAAAATTAAAAGAATTAGGAAAAGACTTTAAAAAAAAATCCCAGAAAATAAGATAAGAAACTCAAACAGAAATGTACATATAGATGGATAAACAAATATATAACACCTGTCATCTAGGATACAATAAAGAAGTACTGAAAGTATGAATAAAATAATTTTAAAGGAAGCACTATTTTAAATCATTTAAAAAACTAAAATATGACTTAAGAAATACAAAACACAGTAATTGAGGCTTTAAAAAGTGCAAAATTAAAGTAACTAAGGTTAAGAATTGATAGGACACAAAGGTATATGTTTTTAAAATATAATCCTAGTAACTCACATGAAAGCAGCCAAACTAGAGACTATTAACTATGAAAAAGTTCCTCACTGGGGGCCAGTCTGCTGAACGTTCCCTGTCAGCCCATCAGAGTTTCTCAAATTCACTTCACAAGCTTGTGGGCAACGAAACAACAGCAAAGGGACTTCCAGCTAACATTGGTTGAGTTTGTCATTTCCTGAATTTTCCCCCAAAGACACTGCTCTTCTCTACCACCTTCTCTTCTGCCATTATTTTTCATATGTGAGGTTTTCAATATTTCATAATTATGTTCTTTAAATCTACAGGAAAAGTAGGCTGAGATTTGACAAGTAAAACACTGAAGTGTCTTTCATCTTTCAACTAAGTATCCACTAACAACCACAAAAGACTCCTGTTTCAAAGACTCAATTCAATTCAACAAATATTTATTCAGGTTCTATCATAAAATGTTTTCAGGAAGGAAGGCTTTCTTTCTCTGGCTTTAAATCCTTGGCCCAGTTAAATGAGAAGAATATCAACTCCTCTGAAGAGACTCAAATCCCAGGGTTTTTTGTGTTTGTTACCTCAAATACAAGTCCAACATTCTCCCCTAAGTACCTCTTACCTGCCAAAACACTTCTAATCCACTTTTTAAAAACATTGATTTGAATAATAATTACTGATCAAAGGTAGAAATAGCACTTCCTAGAAAACAAATAGCAAGGATAAAACAAAAAAAAAATTAAGTTACTTACAGATTGACCATACAGCTTTGCTTCTGGGGACTTAACAGTAAATAATGGGACAAAACATTCTTTCCTATCATTCAATGCCAGGCACTGTTCTAGACACCTGGGATATAAGAGTTGGTGGGGTTGGGGGAGAGACAAAGATTATGGCCCAAAGGGTGATTTACTCAAATTTATTGACTTCACCTAATAAAAGATGTTCTGAAACTTTCTGTGTAAATCAAAGTTGTCTCAATCAAAACATATGTTAAATTAACAAAGACAGCTCTACAGTGTTTAATAAGCAATGTAAAGGCTTCTTTTTCAAAAGAAAGGGCAATGGGTGAAAATGGACATATTAAAAATGACAGCTACACTTACAATACTTTAAAAAAATCAGGTTTTTATTTTTTTTTTTTAAAGATTTTATTTATTTATTTGACAGAGAGAAATCACAAGTAGATGGAGAGGCAGGCAGAGAGAGAGAGAGAGAGAGAGGGAAGCAGGCCCCCTGCTGAGCAGAGAGCCTGATGCGGGACTCGATCCCAGGACCCTGAGATCATGACCTGAGCCGAAGGCAGAGGCTTAACCCACTGAGCCACCCAGGCGCCCCCAAAATCAGGTTTTTATATTTTAGGTTTCTAAAGAACACTATCAAGAACTGACAAGAACAAAGTAGAGTGAAATTTTACTCTTAAGAAATTATTCTATGGAATTTTCTTAAATATTTATAGAAATGTTTATTTCTCCTCTCCCCGCTGCCCATTAAAGAGAAGATTATTTTCTAAAAAAAGAAAGAAAGAAATGTGTATTTCTCAAACTGTTTTCTAAAATATGAAAATGAATTTGGTTATACAGAGAAATTATCAGGCCAGTGCTTACTGAAAAAAAGCAGGAAAATGGGAATTGTTAATTTTTTAAAAATTGTGTTATTTGTTCATTGAGAATTTGCTAGATATATTTCATATGCAGTCAACCCAATACTGGATTTAAGTGTTGGTTATTAAATATAACAGTTTATTCTGTACCTTATCAGTTGCTTCTTCTCATTTTTCTCTTTAAATACAGAATAACAACAACAAAATCTATGCATTTGCTTTTCAAGCTAAAAAAAGCAAAGAGTCACTATAAAAACCATAATCTAAATATTAAATTTAAGAATATTACTGATAAAAACTTTTTTAAAATATTACTGATGATATCAAAATATTAAAAGATAATAGTAATTTAGGAAATTAACAGACAAGTTCAAATACAAATATATACATATAAGTAGAAAAAATTTGCCAAGGTATATGCATAAAGATGTTTAGAAACAAAAACAAAACTGACTCTTAAATATCCAGGAGTAGGGAATAAGCAAAACATGTTGTGATAAATCCATACACCAGTTCTTTTTTTTTTTTTTTAAGATTTTATTTATTTATTTGACAGACAGAGATCACAAGTAGACAGAGAGGCAGGCAGAGAGAGGGGGAAGCAGGCTCCCTGCTGAAGAGAGAACAGGATGCCGGGCTCGATCTCAGGACCCTGGGATCATGACCTAAGCTGAAGACAGAGGCTCTAACCCACTGAGCCACCCAGGCGCCCCTCCATATACCAGTTCAGTGCAAATATTGAAAACTAGTCCTGGGGCACTTTGGTGACTCAGGCAGTTGGGCATTTGACTCTTGATTTGGGCTCAGGTCATGATCTCAGGGTCAGGCAGCCATCACGGAGTCTACCTGGGATTCTCTCTCTCCCTCTCTCTCTACCCCTTCCCCTCAGCACACACTCTCTAAATAAATAAACAAATAAAATCTTTTTTTTTTTAATGGTGTCTTAAGCATTCTTTCTTATATTTAAAGAGGAAGATATTAAAATAAAAGAACAATTTTATGAGTTGTGACTAGGAGATAGGCAAAATCCCAGAGGCTGCCAAGAGTCAATTATACATATTTAATATCTGTAAGAATTATGTAGTCTTATGAGGAAAAAAATATAAAAATTCAGTAATCCATTAGGTTCAAAGTTCTTTAGTGTAGATACAAAAGGGATTCACTTATCTTAGGGGCCAAAGAAATCCAAAATCCAATTAAATGATCATTTTGGGTAGGAATGTAAGGCTTTTGGGCATACAGAAGTAATATTTGAATCCAGGGATGTAAGTTACATGACTATCCTCCCTCCTTTTCTTCAAGTTACAGAAGCACACAGAAATAGAGTTCTATGAAACTGATCTACACTGTCCACAAGAATCCAATCTCTGTTTCAGCAAAAAGCACCGAGGTTTATACAACCTTAATGAAGCCAGGAAGATAACAGGAAAACTTACACAAGAAGGGAACTCCACAAATTGGGTGGGATCAAATAATTACTTCACAAGTAAAAAACATCTTTTAAACACAGGACTATCTGAAATTAAATTCATAAAAGTTTGAGAATTAAAACTATAATATCAATATTTTGTGCATATTATATACACATAATTAAGCAACCAATTTTGGCTTATGTGTATAACACTGGAACATTTAGGAACTTAAACTTTATTATATTTGCATATTTATGAGTTTCATTTGCTAGATGTATAAAGCTTTATCAGGCATGTGATTACAATATTTAAAGGAAATAAAACATTAAATTTATAGGGACGCCTGGGTGGCTCAGTTGGTTAAGCAGCTGCCTTCGGCTCAGGTCATGATCCCAGCGTCCTGGGATCGAGTCCCACATCGGGCTCCTTGCTCCGCAGGGAGCCTGCTTCTCCCTCTGCCTCTGCCTGCCATTCTGTCTGCCTGTGCTCGCTCTCTCCCCCCCCCCTCTCTCGGATAAATAAATAAAATCTTTAAAAAAAAAAAAAAAAACATTAAATTTATAAATTCAATTTAAAATGTTCAGAAGTATCAAAGTAATTGGGTTTGTAAAGGATACTAATGATTCTTCAAAGTTTCTTAAGTGTAACTGTTAAAATCTGCTAGACTTAAAAAGAAGTGTAAGTTGTCCTAGAAAAATTAAGACTCATCTTAACCGGTAACTTTAACTACTTGAATATTAAATTCTAGAGCCAAAATAAATATCTGAAGAGCATTTCCATCATATGAAAATTACCTCCAAAACACTGGACATTTTATAATTTAAAAACTGACATGGAAAGAAAAAGTAACAAATGGTCAAGATACAGAAACAACCTAAATGCCTATCCATGAATGAATGGATAAAGATGTGGAATGTATACAAAATGGAATATTCCTCAGCCAAAAAAGGAAATCCTGTCATTTGCAACAACATGCAGGGACCCTGAGGGCATTAAGCTAAGCGAAATAAGTCAGAAAGACCAATTCCATATGATTTCACTTACATGTGGTATCCAAACAACCAACCAAACAAACAATGATACGGAGAACAGATTTGGGAGATTATCACAGGAGAAGGGATTGGACAGTGAATAAAATGGGTAAAAGGGGTCAGTTGTATGGTGGCAAGTGGTACCTAAACTTACTACAGTGATCACTTTGTAATGAATGATAATATCCAATTATTATGTTGTACACCTGAAACTAATACAAGATTAATTAGTAAGAGACATCCAAGAAAATGAAATAACTATCTGAAAGAGATATCTCTACTCCCATGTTCACTGTAGCATCTTCATAATAGCCAAGACATGGGAACAACCCAAGTACCCATCAGTGAAAAAATGAATAAAGAAAATGGGATAGATACACATGCATATATGCATATATATAAAGAGGAATATTTTTTTCAGCCGTAAAAAAAGAAGGAAATCCTACCATTTGCAACAACATGGATGGTTCCTGAGAGCATTATGGTAAGTGAAATAAGTCAGAGGAAGACAAGAACTGTATGATTTCACTCACAAAAGCAATCTAAAAAAGCTGAACTTATAGAAACAGAGAATAGAGTGGCAGCTGCTAAGAGCTGTGGGGTAACCACAAATGGAGAGATGTTGGTCAAAAGGCACAAACTTCCAGTTATAAGATGAATAAGTTCTGGGAATACAATGTAAAACATGGTAATTATAGTTAACAATCATGTATTATATACTTGAAAGTTGCTATAAAAGATCTTAAATGCTCTCATTATTAAAAAAATTATGTGAGGTGATGGATGTGTTAAGTAATCTCATGGTGGTAATCATTTTACAATATATACAGGAATCAAATTATATATTGTATACCTCAAACTTATACAATGTTATGTGTTAATTATATTTCAATAAAGTTGGGGGGAAAACTAGAAAAAAACATAATATCAAAAGAAAAGAGTAAAAAAACCATATAGAACTTATGATGAGCATATTCACTTGTAGGAAAAAAAAACTGATACTTACTAAAATACTTTAAATCTGGGTAATATCCATTTGGGAGCTTACATGTATTTCTCACTTTTTTTCCAATGAATGTGGCATATTAAATTTTCAGTTACTGCTGTAACAAACAACTACAAACCTAGCAACTTTTAAAAACATAAACTTACTCTCTTCCAGTTCTGGAAATCAGAAGTCCAAAATCAGTCTCCCTGGGCTAAAGCCAAGAAACGGTTCCCTCTGAGGTTCTTTAGGAAGATCACTTTTCTTGCCTTTTTGAGCTCTGAGCTCTCAGCTTTGACTGAATTACTTGCTTCCTGCCCCCTTCCTTGCATCACTCCAACCTTCTGTTTCTGTTGTCACATCTCCTATCACTATTGTTCTCTAACTCCCCCTGCTTCCCTCATACTCAGACCCCAGCATTCCGTGGCTCTTGTCCATTTCTTCCATCTTCAAAGTCAGCAATAGAGGAAAGAGTCCCTCTCATGGCTAGAATCTCTCCTCAGTCTCATCTAACTGACCTAACCTGGAAGATTCACCACTTTTAAGGCCTTCATGTGATGGGACTGGGCTCACCCAGTTAATCCAGGATAATTTCCCTGTCTCAAAGTCTTGCCTTAATCTCATATGCCAAGTCCTTTTTACCTTAACATTCACAAATTCCAGGGATTAGAATGTAGACATCTTTCAGGGTCATTATTCAGCCTATTACACAAATTTTATAATTTTCAAAATAAAAGAAAAATAATTAAGTAATTGAATTATAAAAGTTATAATTTTTCATGTGGGGAAATCTAAACAGAAAAGATTACACAAAATCAAATTCCTTTTCAAGTGGCTTTAAACCCACTGACTTGCATTATTTTTCAGGAGCCAGAACCTTCAACATTATAATTTCTGAACCTGTAATTGTTAATATTATTTCAACAACATATTTATCAACAGAAATCAAGTGAAGAGTGATAGGTATAACATGTATTTGCTTTATTCAGTCTATGCCTCTGAACATCTTAAGAAAATATGAGCTACAGCCTACACACTGTGATTGTGGGACACTATAATTTCCAAAATTTTACCTTACTTATTTGCCTATATTTTTTAAATAGAAAACGAGTTTTGTTTTTTTTTTTTAAGATTTTATTTATTTATCTGAGAGAGAGACAGTGAGAGAGAGCATGAGCAAGGAGAAGGTCAGAGGGAGAAGCAGACTCCCCGTGGAGCTGGGAGCCTGATGCGGGACTTGATCCCAGGACTCTGGGATCATGACCTGAGCCGAAGGCAGTTGTCCAACCAACTGAGCCACCCAGGCGTCCCGAAATGAGTTTTCTAAATAATTAAGAGAATTTGTATAAAAACTCTCTCTCTCTTTTTTTTTTTTTTTTTTGGCTAACCATGTTATTTTCTCCAGCACACAGAATGTAATAAAGTACAGCTCGAAACTATGATGGTGTCCTTCTGCATGTAAGTCAGAGTATTTTGTCTTTGTGATGGTTGCCGTGGGTGCTGAAGCTTCAAGGCAGACCTTTCCTGTTTACCTATTTGAAATAATAAAGGTAGTATGAACTACCAAAATAAGTAAAATTATTTGCTGTTTGACACAATAAACATGTACAAACCTATCAAAGTATCTTCATTTACACTGATTGGAGAAAGTGGACTTGAAACTACTTCAGATTCTACATTCAGTGTGAGATCTAATTAACTAGTTAATGAAACCATTTCTAAATGTTCGTTGTCTGTTCATCTTTAACTTATACAAAAACTTTTGATCACAGGGTTAAGTTTTGTTTTTATGTTTTAATATACAAGGATTTTTGGCCAGAAGACCATAAAATGTCTTCCCTAAGGAAGATTTTTCTTTCTGGTTTTGCTTGTTGTTCATTTTTAACTTAAAGCTCCATAGCTTTTATTGTTGAACATACACTCAAAAGGAATTCTAAGAGAACACACATAAACGGAGGGTTCTGGACAAGTGGGTATACAGTCATTCAATTTAACATAGCCTATTAGCTCAGATCCCAAAGAACTGAATAAAAGCAAAGATCATGCAAGACCTAGTCTTTTATTCTTTGAAGATCTATTCAAGCTCTTGGCTGTATTTAATTATTCTAAAGATGTACGTCCCAGGGTGACCACATCTCTTTCCATATCAATAGACAAAATTATTATCCGTCACAGGGAAGGGCACAGAGCCATCCAGTCTAGGAGCTACTCTGAAGCTAATCAATTATTTCTCAGTACTAGTCATTTAGTAGAGAAGAGCTAGGCATGAGTGACCCATCTAACTACTCCTCAAACAATAACTGATGCCCGGGTGTCCCACTAGTTAGATGAACTATCTCAAGATAGGGCTTACAAGGCACAGTACTTGACTAACCGATATCTAGCAAAGTCAGACTTCTAGTGCCGCTGGAGAGATCTGCTGCCTTTCTGTCAGCCAAGAGACTACCAGAAGTCATATCAAAAGAGAATTCTTTCTGTAACCCATCCATTCTGTAAAAGTTCTAAATTTATCAAAAAGAGGCAACACTTTAGCCACCTATCTCATCTGTTCTGAACAAATAACTACTGCATACTTCCAAGGAGTCATGCAGGGCAGGAATCCTTAGGATTTAATTGAATTACCAATATACTTTAGATTATATCATGTCTATCTATATCTAAAGCTACATTTTTGTAAAGCCTCAAGATTGTACAATTAGTCTACAAGGGAAGTATTGGCCTTAGACCTGTACACAAGCAATACAAACGAATGCAAGGCAAGTCACAATCTGGAATAGCCAGTAGTACTTAAGTGGAAAGAAAACTTCCACAAAGCCTACGATTAATCATGCACAACAAGAGGGAGAAAGTTTAACTTAGGGAGTGTTCATTCACAAACGGACCAAAAATAAGCAAACAAACACAGAAAATTTATAAAAAGTGAAAATGTATCTGCAAAGCATGATCCTTAGCATGTGGGCAACCTAAATACCAAATTCTGCTACCCCACTTTAATAAAAAAAGGCTTATTAACTCATGGGTGAGATATGGCTCTAAAATACTTTGGGCAATCAGCTATCTGTCATGACCCTAATATTCCTAGGAAGAGTCCATCTTTAATGTTCCTTACATTAATTATCAGTACTTGGTTGGGGGTGAGGGGGAGGGTGGAGGCAGTATCTTGCACCACACATTGTTGTGGTGGCCACCAGAGTGATTATACATTTAGCTGACCATGAAGGGAGATGTTAATTCCAGATAAAGGAAGCCTTCCAGAATAAGGATTTTTTTTTAATTTTTTTTTTAAGATTTTATTTATTTATTTGACAGAGATCAGAAGTAGGCAGAGAGAGAGGAGGAAGCAGGCTCTCCGCAGAGCGGACAGCCCGATGTGGGGCTCAATCCCAGGACCCTGGGATCATGACCTGAGACAAAGGCAGAGGCTTTAACCCACTGAGCCACCCAGGCGCCCCCAGAATAAGGATTTAAACACACACATAAATAATACACTGTCAAAGCTTCAGTGCCTTTAAGTAAATTTCAGCCAACACAATAGGAAATTTAACATTTCCCCCTCTCCCATACTCTGATAACTCCAAAATCTCTATTCAGATCTATGGGCAGCCCAGCACCCTCTGTTCTTAGGAATAGCTATAGTGAAATCAATCCGATACTGGGGGGTTTGCTTTCTATTTATTAGCCATGTGGGGGGTAAACAACTGAACTTCCTTCAGTTTCCTTATCCTTAAATTGGAGGGAAAATGTCCATCACAAAGGGCTACTATGAAAATCAGAGATGACAAATGAAAAGAAGCCAAGATACAGGCAGGCACACAGAGTACATGCCAGGAAGGTTTTGTTTCTGGAGGCTTCCCTCTGCCAGCCATTGTTAGGATGAGGCCCAGAACCTTACAGAGCATGACCCAATGTTCCCAGGACAAGCTCTTCCTAAAACTCTCCCATCACGTCATCCTGGAATTGCTCCTTGAACGTCTCATCTGTGACACTGAAAACTTCCAAGGAGAACTACTCAGCTTGTAAAAAGCCAACTCTAAACCTCTCCCCACTGCTATCCATGAGTTATGTGGTGGCACCATTCGTGCCAACTCAATCCACAGGAGGTCAGAGCTTCCCTGTCCTCTTCTGCCCTCTGGTGCCACTAGTCTCATAATCCCAGAGGCCTCGCCTACTGTAGCCTGCTCAGGTCTGTTCACCACCACTGATCTGAAGCCAATACCAAAGTTTAACTTCCACCCCTCCAACCCCACTGTTTGTCCGAGACTCTTTTCAAGCTTTGGGTGAGAGCAAAAGCTACAGCTGTTTGCCCTAGACCATTGCTTTTGGTCAAGCAGCCTAGAGCCCTACTGTTATTGTTCTGAGTGTCTAAATGGACCAACCAATACCTAAATAATTTTAACTCTTCAAGTCACATATGTTCCTAGTTGCAGCTTTTCATATCCAGGATGCACAACAAACCTTTCAAAGACACTGAGTGCAAAGACAATATAGATGGTTCCTCATGGTCAGGAGACTTGACTTTCACATAAAATGAGAAATACCCTCTTGTCCCACCCTAATCTCTTTTCTTTGATAAAGAAATCACCCTTAGGTGTTTTCAGATTCCTCCAACTCCGCATACCAGATGCCCTAGAGCTCTTATGTCCCTCCCTGAAAGTAGGTCATGATATTCCAGCATTATGAGAAGGATGGAGCCAGTGTGAGGTTTCTAAGAACTCCTGGTCCCAGCTGAAACGCCCTGCCAGACCATGAGCCTACCACCATTTCTCAAAACCTAAGGAGTTAAAAAATGGGGGGAAAATGTTTGTATTTAATTGATAAAAAGGTTGAGACAATGTCATGAATAAATATTTGACCTGGCCTCATTCAATTAAGTTCCCTGGAACTTACTTAATTCAAGCACCTGAACTAGAAAAGAATCTCTGGTAGCTCTACTCTGACTACAGTTAACCCTACAAAAGCCAGTAATGGTTCCATAATTATCTGCTAGTTATTATATCATTAGTATGAGTTATTTAGACAACCTAGGAAAAGGGTCAATTTTTTTTTTTTTTTTTGTACTTTCAACATTGACAGTTTAAAAACTTCATTAACACATTAGCCTGTTGGTTTAATCTTAACTAATGATTCCTGGAAAATATTTTGTTTCTTAAGAAAATCTGAAATTTACATCAACATAAATCAACCTGAATAAATTTCCAGCAAAAAATTTTTACTTTAAATAAGTCAACTTAAAACATTTATGAAAAACAGACAAAAAGCAAACTGACTTAATGGTATATGGGTTTCACATTTGAATAGATTGTTGTCTTATTTGATACACAAATATGTTTTTGTCTATGACATATCTTAGCAAATCAGGCTTTGATTAAATTCAGATTCTTTTTATCTTATTGTTAATGAAAAAGGAAAGAGGTTCAGATCTTTACTTCACATATTTAATTCTCTTTTAACTGGATCTCAACTGTATTATTTTTGAAACAGAACTTGTAAAATGAAGCAAACTTCAATTGCTCGAAGTATGGCATTTCTCCGACAATCCAAACAAATAAAAGGTACATATAATTTTTTTTAACAAAATAAGTTAGAAAAGTTTCCTGCTTATAAAAATTATATTTCTTTTATTAATAAGACAATGTACTATTCTACAGACCTTAGATTATCAATAATACCATTTACTAGGTACATTGATACCTTTTGCTCAATATTTTCATTGTCACATTCATATTTTTCATTTATTTGATGATACATATGTGAAAAAAAAGTGGCTGCTGACAATTAGGGAGAGTAGAAATCAGATTTTTTTTTTAATTATGCCTAAATATAAGCAATAAATTCAACAAATTCCTCATCCATCAGTGGCTTAGTCAGACTAAAAGCCAATGAACCAGCGAAGGGTACATATTTTTCCCCCTTTCACCAAAATAAGTGGAACAAAATTCCTTCATGATTGCATATTTAAAAATCTAATCTTCGTATTTGCCAACATTGCTAAGCTGCTGTATCAACTGTTTAGCTTTAGCCAAATAAAACCTTTTTTGCAACTTTGGAAGAAACTTCTACACAGGAAACTATAAATTTTGACAGGCAAAATTGTGTCTTAATATGTTGCTTTTACACCAATTCTTACCTTTCTATCTAAAATATGTGATATTCCATAACGGCTATAGTGGTCAGGTAATCAAAAGCTTTGTTTATTTAATTATCTCTTTTCTGTGTGAGACTAGAAAGAGTAAGAGACAGCAAAATGTGGGTTTCTCAGCTGCCAAGTAGCTTCAAGTGGTGCTGTCATTATTGGTTTTTAATGGTACAAAAATACTTGGTTGACAGTATCAAAGAAATTCCTCGGGGAAACTTCACATATTCTTGCAGATGGAAAAAAATTATGAATACATGTGAACAAAATAACCATTTTCTCTGTATCTAATTTCTATCAACACAGAAAAACTGAGGCACTTTTATCTTGTTCTTTTGTGTTCTAACATATGCCAACATTAAGAAAAGTTTTAAAAAATCAAATTCTCATTTTCAAAGCCTCTTTAGAATAATGCTGAGGAAATTAAAAGTTAAGCACAATCTTTAAAAAGATCCCCCCCACACCTCTTTAACCTCTGTTTCCACATTTGGGCTTAGATCTTTCAGATGAATCAAGGTGGCTCTAGAAGGTCAAAGGTCAAAAATATTAGTTATGTCCAACTCAGAAAAGCAAAGGAAACAAATATAAAAATAAAACAAAGAACACTGATGTTATGATCAACTCCTATGAACTGCATTTTACCCACCTCCACTCTAAATCTGGATCAAGCCCTGCTACCTGGATCATAGTAGTTTCTTGGTACAGCTTGAGCTTATTCAGTGACTCCAGTCTAAATCACATACACACATTTCATGTAATTATCTCTTCTACTCCTCTTTAAAAGATGGATGGATACTTACTGATTGTGGTTGTTTAAAGGTTTCATAATGGGAAATGGACTTCAATAAGAGGTAAGTGGTAATTAGTGAAAAGATCTGAAATAGACTTGTGATTGGCTCAAGCAACTGCTAACCCAGTTGTTTTCCCAGTAAAACAGCCTCTCATCCCAATATTACACTTCCGTATGTGTGCGAACAACTATGTTATATGAGCTATTCATCAGATGTAACAACTTAGCAAACAACCCCTAGAAGCTAGTATAATAGCAAAATATGATCTCCCAAAGTCATTTACAAGTGCCTTCCTCTTCGTACCAGGAGTAGACTTGGAAAGGAACTTTTGATTTCGGTCTTCAGGACCAGATCTGAAAATCATTATGTTGCCAAATACTGTATCCTTACCTATTTTTTTTTTAAGATTTTATTTATTTATTTAACAGAGAGACAGAGAGAGAGAGAGCATGAGAGAGGAGAAGGTCAGAGGGAGAAGCAGACTCCCCGTGGAGCAGAGAGCCTGATGCGGGGCTTGATCCCAGGACCCTGGGATCATGACCTGAGCTGAAGGCAGCTGCCCAACCAACTGAGCCACCCAGGCACCCGTCCTTACCTATTTTATTTCTCTTTTTTATCAAATGAAGAATCGTTGAAATTACACTTGCAACTGAATTAAATCAACTTCTTGTCAAAACTAATAAAATGTAATGAAGATGTGCTATACTTTTATCAGCATATGTGTCTTACATCTAGCAATAATCAAATTACTTCTTGAGGAAATCTTGAGAGGTTGAAATTTGAGAAGCAGTTTCAAACACCAACTCCTAAGATTTGTCTTGTTATAGAAGGCAGAAAAAACATGTTATCTAGGCTGTAGAGTCATACTGTTTTTTAATACGACAACTTTATTCATATGTTGATATAAGAATAAAATAATAAAGTACACATTTCTTTTGCTAACATGATAGCATACTAGTTCATAAAGCCCTGGAATATTAATAATCCTATTTATTATATATCTATTTGCCAAGCACTATACTTAATCCTTCGTGTGTGTGTGTGTGTGTGTGTGTATACATATATATATATAAAATCCATAATACTCAAAGTAATCTTAGATAAGGCAAAACCATATATTCATAGGCTTACAAATTTGCTTGTACTGCCCAGTAAGGTCATTAAAGTCATTCATGCATAAACTGGTTAAGATCTATATACAATCACCTCACCAAAAAACAAAAACAAAAACAAAAAAAGACTAATAACAAATGTTAAATAAAGTTCTAAATCTCCCTTAATAGCTGTGATAGGAGTCTGTTGATACAGAACAACACAGTTATCAAGTATGGGGCAAATTTTCAGACTTTACTAATAATTTTCCAGCCCTACAACTACCCTTCAACTCCCACTCCCACATACACACACACTATAGATTTCACAGAAAATTCTTTCAAATTTATCTCAGTCCCGGATCTAAAGACCCAAATTAATATCTATATTTGTCAAAAGAGCCAATCATCTAATTCCTAGAATATTTTCTAGAATATTCTAGAGAATTCTCCTTGTGGAGTGCCTGGCTGGCTCAGTCAGAAGAACATAGGACTCTTGATCTTGGGGTTGTGAGTTGAGCTCCACATTGGGATAGAGATTACTTAAATAAATAATTTTTTTTAAAAAAGAATATTCTTTTTATGAAAATTATTAAATAGCATACAGCTATAAGAAAATGTTTTCTGAGGTGCCTGGGTGGTTCAGTGGTTAAGTGTCTGCTTGGCTCAGATTATGATCCCAGGGTCCTGGGATTGAGTGGCCCCCCTGCCCCCACCGACATCAGGCTCTCTGCTCAGGGGTAAGCCTGCTTCTCCCTCTCCCACTCCCCCTGCTTCTGTTCCCTCTCTCAGTCTCTCTGTCAAATAACAAATAAAATCTTAAAAAAAAAAAAAAAGAAAGAAAGAAAGAAAAGGTTTTCAGTTCTGCATATTGATAAAAAATGCAAAGCGAAGTTTCTCTTTGGATTATGAGCTATACATGAGGCTCCACTTTTTGCAGGCTACAATACAACATATAAAACAATACTTCAGCACCTGAAGGCTATACATGACAAAGTAGGCTTTTAAAAATATGTTCCAGAACACACTTACATACTTTAATAATAAACCACTATGTAAATATGTAAATTTTGCAAATATACAGTACATGAGCTTTACATATATATCAAAATATATTCCTACTATACTACTAAGCTTAAAATCATAATTTTAAACATACAGTATTGAATTACATTAAAAAATCACTTAATGAGAGGTGCTTGGGTGGCTCAGAGGGTTAATCCTCCACCTTTTGTTCAGGTCATGATCTTAGGGTCCTGGGAATGAGCCCCACATGAGGCTCTTTGCTCAGCAGGGAGTCTGCTCGCCCCCACAACTCTCTGCCTGCCTCTCTGCCTACTTGTGATCTCTCTCTCTCCGTGTCAAATAAATTTTTAAAAAATCTTTAAAGAAATCACTTAATGAAATGACTTCTGTACTGTTGTATAGAATGATACTACAATTGTTAAGAGAACAATTTTACAATTCAGAAAGAAAAATAATTACAAGCATAGCAAAGCTGCTCTCAAACCAAGGCACTAACCTTTATTATTCCTTTAGTGAGCTATCATCTATAAAATCTCACTCTTTAGTTTCTCCAGTCAGATACATGACTGTGTAAACTGAAACTATATGCCAGAGTCTAACTCATGCTACTACTTCATTTTAGTAAATTCAAAAGGAAAATATGAGTCATCTATCAAGATAAAAACCAAAATGAATGGACAGATAGTCTTATTAGTTGCATCTCACATCCCTAAATTAATATTTCTTGTTTAAAAGAAGTGTGTGTGTACATGTGTGTGTGTAGAGACACAGATAGACAATGCACTACAAAATCAAACTAATTCTTCCTTTGGAATACTGTTCCTTGCTTCAAAACAATTCCTTCTTCCTATATATTCAAGGTTCTTTTGATAGTGAAAAGTAACACTGTTTCAAAAGGAAGTCAATTACTGGGTTTTTTTTTAAGATTTTTTTTTAAATTTATTTGACAGACGGAGATCACAAGCAGGCAGAGAGGCAGGCAGAGAGAGAGGAGAAAGCAGGCTCCCCTCGGAGCAGAGAGCCTGATGTGGGGCTCGATCCTAGGACCCTGGGATCATGACCTGAGCTGAAGGCAGAAGCTTTAACTCACTGAGCAACCCAGGTGCCCCTACTGTTATTTTTTTTTACCTCCCAGAAAACAATCATGTATACTAACAGAATGCATGTCTTTATACACAACCAGCCTTCAAGGTTATATGCTTGCAAAGTAAAGAAATAAGCATAAGTAAACCTTTAGGCTAATACTTCCAAAAAAGAAGGAATAACATATTGTATATCTAAACATTGTTATATACAGAAGAGCAGGACTAGATTTTTACCCAAACTAAAAGATAAAATAAATAATTCTTTAGTCATATAATTCAGAACATATTTGGAGTATATTTATCTTAAAATACTGAATTACCATTAAAAATTTTCAAGTACAATCAAATGTCTGCCACTTTCCAAACCTACACAATCAAAGACAAACTATACTCTAAATTCTAAATAACAGTATTAACTTGAAGTTGAGTTTCTCAGGGACAGGATCTCTCTTATTCAGCCCTACACACCTCAGTTGCATGCTCCACAAGAAATGCCCCACAAATACTGCCGAAATAAACTGAGTTGTCAGCTAATACTTCCAAAGATTTAAGCTAGTCTGATCTCTTTTAGTATGAGTACTTAGGGAATCCTCAAATTCTATGAAACCCCTTTTCAAAAAGTTAATGAAACAATGAAAGTAGAGGGCTCAGAAAATCAGAACCTTCTGCTGTAAGCTCAACATGATCCATGTCTACATTGTAAATTGTAAGTGACTTCAAACTCTCAATTCTCACCTAAAACATTCATTTCCCTCCCTCTCTCTTTTTTGCTCCTTTCATGGTTGGTTATCTTCAGCCAATACTTAAGAGAACCTGAAATAAGGGACAAAGGATCTCCTCCCATTTCCTTAATTCAGCACTGACCCTGTCTGCCATTTCCCTTGTTGCAAAGCAAAGAGATCTCTGCTGTCCTGTGATAGATATTCAGCCCTCTTAGCCTTGTTTCTGCCTCGGATGATAATGTATCTCAAGAGAGATGACAGAAGACAGATAAATGGAAATTTTTCTGTCCAGACTCACCAATGTATATTTATTTACAGTATTCTGTATATAAAAACCCCTCAAATCCATACCTCTAAATGGAACTCTTTGCCATAACCTTTAAAAAAAAAAAGTACAAGGGAGTTTTTACCTTGGCTAATCCAAGCTATTAAACTTCTCAAACTCTTCTTTCAGAAACAGAAGAACTACAAGAGGAAATACAAAAGGAAGAGGATCCCCTTATAAATCCGCCACCAAGGCTGATGAGTTTCCCTTTCCAGGTCTCTCCCCAGAGTGTTGGCTCAGGTCCCAAGTAACTCAAGACTAAACTTCAGTTTTCTTTCTATCATAACATTGTTAGAATTCTAAAACATCTTCCACACAGCAAATCCATCTTTCAGATGTCCTTGTTTTGATATCTCTATGTGGAAGATATGAAGGCTTCTAATAATTTGAGTTCATTTTAATTTTAAGGACTTTTCACAATTGTACTTTCTCTAAATACCCTAGGCCTACCCTCAGGCCTGCTGCAGTCTGTAGGTGCTTGGAGCTCTCTCCCTTCGCACTCATATTATATTGTTCCCTCCATATAACCCCCCTCTTGGTAGCTACTGACACCACTGGAGTTCACTCTCCATTTAAAATCCCAATCCCCAAACCTCTTAAACCATTAATGTTTCTCTCCATCCTAAACTCCATCAAAGGTGTGTGTGTGTTTTAAAGCTGGTCGAAAATAATCTGTCCATATTAATCTGACTCAATCTGAATATTCCCTGTGACTCTATCACTTGTTTTAAATTTAGGTAAATTAGTGCCTGGGTGGCTCAGTGGGTTAAAGCCTCCGCCTTCAGCTCAGGTCGTGATCCGAGAGTCCTAGGATAGAGCCCCACATCTGGCTCTCTTCTCCTCGGGGAGCCTGCTTCCCCTTCTCTCTCTCTGCCTGCCTCTCTGCCTACTTGTCAATTCTGCCTGTCAAATAAATAAAGGAAATCTAAAAACAAACAAACAAGCAAACAAACAAAACCCCCTAAATTTAGGTAAATTAAAATTCTATAAAATTGCATTGGATTTTTGAGAAATTTTATTATATTGTTTTTATGCTTATCCAGTAATGCTCTTAAATCAACTGGTTTGTACACTAATGGAGACTGCTGTAGACTACACCTTCCACTAAGGAAAGGCTTTCAGTGCCTAGAGAATTCTCCTGTTCACCTGCAACAAATATTCCATAATATTGATGAGAAGGCACGTGACACGACTTGTACTAAAATTAGAATTTGTCATTCACATGGAAGTCGAAAAATTAAGTCATATGCAATATAAAATGTCACTACATTAAATAACCAAAAATTCTTGACACTCATTGTTGCCTTAGTCTAGCCTCCAGAACTTTTACAAACTTCCTAGATTACTGGGTTTTTTTTTTTTCCTTCCTGGGGCTTTTTCCTAACATCCCTGTGCCTGATGCCACAATTAACAACACTTGGATTTAGCAAACTTTGTTCCAAATACTTTAAACAGTCATGATTATTCAAGTGACCTTTATAAGGCAAGTACTAGCCAGTCCTCCAGGGTTGAAATTCAGCACCTTCAAAGACTTCTGTCCCCACTCCCTAAACCCTGCCTGTTTATACTGAGAAGACTGGCGCCAGGGCCCCCTCTCCTTCACACTCTTATCACCCCTTTCCATGCAGCATCACTCCCGATGGCTACAGAAACAACCTGAAATTCAGAATTGCACTATAAACAGTGGTGGGCAGGGTGGGTCTCCTCCCTGGGTGGCCTGGCCCTGGATAATGGCCCTCTTGCCAAGCTGCCTTTGTGACTGCTGTCCAGAGTCCCACAGCCTCAAACTTAAGGGCACAATCAGCCTTGGGGTGCCCCTGGGAGTACCCCCACCTTTTATATGTCTGTGCCTCCACTTCAATGCCCCACTATCAGTATCTCGGGGTTGAAAAATTCGCTTTCACGTTCACACAAAGGTAGGACTAAAAAAGTACCAGGAGGTGAGTGGTTGTGTTCTGATCAGTTGTTTTCACAGCTGGCTGAGTCAATCATCCCCTCTTAAAAGCTTATTTGACAGGTGAGAAATTCCTCATCTCTAGATCATTCCAGCAACTCCTTAGCATCAGTGTGAGCTGGGAGAGGGGCCTGAAGAGGAAGGGAGTGGTGCTGAAATCGTGTTGAGCGTGTCCCGGGGGAGGCGAGGCGGGGCGGGGCGGTGGGGGGGGGGGACCTCTCGTACGGGAAGGAGGAATCTGGCGCCAGGAACGTGCCGGTCCAGGGTCCAGCGGGAAAAGAGGGGGGAGCCGAGAAGTCTTAAGCGGAGGGAGAGGCACTAGAAGAAATGGACAAGCGACATACCTGGAAATGTCCCGAGAGGAATGGAAATGGGTGAGGAGGATGCGGACTGCAGAGAAATCGGGAATGCAAGAAGATGGGGCAAGGGGAGAACCAGACAACAGGGAATGCAGTGCCTCAGATGCAGGCGTCCAACCCTGGCCGGTGCCAGACCCTTCCAGAGCGCCAGCGAGGCTGGCTCCTGGCCGAGCCCCCGGAGCCGGAAAGTTGGTACGGCGAGGGGCGACCGGACGGGCAGCGCCCCCTGTACGGAGCCTTACCTTCTGGTCGACGATGGAGCAAGCCATCTCGCGGACGTGCGCCAGGCTGTAGTCCCCGGACGAGTCCTGCAGCAGCAGCACCGGCTCGCGGCTCAGGCCGATCTGCAGATGGAACGAGATGCCCCCGGCCGGGGCCGCGACGGAAGCCAAGAACGGCGCGGGACCCGGCCCCGACCCCGGGACCAGCGCGGCGGCGGCCGCCGCTGCCGCCGCCGCCACGGGCAACAGCGGGCTGGGCGGCCGCAGGACCGGAGGGGCGCTCATCGCTCCGCGGGGCGCGCCAAGGGCCGCGGGGCCGGGCAGCCGAGGGCGGGGGCCGGCGGAGCGGCAGCCGAAAAGTTTTGCTGCCGCGGAGCCGGGAGCTTCTTTCTCCAAGAGCCGAAGCGGAAAATAAAAACTTTCCGGAAAAGTCCCCGCGCGGGGGGAGGGCGAGAGGATGAGGATCGGGAGGGGAGCGGGGGGGAGGGAAAATGGCTGAGGCGGGAGGGCTGCGCCGCCGGGAGCGCGGGCGCCGCACGGGGGAGGCGCTGCCGCCGCCGTGGAGCAGCCGCCGCGGCGCGCTCCGAGGGACGGGGCGGCGGGTCAGCGCGGCCGGGGCGCCGGGCGCCGGACGGGGGCGGGGAAGGGGGCGCGAGGGGCGGGGAAGGGGAGCTTGGAGGCGGGCACTGCGGAGACACCACCCGGCGGGCGCCGGAGCCGCAAGAGCCGCGGCCGCGCGGCCGCAGTAGCCGCAGGGTGCCCGGTCGCCGCCCCCTCCGCCCGGGCTCCCGGGGCCTGAGCCTCCCCGAGCCGGGGCAGGACTGAACGGCGGGGCTTGAGGCCGTCTCCGCGGGCATGGTCCATCCCTCTCCGTCCGGACTCCGGTGTCCGCTGGCCGGGTTGCCCGGCCGCAGACGGAGGGGACAGGAGCGCATCTCCTCCGACCGACTTCCTAGCGCCGCCAGTTTCCAAGTCCCCAGTCCCCGCCACCAGTTCCTAATGCCCGAGGACAACGCACTTCTACCCGTGAGGTGACCTGTGATGGACGGAAGAACGCCGAGCCCTGCGGTTTTCCGTGGGTCTTACCTTCGAAGCTTCAAGGGAGGGTGAAAATAGAGGGTCCTCGGAAATCCAGTTACATCCCGCCTCCTTCTGGGAGCCCTTGGGTTTCTTGCCAGAGAGGGTAGGAAGCCTGTCCTCGGAAATGTATTTAAACCTGTCCCTACCTTTTTGTCTCTGACACACCCTGATACCCAACTCCACCTACCCCACCGCAGCTCCCAAAGGCACCAGACATACACAAGTGGCTGAATTCGGGAGATGGTCTCGTGAAAGAACAGACATTGTCTACATAAAGACAAGAGGAAGGTCTGATGTGGCCTCTTTCCCTTTAACTTATTCTCTATCCGACACCTTTATTTCTGGAGCCTCACAAACCCTGGTTTCTTTCCTCTCCCATCATTCTAAAGTCTGCTCTGTAAGACCAGTACTCCCAGCCTCACCCAGCGCCACCACCACCACCAGCACCACCATCAAGGCTGTGCACTATCTTCTCCAATTCCAGTAGTTGTTTTTTGGTGCTCTTGCTGTTTTGACAGGGGTGGGGATATGGGTACTTTCTAATCTGTGGAGATGAATTCTAATCCTATCATCTCCCCAGGATGGGGCTTCAGGTGTGTGGCTGTGCAGGTGCTTAGGGTTCTGACCTCGGAAGGGCCCTGCTGGGTGTAAAGCCCTGACACAATGCTTTGCTGCCTGTCACCATCTTGGAATGTTTAATAATTTTTCATTTTGCAGTGGGCTGGGCAAATTATGTAGCCCACTCCTCCAGTCCTTCCCCTTACACTGCACAAGAGCACATACCACGTACCCAAGCCTGCCAGTATGTATGTTGTCTCTTGTATTCAATTGCATTTTATTCTATTTTGTTCTATGTATGTATGTATGTATGTATGTCTTGATCTCTGCTTGTGACCCAGGACAGGACATCAAAAGTTAATTTCCTGTTAGACCCCTGTTCTCAGAGTTAGCAAGGGAGCCTTGAATGTCTCCAGTGACACTATGTCATTCGCTACTCTAGAAGAGATTTAAATTTATTCTCTCTGATCTGATGGTGTGATAAGCTCTAGCTGGATGCACTGGCATTTTCCAGGCTTACTTACACTCATGAAGTAGTTCTCTTCACCCATGGTATAGTTTTCCTAATATGTCAGATTCAGGTAAAGTAGGAGATCAGTGAGTTTATTCTAGACACAATGCTGTTCTAAATTCTCTGGGAAGCTTTTTTTTTTTTTTTTTTTTTTTTTAAATATCAGAAAAAGTGTTTCATTTTCTTTTAAAGTTTGGATAAAGGGGTGCCTGGGTGGCTCAGTGGTTAAAATCCTCTGCCTTCGGCTCAGGTCATGATCTCAGAGTCCTGGGATGGAGGCCTGCATCGGGCTCTCTGCTCAGTGGGGAGCCTGCTTCCCCTACCCACCCCGCCTCTATCTGCCTCTCTGCCTACTTGTGATTTCTGTCAAATAAATAAAATCTTAAAAAAAAAAAAAGTTTGGATAATGTAGTCCCACAATTTTCTGTTGCCAGAAAAAAAGTTTGCTGGTCGGTTTACAAGGTTCTTACAAAAAAAGTTAGTTTAGCTAAAGACATTTGTGTTTAATAGATAACATTACAAAGTACTGAGGCCTTCCCTGTGTCAGGCATGATATGGGCACCAAGTATACAGCTGTGAAGACAGACTAGGGCCCCATCATAACAAATCACATTTAAAAAAGAAAGAAAAAAAAAATAAAAAGACAGAGCAACTAAGATTCTTTCTGATCATCATAATTGCAATGAACAAAAATAATGCAATAAATAGTAATAAGAATGACTTGTGGGGAGGACAGTAGAGAAAGGAACACTGCTTTGAACTAGGGATAAGGGAAGGTTTCACTGAGTTTACATGTGAGCCAAAACCTAGATAATTGAAAAGGGCCAGCCTTAAGAAGATCTGGGTTAATTACACAGGAGGCATAGGGACCAGTTAGCATAAAGTGTAACAAAGGAATGTACTTGAGGTTTTCAAGGCACAAGAAAAGGGAAGAATATGTAAAATGAGGTCAGATAGCTGGCAGAAGCCAGATCACAAAGGGTCTTGAAAACCATAGTAAAGAGTTTTTATTCTGCTGCACTGCCAAACCACTAGGTTTTTTAAACCAGAGAGTAAGATTTAATTAGCATTTTTAAAATCACACTCTAGCTACTATGTATAAGAGAAAAGAATAAAAGCAGAGACACCAGGTATGAGACTTGCTGTTGTCCAGCCTAGAGACATTTGTGGTTTGGATAACTACAGTTATAGTAGAGATATTAAGAAACAGAAAGATGCAGGCTCTCTTTGGGGGCAGAACTAAAGGTCTTGCTGATGAAAGAGGTTTATAGGGAGAGAGAGAAAAGGGGAGTTTCGACAGACTCATGAGTTTCTTAGCAATTAGCTTATTGGTGGTGCTGTTGATTGAAACAGAAAAGATAGGGAAGAAGCAAGTTTTGAGAGAAATAAGATTTCTTCTTTGACCGTGTGGAATTTGGGATGCCACAAGATAGTCAACCTGCAAATAACATCTACAACTGAACAGTTGAGCCCAGAGTTCAAGAAAGAGAATAGGGCCAAAAATTTGGAAATCATCAGGGTGGAGAGGTTAGATGAGAAATCTAGAGAGAAAGGGCTTCGGGCATTCATCAGTTACATACAACTTAAGGGCACTTAGATGTCCAACTTAGGGAGAAAGTAAGCTATGTAAATAACTGCTTCTTATATTCCGGTTTCTCAGTAGTTTGAAAGATTCTTGTGGGGTGCTGGAAATCATTGAGACGGAAACAGGGGCAGGGGAGAAAATTCTAAGGAAGCCTTGAAGAATTAAGATTACTCTCAAGAAGTTGATTAATTACTAAATGGAAAAGAATGAATAAGGAGAAAGTACTTATTTTCTTGAAAGTACTTGAGAAAGAAGAAGAAAACTCAAACCAGGGGAGGTCCCTATAAGAAGCAGAAAATTCCCATTGAGTTGGTTATTACAATTTCGGTGGCAGGCACCTGAGATCTGACCGTTTGCTAACTACTACCCACTTTTGCTGAATGACAAGAGAATGAGCGATAGATAATACTTGAAAGAAACCTGATGTGTATCTTCAGTGACTTCAAAATTATACGTAGAACACATGAAAGGTTTTAGAGAATTCAGTGGTTTTAATGCCTTCTGGATGTTTGAACTTTGAAAAGGAGGGTATAGAAAGTGAATAGCTGTTTGTACAAATTATATTCATGAAATTGGATTTCTTTTTTTTTTAATTGTGGATATCTTAGAAAGGAGGTTCAAAACCCTAATGAAGACTCCATGTAAAAGTGATCTGGGTGTGCAGAAGCATATGAAGGTACTTAAAACAATTTCCAAAACTAAATGCTAACTAATGCTGTAAGATAGTCTCTAAAAGAGTTCTGGATATTGAAATAATTTTAAAAATAACTGAATAAATTTCATTTTTTGTCATAGCTTATAAATTAAATTAACATTTAAATTCTCAATGTAAATTAGCAGCGTAAAGGCACTGAGAAGCCCTACAAGGTTTATTTCATGTAACCCAATACTATCTAGACATTCTTCACCTCATAATCCCTCCTTGCTTGTTGCTATTATTGTTGTTTTTACCACATAGCATATCCTAACATTTCACATAGCTAGAGTTCCACAGAACACACTTTGGGAAACAGAGTACTATACAACAAATGTAAAAGAATATAGCTTAAAAGTTGAAGGTAAAAAAATTGCTCAGATAATTAAAAGCAAATACTTTAAAGAAGAGCATGAATGGTAAAAACAGATGCATACTATTGGGAGGTCTACTAATTCATAATTAATAATCAGAAAGTGGATAAAGAATAATCTGATTTGAGGGCACCTGGGTGGCTCAGTTGGATAAGCATCTTCCTTCCCCTCAGGTCATGATCCCAGGGTCTTGGGATTGAGTCCTCTGTCTGGCTCCTTGCTCAGCACAGTGGGGAGTCTGCTTCTTCCCCTTCTCCCCACCCATACTCACTTACTCTCTTTTGCTCTCTCTCTCTCTCTCTCAAATAAATTAAAATCTTAAAAAAAAAAAAAAAGAATGATTTGAACAGAAGTCACTCTGGAAGCACTGTATGCTTTGTTCAGATGAAATGGACAACAGAGAAAGAAAAGTGAGTAGAATAGATGCGCAATTCTATAGCTGAAAGCATCCTATCCTCCAGAACAACCATTTTACAGCCTAAAAAACTAAGGGTCAGAGAAATTATATACCAATCTGGAAATGAGAAATTGGAAAGAGGAAGTATGGTCCCGCGATGTCCTTCTTTTTACATAATTGGACACTGGAAATTGTAAGCATGAGGATAAAGATGATGATGGATAGATCATAGATGATTAATATATATGATAAAAACATTTTATACTGTTGTTTGTTTATGTTTCATAAATTATAGTTTGTAAGATCAGGTTAAATAAGGATAATGTGACAAAACTGTTACAACAGAAAAATAAGGTCCTAAGGGAGATGTCAACCATAGAGACATATGCCAAAAACCTACTAGAACCTGGAGGTGTGATAAAATGTTGCCTATCCTGCTGATATCTTTATGAGAAACAAAAAAGAAGCAAACTTGTTTAGTTCACCAAGAAGAAAAGAAAATTGATATGTTCTTTAAGAAAGCAGATTTTTTAATTCTGAAGGGGGGAAAAAAAAGACAAGTAAGATTGTAGAGTTAGAGACCCCAAAAAAGACAAGAGGCCTTGGAAGACAAGCCTTCAACTATATAATCATCATGATCCAGGTGAAGAATAAACTGACTCCAGTGTGACCACATGTCAACTTCTAGATGAGTACAGATCTGCAAAGAGAATGAACAAAAATAGATACAAGCTATATGAACAAGAGTAAATATAAATAAAAGTTATTTTAAGCCAAAACCAGTAAGTAATAGGTATACATAAAATGCTTAGTGTTGGGGGCCACATGGCTGGCTCCATTGGTACAGCCTGTGTTCTTGATCTTGGGGCTGTGAGTTCAAATACCATGTTGGGTGTAGAGCCTACTTTAAAAAAAAAAAAAAAGAGTGGTCAATTTTTAAACACTCTCCCACCCCTGAATAATAAGTTGTAGGCAAAAATTGAATTTTTCATTTTAATTTTTACTTACATGAGGTTAAATATTTTAATGTGCTTATTGGTCACTTGCATGTCTTCTTGTTTAAATATTATACTCTAAATTCCTTATGTGTTTTTATATTGGACTATTCCTTTTCTACACATTAATAAATGAGAGATTGTTACAGGTAAGGAATGTCATTTCTTTGTTATATATAAAAGCATTGTCCAAAACGTTAAAATTTTACTTTTGCACACATACATTTACATTTCTGTTATACCATTTTTTGTTGTTGTTGAACTGGATTCCCTAAACATCATTCCTTCCTGGACAGTAATAACTGACTCTTCTATTCAAGTAAGAACTAAAATCTGTTGGCCCTAAGGTATAAAATTTGCTCACGTTCCCTATAGAAAACAGAATGAAACACTCTTTCGTGATCTTCAATATACTCACAGGCTATTGTTTTATAGTTGCCAACTCTAATTGTAATATCAGCTTTTGTTAAGTCAACCCAACATTCAAATTCAGAAACCATTAACAGCAGCACAGTTCTTTTTATAAAGATGCAATTCTTCTAATCCTGTTTTCAAGGCCCATTGGTTCCAGGAATACAAACTTTTCTTCCCTTCTTATTGGATTTTATTTGTTGTCATAGCCTAACACTTTCCAGCTATGACTATCAAATACATTCCATTTTGATAATATTCCATAACCTAATTTATTCTTAGTACATGTCATTTTGTGAGATCCAATATTATTTTATTTGGTACATTTTATAAAACACTGACTACATTTTGAAAAATTAATAAGAAAGAATAAATGAGGTACAATTAATCCAAAGTTACTTTTTGGGTTCCTTCCTGGAAAAAAATTTTTTTGACCTGAAATCTCTTGTGTGTGGTTTCTGATGCTTGATTTGGAAAATGAAATTTTTAAGGGAAAGAATCTGGCAGATTTGCTTCTTAGTGACATAACCAGGAAAAATAGTTTTAATAGTTTAAGAAAAAATAATTTGCTTTTCTTGGCTTAGAAGAATTTTAAATGGCATTATTTCTGAAATTCATGTATTATTATAAAATTCATATGACACTAGGTTGAAAGGATGCATAATTAAAATGAAGTCATTTATATGGCATTAAAACCCTATTTTATCTAAACATCATGCTGCATTTTCTTTATTAATTCTTATCCTCAAAATACAATCCTGGAAAGTCATATTGTTGCAACCATAGTAAACTTTCTTTCCCATAGTTTACTATTTTTCAATTGAATTATTTATACATATGATCTCATATGCATTCAAACTAAAAATCTCTGCCTTAGCATTAAGTAGAATATTTACTTCTTGATTAAATACTAATCTTTATTTAGCTTAAATATTAAATTATTTATATTTATATGATATTATAGGTACATCTCATAAATATATTTTGTTTTGTTCAATCAGTCAACCAGACTATCTAGAAAAACTGAAGTCCTCATAAACTGAAAAAGAAAAAAAATCATTAGATTTTTAGACTTATTTTAGAATGTATTTAGGAATTATGCACATACCCTTTTAGATGAAAGAACATTCTAGAATACCTGAAACTTTGGGCTTTGTTTCTCTGGTTAATGCCAACTTGAAGTCAACAAGTGTAGATAATGGGATTTAAATGCTTTCTAGTTTGTCCATGCAACAGCTGTCCTATGACTGTCCAATACATCTTTGTCCTCTCTTTATTTCGATACGTGTTCATCAACATCTGACCTTACAAGTTGAACTTTTTAAAAAAGATGTATTTATTTGAAAGACAACGTGCCTGGGGGCAGGAGTGGGGGGGAGAGACCCCCTATTTGACTCCCTGTGGAGCACACAGCTCCTGAGCCAAAATCAGGTGTCTGACGCTCAAATTGATTGAGCCACAGGAGCCCTTTTACAAGTTAAAATTTTTAAAAATGTAGTTATTGAAATAAATTTTACTTGCTTCGGAGAAATAAACGATTTAAATAATCAATGAGGAAGATTTATTTTAACCTTTATTTCCTTTACCAAACATATTTTCTTTGTTTTTACGTAGAATATTAAAATACTTCTTAAGTGAATGACAAAAAGCAAATATGTGGTTTTAATTAATCATTTATCACCTATGTTCTTTCAAAAAACAAACCATTTTAAAGAATAGAAAAATATTATTACCAAAATTAGTAGGTAGCATAAATACTTTAGCTAATATCCATGATTTCTGCTGTAACATTTAGCTTTAACTTTCTTTACAAGCAAAACAAAAGAAGGAAAACAATTAATTCCTAATTCTTATTGTCTGATTTTAAACAAAAATTTTAGATTAAATTTATCACAGGTGTCCATATTACACAAGACATGGAAAAACTCTTGATTTACACTCTGAACTCTCTGAAAGCTAGACTCTTGTCTTACTTACCTTTCTATACCTTAGTACCAGTACAGAGCAAATGCTTATTACTGTGCTTTTTGAATAAACTGTTCAACTCCACTTTGAAGATTAAAAATTTGCAAATTTTTTTTTCAAGGTAGTAGTCATTTATATCCACTCTGTTCAAAAGCTCAAATCAGAAACCAGCTCTGTCAAACAGACATTTCCTATGGTACTCAGTGAATGAGGTTCACATAAATGCTATTGGGTGATTTAGTCAGATCCAGATTGACATAATTAGCTACACTGTCCAGATAGACTTATAGAACTTTCTTAGAGCTATTTCCCTAGCACCCATCACATAGTATTGATTTTACTTGCATCCTATACCCTGTGGGAGTCGTTTTATAACCATCTCCACATACGCCTGTTCACATGTCTCCAGAACCATACCTGGCATAGACTAGGTGCTGATACTTGGTAATAGTTCAATAATTGTTTACTGAATGACTCAATAACATGAGTTTAAAATGCCTCCAAAAAATGGACAGCATAATCTAATGGCCTAGCTTCCTACAGTAACATGGCTGTGGAATAACATATAATGTTATTTTTCTGATTATAAATGTAATACATATTAATTTTAAAAATTAAGAAATAATTAAATGTAAATTTAAAAAATTATAATCTCCTAACTCATAGTTACTATTAGTCTTCTATTTTTTCTATGTAAGTGTGGGGGGGGATCATACTAAAAATATTGTATGTTAATTTGATTTTTAAATTTAATATACCAAGCATTTTTCTGAAGTCATTAAGTATTCTTCAGAAACATTTGGAATGGCTGAAGAATATTCTAGAATGTGGCTTGTGAATCCCGATAGTTGAACATTTCTTTATTTCATTTTTTTGCTGACACATTTTTAAAAAATGTGAATAATAGCACTATTACTTAGGCAGAAAATATATTCATAAATTGTAATAAAGATTTAGAAACATAGTTACAAGAAAAAATAAGACAAATTGTAGGAGGGATTGACTCTGCTAACAAGGATTGTATGTAGAAGGTTTTCAAATAGAATAATATAACAAAGCACAAAATTTTCAAAGAATTAATGATGGTGAAATACATTAAGCTGACATAAAACCTAAAAACCTGTTTTTTTAACTAGTAAGACATTTTATAGATTTTTTTAATTGAATATTCAAATCAAATTTGACACCTCAGGAAAACATCAGCTCTGCTGTCAGAAATCAAAACAGTGATGTATGCTATATTTAGGGAGTAAGTAATAGAATATAAATATATATACAATTTTCACTGTATTTTATTATGACAGAAATTAACTTCATGAAAAACCACTGACAAGCAAAATTGTAAAGTATTTGCTTTGCTACTTCCCAACCATACTTTTTGTTAATTGGCTAGAAATATAAGTGCCAATATAATTTTCTTTCTTTTTTTTTTTAAGATTTTATTTATTTATTTGTCAGAGAGAGAGTGAATGAGAGCAAGCACAGGCAGACAGAGTGGAAGGAAGAGTCAGAGGGAGAAGCAGGCTCCCTGCGGAGCAAGGAGCCCGATGTGGGACTCGATTCCAGGACGCTGGGATCATGACCTGAGCCGAAGGCAGCCGCTTAACCAACTGAGCCACCCAGGCGTCCCCAATCTAATTTTCTTAATGCTAAAGTATAGTACTTTAAAAATGATAAGCACTTGGTTCAAAAGCAGATGGAATAAAGGACGTTTAAAATTAATTTTTAAAACCTTGCAAAATACGTTAAAAAAAGTCTACTTTCATAAACTGAACCCAGTTACAGATTACTTTTATTTTTATTTTTTATATTTTCTTTTTTGTTAAGGTCTACTTGACACACAACGTTACATTAGTTTCAGGAATACAACATGATTCCACAACTACAAAGTCATAGATTACTGAATAATGACGCAATTGATTAAACAATCCAGTTTTTAGTTTAAAAATTAATTAAACAACGCTATTCTATTTGGCCCAGAAAATTTGCCTGGCTCATCCCCAGATTATGTCAGTGTAATATCTCTAACTGATCCATACTCATAGGTACTGTTAAACTGCATATCTGAGAAGCTCTTTACCAGTCAACAGCCTTGAAGCAACAGAGAGAAGCCTAGTTTCTTTTGAACCAATACCAAACACACACACACACACACACACTCCAGTGCACTGTATTAGCCAAACTAAAGCTATGATCATTGTAAAACAGTCCTTCTGAGACTCATCTCAAAATCTTAACTTATAGAATTCTTTTTTTTTAAAAGATTTTATTTATTTATTTGACAGAGAGAGATCACAAGTAGGCAGAGAGGTAGCAGAGAGAGAGGGGGAAGCAGGCTCCCTGCTGAGCAGACAGCCTAATGTGGGGCTCAATCCCAGGACCCTAAGATCATGACCTGAGCTGAAGGTAGAGGTTTAATCCACTGAGCCACCCAGGCTCCCCTAGAATTCATTTTTAAATGGCAGAATGATAAATGTGGTTGTTAGGGGCTAAATTATGTCCCCCGATAATTCATATGTTGAAGCCCTAACCCTCAGTACCCTGAAGGTGACTATATTTGGAGATAGGGCTATTAAGTTAAAAAGAGCTGTTAGGGTGGGCCCTAATCCAATCTGCCTGGTGTCCTAATCAGAGGAAATTAAGACAACGTGGAAAGAGGTTAGGAACATGAATGCCCAGAGGGATGACCATGTAAAAAGGCAGCAAGGGCACAGGCATCTGCTAGCCAAGGGGGCCTTAAAAGAAACCAGTCCTCCACTTGTGATTTCTCTCTGTCAAATAAATAAATAAAATCTTTAAAAAAAAAAAAAAAAAAGAAAAAAAAGAAACCAGTCCTGCCAGCATGTTGATGGTGGACTTTCAGTTTCTAGAACTGTGAGAAAATAAACTTCCGTTGCTTAAGCTGTCTAGTCTGCAGTGTTTTGCTATGGCAAACCAAGACAGTAGCATGTAATATGTTAGGGTAGAGTGAATGTATTTTATGTACACATACAGAGCACAAAAGACAATGGTCTATTTTTCTGGACCACAGGCACAGAGTACAACAGCGTCTCTTTCCAATTTTTGACCTTTTGGGTTCCACCCGAAAAGTGTGGGAGGGGAGTATATTTCTGAAAAATGTCAAGGAAAAATACTAAATTACTTCATAAGATAATACAACCCTGAACTTAACAATTCACAGAAAATTAGAATAATAGACTCTTTTTAATCAAATCTATTTTGCTGTTTTTGAGTAACAATTACATTTATGAGATCAATCTTGATTAAGTTATTATAATACAAAGTGGAATAAATTTTATCCTTGAGGGAATGAATATTTTTCAGGATTTAAAATATGCTTTTAAAAAACCACAAATAAGGAAAACAATTTTCATATGGTATTTTATATATTTTGGAAGGAATACTAGCTGCTATTGTCTGTAGAATACTAGAGGTAGAAGTTGTATTAAAGACCATCTTACCAAATTGCTTCATTTTAGAGGTGAAAAAAAGAAATGCTTCAAATCACACAAGTTAATAAAAGTGTCAAGCCAAAAATGAGTCAACACTGTTTTGATTACACCAGTGGTCTGCAATCTGCATTTGGCTATGCACCCCACTGTAAAAAAAAAAAAAAAAGAGAGAGAGAGAGAGAGAGCAAGAGCGAGAGAGCCTGTACTTCTGATATTTGTACATTTATTTGTAATTTAATGTATGTATGTATAATTACATGAATGTTATATGACTGGTATAAAATAGATACAGAAATAGAAATTCAAAATGGCATTTAAAGGGCTTCCAGTTCTGAATAACATGAAGTAGATACAATTTTCCCTATACCTACTGCTCAGTATAACTAATAACCCCAGACATTGTATGTTAAAAAAAAAAAAAAAATGGGGAGACTGGAAAGTAAAGAGAAGAGGATGGATCAACTAGAGACATTGAGACCCATGGAATAACATGGAAGAAAGTTCTCTATGTTTTCTTTTTGCCTCACATGCCTACACTGGACCCTAGAGAAGCCCACAACCTAGAAACACCAATAAGTGCTCACAAAAAGCCCTAAAAGAAAGTCTGCTTTCTCTGGCCACAGGAGCAGGAAAGGGGAAACCTAGTAAGAACAGAAAACTGAGACAATAACTTGCCCTACTTCAGCCTAACACCATGGGAAAAACTGGACCCCCACACATAATCAAGGCTAAAAGAGAAGCCTAGACTTTGCTTCTCATCACCCCACTATAATTGGCACCCCCACACACACACCACCCCACCACTCTCCCCTGGAATGATATCAGAGTAAGCCAAGCAGACTTTCAGTCCTTCCAGGTGTCAACAATCTCCAACCAGTAGAGAGAACATGATCAACCTAGATTCCCACTCCTCTCAGTGGTAATGAAGCATCTCCCTTCCCCTACTGCTAGAGTGTTCTCAGCAGAAGAGTAGTGGGGAGCCTGAAATTGCACACCCATCCAGCAATGAGGTGATTTTCCTCACTGGAACAACAACAGAGACTGACAGAGCAATTAGATTTCCATCTCCACCTGGTATTAATTAGGTGGCACCTCCCTTTCACTCCTTGCACAGTATCAGAGAAGACCTGATGAAACAGGAGATTTTAATGAGATCCAGAGTTTCATAACACAGGACCCAAAATGTCCATATTATAATTTTAAAAATTACTGTCAAAACCAGAATCAGGAAATCCTTACTTGAGTAAGAAAAGAAAATCAGGGAGCCTGGGTGGCTTAGATGGTTAAGCATCTGCCTTTGGCTCAGTTCATGATCCCAGGGTCCTGGGATCAAGTCCCGCATTGGGGAGCTTGCTTCTCCCTCTGCTTTTCTCTCTCTCTCTGTCTCTCATGAATAAATAAATAAAATCTTTAATTAAAAAAAAAAAGAAGAAGAAAAGAAAATCAACAGATACCACCTCATCTCTAGGAGAAAAACAGTTCAAATGATGGTCGATTTCCTTTTTTTTTTTAAGATTTTATTTATTTATTTGACAGGCATAGATCACAAGTAGGTGGAGAGGCAGGCAGAGAGAGAGAGAGAGAGGTGAAAGCAGGCTCCCCACTGAGCAGAGAGCCCGACACAGGGCCCAATCCCAGGACCCGGGGATCATGACCCCAGCCGAAGGCAGAGGCTTTAACCCACTGAGCCACTCAGGCACCCCGACAGTGGATTTCTCATTAGAAACTGTGGTGGTTAGAAGAAAGAGCCACAATATTGTTTAAGTGTTGAAGGAAAAGACTGTCAACATAGAGCTCTATATCCAATGAAAATATCCTTTAGAAACAACAGATAATTTAAGACATTTTCAGATAAAAGGGGACTTAAGTGAATGTGTTGTCAGCAGACCTACTCTGAAAGAATGACTAAGGAAGTTGTTGAAACTGAAAGGAAATGATAAAAGAAAGAAACCTGGAGCATAAACAAGGAAGAAAACTATGAGAAAATAAATACATAGTAAATACAATACACTTTCCTTCTTTTGAGTTTTTAAAATTAGATTTTCTAGTTGAAAGAAAAATTATAACATTGTATGATGTCACTCTTGGTCTATATAGAGGAAATAGTTAAGACAATTATAATGATGATAGGCAAAGGGACTTAAAGAAAAATAAGGTTACTACACTTTATTTATATAGGTAAAATACTGATGCCAGTATACTATAACAAGTTATGTATATCTAATGTAAAACATTAGAAAAAACGCAACCACTAAAAAAGAAATCTATACAAAGATATATACTCAAACATACTACAGATAAATCAAAATAAATTTATAAAAAAATGTTCAAGTGACACACAGGAAGGCAGAAATAAAAAATAGAAGAGAAAACAGGATAAACCAAAAACAAATAAAATAGCAGATATAAACCTTAATACATCAATAATTACAATAAATGTAGATGTTCTAAATATAGTAATTAAAAAGCAAAGATTGGCGGGGTGGATTAAAAATCACAACCCAATATAGGCTGTCTAAAAAAACTCACTTCAAATATAACACTATAGAAAGACTGAAAAGCAAAGGATGGAAAAGATATACCATATTAAACACTAACAAAAACAAAGTGCATGTATTAATATTAAATAGACTTCAGTGAAGAAAACTGCTAGGGACAGAAAGGGACATTACATAATGATGAAAGGGCCAATATGCCAAGAAATCACTGCAATCCTAAGTGGATTGCCCTATGCCTCAAATATCACAACTGCAAAGTGAGTGTGGGGGTGGGGGACAACTGATAGCAGTGAAATGAGAAACAGACAAATTCACACTTAGAGTTGGAGATGTCAACACCCCACTCTTAACAAAGGATAAAACAACTAGACAGAAAACCAGCAAGTATATAGATGAAATTAACACCACCATCAACCAAAAACATTGGATTTACAATCTTGGGACCCTCGCCACAACATGAGCAGAATACACCTTATTTTTAAACACGCATTGGGCATTTATCAAAATACAGCATATTCTGGGACAATTAAACAAATCCCTACAAATTAGAAGGATTTAAATCATACAGAATGTGTTCTCTGATGTAATGCAATTAAACTCGAAATCAAATACAGAACAATAATGGGAGAATTTCAAAACACTTGGAAACTAAGCAGCACACTTCTAAGTAAACAATGGACTGAGGAGGAAGTCTTGAGGGAAATCAAGAAATACATTGAACTAAATGAAAATAAAAATACAACATATAAAAATTTGTGGGAGGCAGCTAAAGCAATGCTGAAAGAGAAATTTATTGTACTAAAGGCATATAATGAAAAAGAGGAAAATCTCAAATCAACGATCTAAGCTCCCATCTCAAGAGCCCAGAAAACAAAGAAAACAAACCCAAAGCAAGCAGAAGGAAGGAAATAGCAAAGGGCGGAAATTAAGAAAATTGAAAACAGAAAAATAGAAAAAAATCAATGAAACAAAAATTCAGCTCTTTAAAAACATCAGTAAAAATGGAAAGAAAACTCTAGGAAAACTGACAAAGAGTCGAGAGAAGCCGCAAATTTCTGATATCAGGAATGAAGCAGGATATATCACTACAGACCCTGCAGACATCGAAATGGTAAGGGAATACCATAAGGAACTCTACACGCATAAACTTGACAACTTAGATGAAATGGAGCAATTTTTCAAAAAGAACAAATGCCACAACTCACTCAATAGAATGGGTAAATGAATCACCCTTTAACTATTAAGGAAATTAAACCCATAATTTTAAAAAATTCTTAGACATGACATCGAAATCATGATTGTCTCAGTCAGTCCAGAATGCTATAGCAGGATACCATAGACTGGGTGGCTTGAGCAACAGATTCATTACTCACAGCTCTGGATGTAGAGAAATCCAAGGTCAAGGTCAAGCATTGTCAGCTTCTGTTGAGGGCCAGTTTCCTAATTTGAGGATGGTCATTTTCTCCTTGTACCCCATTTGGGGGGAATCAGACAGAGAGAGAGGAAAGAGAGGAGAGACAGAAAGGGTGAAAGTTGGCTCTCTAGGGATTCTTCTTAGGAAGACACTAATCTCATTCATCAGGGCTCCACTCTTACAATGTTACCACCTAGAGGCCCCACCTCCAAATATCATCACCTTGGAGATGAGGCTTCAAAATATGAATTTAGGGCCTGGGGGCACAATATTCAATCCATAGCAATAATCCATAACAGAAAAATCAATAAATAGGACTTCATCAAAATTTAAAATGCTGTTAAGCAAAAACCCCTATTGAGAGGATGAAAAGACAAATTACAGGGGCACCTAGGTGGTGCAGTCGGTTAAGCGCTGGACTCTTTATTTCAGCACAGGTCGTATCTCGGAGTTGTGCCATTGAGGCCTGCATTGGGCTTGGGCTCAGTGCAGTCTGTTTGTGACTCTCCTTCCCTCTCCCTCTGCCCATCTCCCTGATGCTTTCCTTCTCTCTCTCAAATAAATAAATAATTTTTTTAAAAAAGAGAGAAAGACTGGGAAAAAATATTGGCAAACGATCTAACTGACACAGGACTAAATCTAGGATATATATTTTAAAAAAAATCTTTGGGGTGCCTGGGTGGCTCAGTGGGTTAAGTTTCTGCCTTCAGCTCAGGCCATGATCTCAGGGTCCTGGGATCTAGTCCTGCATCAGGCTCTCTGCTTGGAAGGGAGCCTGCTTCCTCCTCTCTCTCTTTGCCTACTTGTGATCCCTCTCTCTGTCAAATAAATAAACAAAACCATAAAAAAAAAAAAAACCCTTGAAAATAACCGAAATTAACTTTTGAAAATTTTTGATCTAAAAATGTAAGAACTAGGGTATATTAAAGAGTGAAAAATTTAATGTATTTGTCACATTTTGCCAACTTCAAGTCAAAAGCATCTGATTTTCATCAGATCTGAAAATCTCAGACCTTTACTGTAAGTTTTTATGAACTTCTGTCCTCTAATGGAGGATTCCTCTACAAGGTAACAAAGCTCACTGTTAGCTATTACATTCTCTTTTTTTCCTGAGAAGATATTCTATTTATTTATTCATATTTAAAATTAATGATTGCGGACTGATGGATTTCACTGAAGTGCTGAAATCTTTTGTTATTTTTTATTCTGATGCTCACATTTTCCTATACTTAGCCAGTAAGCCCCTTCCAGCTGATACCTGTGTCATTTCAATGTGTTCTTATCATAGATTATCTTACTTTTTGGCAAAAAAGATATTCCAGACTCATTTTGTCCTCCATCCTCAGCCCGAGAGTCAGTCATTTCCCCAGGAAGTTCTGGTTCTGTTTCTTTGCAGTGGAAGGTAGTTACCGAGATTAGGACCTTGCCAAGGCCTGTTGCTTTTTCTGGGTTGTACTTTCACAGCCTTCTTAGTAGACAAAGTTAGGAAATATACATATACATACATAGACATATACACATTCATACTTCTAGCACCATTTTATATCTATTTTCATAAATAGATTATAAAAATATTGAGTTCATGTTGATATCCTCAATTGTAATCCAATACCTCAGGGCTTTCTTTCTCCTCTTCTGAGCTTGTTAATATGTTCTTAAACATGAGAAATGGTTCCTATCATCCTCAACATATCTATGTATTTGCTCAATTGGCCTACTTATTTTTGCAGTGTAACCAATATCTCAACAACACTACCTCGCCCTCCACCATTACAGCACCCCAGTGCCACTCTGTGTCCTTAACCACAGAGCTGCTGCCTTGTATCTCTGTGCAGTTCTCCACCATTCTTCAGGGCCTACATTCTTAGCTGGAAAGCCAAGTGGCTCATACCCCAAGTCTATTCCCATTTCTCATAGTTCCACAGCCTTAACTTCTAGATCACTGGCCTATGCTTCTATGGGGCTCAACTCTCTCTCACTGTGCATATCCCAGCTACTGTGTAACTCCTCCATGATTTAATTATTCTCCCTTCATTCCAAATATTTAATACTTCCTTCTGGTATCATTTTCCTTCTATGTGAAGAGCCTCCTTTGGTACTTCTTTTAGAGCAAATCTGTCAGCTACATTTGAATTCTCTTAGTCTTCTTTCATCAGAGACTATCTTTATTTTTTTCTAATTCCGGAAGGATATTTTCACTAGACACAGAAATCTGGCTGGACAGATGAGGTCATGGCAGTCAGGGCTCCACAGTTGCCTAGCTGCTATGAGTGAAGCCCAGCAAGATGCTGAATATACACTCCTACCAAGCCCTTGGGCTACACCTCACTAGGTGATTGCCTTCTAAAAAAAGATTAAATAGGATCCAGAGTTTCAGAATATCCCAAATAGGCAGGATGCAATAGAATATCACTCATCATACTAGGAAAATCATGTGACTGAGAACAAAAAATCAACAGATTCCAATACTGAGAAGAATTAGATGTTGGGATTATCAGAAAAAGAATTTTAAAGAAACTATTATAAAAATGTTTCAACAAGTCATTATAAATTTTGTTAGAACAAATGAAAAGGTGAACATTTCAGCAAAGAATACAAGTTAGAAAAAAGTAGCCAAATGGAGATTATCGAACTGAAAAAATACATTATCTAAAACAAAAACATGCTTTAGGAGCTCAATAGTAGAGATGACGGAGGACAGAATCAGTGGACTTAAGCACAGAGCAATAAAATTTATGTAATCAGAACAACAAAGAAAAGATAGACTGCAAAGGAAAGAAGGAAGGAAGGAAGGAAGGTTAGTCTCAGAGACAGATGGAACAATCCAAATAGCTACCATTTGTATCACCAACGTTCCAAAAAAACAAGAAAGAGACAGTGAGACTGAAAAAGTATGCAAAGAAATAATAGCTGAAAATATCTAAAATTTGGCAAAAGACATATAAACCTACAAATTCAAGAGGCTGAGTGAAACCCAGGACAGATAAAACCGAAGAATTTCATAACAACATAATATAATTAAACTTCTGAAAAATAAAGTTGAAGAAAATATCTTGAAAGCATCTAGAGAGCAATGACACTTTAGGGGAAAAACAATTCAAATGACAGTGGATTTTTCATCAGAAACCAGAGAGGCCAAAAGAAAATGGTACAATATTTTTAAAGTACTGGAAGTTTTCTTTCAGTTAAGAATTGTAGCTGAACTGTGCAAATTCTTTCACAATGTACACATCTATCAAATCATTATGTTGTTTGCTTTAAATATATTACAATTTTCTGTGTCAATTATAACTCAGTAAAGCTAATAAAAGTTTACTTTTATTATGGAGACATTCTCAGAAAAAAAAAAAGGAAGAATAGAATTTGTTTCCAAGAAATCTAGCCTTAAAAAACAGTGAACAGGGGCACCTGGGTGGCTCAGTGGGTTTAGGCTTCTGCCTTTGGCTCAGATCATGATCCCAGGGTCCTGGGATCGAGCCCCGCATCGGGCTCTCTGCTCAGCGGGGAGCCTGCTTTCCGTCCTCTTTCTCTGACTGCCTCTCTGCCTACTTGTGATCTCTGTCTGCTAAATAAATAATCTTTAAAAAAAAATTTAAAAAAAAAACAGTGAACGGAAATGATTTTATAACAGAAGAAAACTTGAAACTTCAGAACAGAAAGAATACTAGAATGGGTAAAAATAAGAGTCAATGTAATAACCTACATCACTCCTCATGAGCTTCTCAAATCATATTTGATGGTTTAAGCAAAAATTTTAACACCATCTGATGTAGTATGTGATGATTATAGAGGTAATAGTTGAAGCAATTATATTTTAAAAGTGGGGAGGGTAGAGGGACATAAATGGAAGTCTATACTCAAAGTGTTAAAGGGTCAATGAGAGTATTATAAGAATCATTTCTGTATTATAAATACATGAGACAAAATAAGTATAATTACCTGAAGTAATTTCACAAATTTTACTGAAGTATGTTAAACACAGTTGTCATACACAGTGTACATTTCTCACTTTTGGTTGCACAACATACTTTGAAACCTCACCTGTTTTTTGATATATTTGAATTCTGCTTTCCCAAATAGAATTTAAAATCTGTATTTTCTAACTTCCCTTTGGGCCTAGGATTGCAGCCAAGGGACCGGTTTCTATCAATCATTTGCACCCCCATGAGTCTTCAACTTGGAAGTGATTAAGAATAGGCTCTGGAGAACATCCTTTTTTTTCCTTTTTTTTCCCCCTCTAGTAGTTGTACAGTTGGTAGTGTCAAAGGCAGCTTCTCCCTTGGGACTGCTGTCAAAGCAGTTCAGAAGTTGGCAAAAGACTATGAGTGATGTTCTGGTAAGGTCAGTGTATTTCTTCCCACAGTCTTCTCAGTGACTGGATAAACTCTCCAGTATCTTTAATAAAGCCTTTTTTGCTCAAACTAAACAGAATGAATGTTGTTTGAAACTAAGACTCTTAACAATAGAATAATTGATATCAGAAGTGTAAGAAGCCCTCGAGGAAATGGATATCTGGGTATTTACTATTTGGCAAGTTGGGTGTGAAAGCTCTCAGGATCCAGTTAGTTGTAGATAGCATGCCCAGAGCATACTGTAAGGAAACAGTTGCTTATTTTATCATCTGTGTCCTTGGTCACCTATTTAAGTCAATGAGTTGGGGAAAGGAATGGTTGTTGCCATAGAATAGTGTAATGGGGGGGGGGCACCTGGGAGGCTCAGTCGGTTAAGCGTCTGCCTTCTGCTCGGGTCATGATACCAGGGTCCTGTGATGGAGCCTCACATCAGGCTTCCCGCTTGGTGAGGAGCCTGCTTTTCCCTCACCATCTCCCTGCCACTCCCTCTACTTGTTCTCTCTCTCTCTCTACCGAATAAATAAATAAAATTTTGAAGGAAAAAAAAAAAAAAAACCAGAACGGTATAATGGGCATGAAGAATGCCAGATCTTTAGGGTGAGTCAACTACTAAATGTGCTGAGCATAGAAAGAAAGGAAATGACAAGCTTAAAGTTTTAAATTCTCAGTTCAAGAGAGTCAAAAAGCCAGGGCGATAAAATGATTACCCTAAAATTAGCTCTCATCTCTGCAGGGCTGATGAAACTGAAAATTAAATGCACAGTCTAATCCTGTGGTTTCTGAATTACATCACTTGAATTCAAATGGTACAATGTCTTTTATTTAAAGCTAAGAACTCTGGAATCTCAATTGTAATCGGGATAAATGGAAAAACCTTGAAAACTCAGAGCACTTTGGGTACTCTCGGTCATTAAACATCCCTTGCTAGAAGAAATAGTTTTTCCTCCAGCATTTGATGAGCTGCTTCTGCCTTCATTGAAAATTATGTAAGCACCTTGCCTGGGGCAGTTGCTTTGCAAGGTGGAATAAATTTCTTCACAACCTCTTCTTGATACCCTTCAATGCCTCAGACTTGTAACTTGGGTCTGAGTACAGTATGCTCCATGAAGCCACTGCAAAATCAAACCCAGAGCTCATACACCAAAAAAAAATGCAGTATTTCACCAAGTTACATTGGCAAATACCTGCAGGAGTATATGTGGGAATGGATTCTAAGGTTCAGAACAAGAACAAATGGAATATAATTACATATTGAGGCAAACTTTTAGATAGAGGTTTAGGAAAAAAGGAAATTTGTAATAAAAGACAAATAGACACAAGCATCATTGTAAAGGATGCCGAAAACAATGATGGGAGATGCTGACATTAATATGGCCTTCATTAACAACACTTAACCCACATAATCATAATCAGAGTCATTTGACACACGGCACTTGGCCTTGCTGATGGATGAGGAGATTCTTGGGTTTAAAAAAGTTGTATACCCACTAAGGTCCCATTTTATCTGTATAAGCAAAACAAAACAAATAAACCAACAACAGCAAGAACTCCACCTGGGAAACAGATTCTAGGATTGGGCCTCCATGCCATGGCTCCCCAACTCAATTCACAGCACAGGATTTCTTGAATGAAGAGGAGGCTGAGAATTCTTGAGAATGAACCCTATGATGACATTGTCTTAGACTGGGTTCCCTCAGAAGAAGACTCAGTAGTGAAGATTCCTGTGAAAGTGGCCTATTTTAAAAGTGCTGCCAAGAAGAGCCAGGAGAAGAGTGGGGGAGGCTAGACTGGGAAAAGGAAAAGCCAAACCAGGTGCAATTTCAGGCAACATCCTAGCCTCAGCCTGACTCCGAAGGATCTCTGGAGCACAAATTGGACCTCAGAGTTTGTCCCAGCTCAAGGCAAGGAGGCAAGGGAGCTGAGCTTTCATATTTTTATACCCACAACCATTGGCTCATGGTTACCTGAGGGGTCCAGGATTTTACTTCCAGGTACTTTGATTCTCTGTACCTGAAGGCTCAGAGTGACTCCATTAGTCCACGGGGAGTTTCTAAAAGAAGAATTGCAGATCCAGGACATTCACAGAAAATGGTAAGAAATATGAGTAGATTTGTATGGAGCACATACAATGCCCATTACAGATATTACATAGATCACTATAAATATTACTGTTAGCCTTCCTCCAAAGGACCTGAAACACATAACTATGCCCCGAGGCTTTTGTGATCAGGTAATCTGACCTAATGCTAATCCCTGGGGCCCAGAATAGGATAATGTTCCTGTGGACAAAGATCTTTATGGGGGAAGGAGGGGTCAAAAGATAAATAGAGTTTGGGCTTGAATTCATAGCATGATGGGATCAGGGTCTATGAACACATCTTGTGGGTATTCTCCCCATTCTTTAATTTATTGTTTGAACAGATATCCTCAGCAACTGGCAGAATGTCTGAATTAGCTACTTAACCTGTGGAGTTAGGACTATTAAGGCAGAAACAGCCAAGTGAAAGCCAGGGAGATCTTACTCCCATAAAAAGAACAAAACAAAAGCAATGTTGCTTTTTTTTTTTTTTTTTTTTAAAGAACATCAGAAGTTAGAACCTCCATAAAAGACTGGAAAAATTCAGGAACATTGACTTCTTCTTCTTCTTTTTTTTTTTTTTTTTAAAGATTTTATTTATTTATCAGAGAGAGAAAGGGGGAGAGAGTGAGCACAGGCAGACAGAATGGCAGGCAGAGGCAGAGGGAGAAGCAGGCTCCCTGCCGAGCAAGGAGCCTGATGTGGGACTCGATCCCAGGACCCTGGGATCATGACCTGAGCCGAAGGCAGCTGCTTAACCAACTGAGCCACCCAGGCATCCCAGGAACATTGACTTCTATCACATCTTTATACAACCTTTCTCTAGTCTTTATAGATAATTCTTGGAGAATTGCAGTAGTTTCTTGTAAGACAAATCCAGTAACAATTGTTATTCTATATCTGCTGTTATAGATAGTAGTTATGGATAACTACTGCTTCTTGTAATTGTTTCTGGGCCATTCCAACTAAGATGCCCATGGTTGTCATCTAAAACAACAATCAGGCATACATAGCAGCATAGCACTCTTACTTCAAATGCGAAGGATAGATACTTCAATGGGTGTAACAGACCCTACAGGCACAAGTGAATTGCATATCCATGTGGTACTTACTCCTGCTTACTCCTGCTACATAGCATTTTTTTCTCTCAATCCACAACTATGGCCTCATGAAGAATTCCCTTTTTGTCAGTTCTCAAAGGAGGGTAAAATCTGAGTCCAGTATACTTTGGCTCTGTAGTAAGTATTGGTATCTGAAAGCAGTATACTCTGTAGCTACTCAAGGGTGATCTGAAGAACTACAGAGAAGTGAGATACTCAAAATGGACAAAATTTCAAATGGTGAATCTCAGGATCCAGAAGTGATGGCCCGAGTTATGGATATACAACTGATTCATGGCTACATGTTTAGATTTTACGGGAATTAGAAGGAAAAAGATTGGAAAATAGATGGCAAGGAAGCTTGGGGAATAAGACAGAATATGGAGGAAAATATGACACAGAATATGGGAGAAAAAGAACTATGTCTCTTTGAATACTCATGAAGCTGAGAGAAAGGTTTTCCATAATCAAGTGGTCAAATTGACTTGCTTTGGAGTAGGCCATTTTCCTCAAAACCAGTGCTGAGAGTTATGGAGGTGATGCACAGTCTCAACAATGTGGTCTTTTTAGCCAGGCTGACCTGGCTAATGCCGCTTCTGTGTACCCAACTTTCCAAAATAACCAACATTGAGCCCCTGATAAATTACATAATTGGCTAGGGAGGACAGCCATCCAGAGTAGTTTAATTATAGTAAGCAGTAACATCCTCATTGAAAAAAGTAGAGACTTATTCTACACTGGATTTGCCTTCCTTTCCCTTTCCTTCCCACCGTGTTTCTGCCAGCAACATTCTGTGAATGCCTTGTTCACTCTCACAACTTTCCACATTTAGATTTTAACCCATACTAGATTACTTCTAACAAAAGAACCTAGTTAAGGGTTTCCCTAGTGTTATTGTAAACCTTATTACTTACAATCTTTGGGGATAGAATTGTTGACTAGCCTACTAAAGACTGATTTATAGTTTTAGATGGGTGTCAACACCTTGCTAGATTAAAGTGATGTCTTATATGATAGAAGCTTGGAATCAACAACCAACAATGGTTCTACTTCTCCTGTAGCCAGGACACATAGAAATGTAGAAATGGGATTGATAGCTTGCACCATTATACCTAACCATGCACTTATAAAAGGTTTACTTCTTGTCCTTGAAGTGGAGGATTCTACTATTTCAAGGTCTTTGATCCAATGGATAAATACTTTTACAAGGTCACACACAAGTGGTTCCATTAAATTGGAAGTTGATGTGAGCAGGGTTTTTTTGTTTTTTTTTTTTGTTTGTTTGTTTGTTTTGTTTTGTTACTTTTTGTGTTAATAAAACAAAAAGAATATATCATATTGGCTGTGGGTAATTGATCCTTATAATTGGAATGCAAACATATATCTTATTCACAGAGGACAGGGAGAATTATATTCCAAATCTAGAGTAGCCTAAGGAGGCTCCATAAAGCCTTGTCCAGGAATAAAATTAATGAAAGTTTATAATAACTTCATACAAGCAAGTCTATAAAAGGTTCAACTCCCTCAAAACTAAAGATTTGGGTAACAAGGTAAAGAACCATAACCAACTAAGATCTTGGTTGAGAGTGAAAGAAATATAGAATGTGCAGTGAAAGCACAAAATTTTGAATACCAACTTCAGCTTTATGATTAGTTTCACAAAAGGAGGATACCTGTAGAAACTCACATTTTACTTCTTGATGGTCACGTTTATATTCATGTAATAAATTTTCCAACGTTATTAACATATAGTAACATTTTCCAATTTTTAGTATATGTGCTGCCGAAGCGAGCACTAACATATAGTAACATTTTCCAATGTCTCACTTTCCAATATTATTGTATTTTAGCCTCTAGTTTAGAAAATACCAAGAAGGAACTGTGAGAACACCAGAGGAGAAAAAGATATCACCTAGATCTCATACTGGGAACTGGATTAAGTAATTGAAGAGAAGCTGGATAATCCCTTCATGAGAAGAGTGAACGCTTTTAAACTACAATGGATATTTATAGACTATTAGGCTGAAAACTATTGTTGCTGTGCTGTTTCTAAGTTTTATATGGTAGAGAAATTGATGAATTTGTTTGTCAACTGAAAGATGGGCTGAGATAGATATTCCTCATTTATATCTGCCTATTAAATAAATTGTAAACACCTTCTTTGCATTTTGATATATTACCACATTCTAAGTTCTATCTTCTCAAGTTTGATTCCTTTTTTTTTCTTTTTAAATCTTATATGTCCAAGAGAGTGCAGTAGCTATATAGGATATATAGCCATAATTCATCAATCAGAAACATTCACAGAAGACAATGATTCAGAAATGAACTACATGTGAAAAGTCTCTGTCAGTAACTTTTTTTTTTTCCCCTACTGCAGGTAGTGCTATCATTTCTGAGACACTGGTGACAGATTTCCTGTCAGGCCAGCTTTCTGGTGTGTTCCCGTTTGTTTCTGGAAGCTTGTGTGATATCTTTATTTCTTCCTTCTTCATCTCTTTTCTGTAAGTAGTGGAAATGAATTGTCCTATTTGCAATTAAGAATTTTAATTATACCTTATAATATGCAATGTTTGAAGCTAGTCTTCAAGAATATGTGGTATTAGAGGGGAGAAATAAAGGACTTTTCAAACATCTCCTTTGTTTGATCCTTTTGTAGCGTTCTCTAAATTCATTTTTCAAATTGCTAATCTTAGAGAAGAGAACAATAATGAGAAATATCCACAAATTTCTCACTGTGAACTTTTTTGAAGAAAAAATAAGATGGAAATATTCTCTTTCTCGGCCACTGCTTCTATTTCCAAATAATTTTACACTGCAATTTGAAGGCATGACTAGGGCAGTCATTATCTCTTTTAGCCTTATTATAGTACTAGGTGGGAAGACTAGAGGAAGTATGACAGAAAATGCAAAGAAATTGCATTTTTACAATAATGACTTAGGAAAACTTTTGGAAATCGACTTAGGGTGGTCATTGAATCAAGTCATTTGACCATGGAAGAAAGAAGATAAAAGAGAAGGAGAAGGACTCCAAAGAATAGAAGTTGATTAACCTGTTGTGGCACATTAAAGATGGACACAAATTCGTTGACAATTGTCTCCATGCTTTTACCATAAAGTATGGTGGAGGTGATGTTATATCAGATTGAATTGAGAAATGAGAAATGAGAGAGAGGGAGAGGGAAATTCTGGATCTTTTAACTCTTCCAACCCCCCAAAATTATAGTCTCAAAGTTATCCAAGATGAGGCCTTCGACATCATGGAGGAGAAAAAAGCCATCTACTTTGTGCTTATCCAAAATCCTGACCTCCAGAATCAGAGATAATAATGTATTAGTTGTTTTTTTGTTTTGTTTTGGTTTTAATCACCAAGTTTGGGAGTAGTTCACTATACAGCAACAGGTAACCAGAACACCATACTATCTTCATTTATTTCTTTAGTAACTTACATATGCTGACTGTTATGCAGTATACCCATCTCTGGGCTTAAAGTACATCGGAATAAATTTCTCTCAAACTGGGTTGTAGTTCCCATTTTATGAAGGGCAAATATTTTCAAAAGCTACAGAAGTTGATTGTTTGTAATTATTAATGGAAAAAAGTAAGTAAGGGAAGATTTGGAGTATAGAGGTAGGAAGGTGAGACCACGTCAAGAGGTTACTTTAGTGATCTTGCGGAGATTCTTCCCCCAGAGGGACAAACAAGGAGATGCCAGTGACAATGAAAAGGTATGACAAGGGTGGCTTTGGTCTAGGGAACACAAAGGAGCACTGAGCAGAGAATTCTAATAAAGGTAGAAAGAATAATGTCCATAACCAGGAGAATTAAAGCAAACAAACAGAAATGGAATGAAGAGTTACCTGCAAAGACTAATCCTAAAAATAAGTGTTGTGATCTTTCTTGATCTAATCAAAATCTTTTTTGGAAGGAAATACAAATGCAGGCCAACTATCCCAGATGTGTTTGGGAATTTAAATTGTTTCCAAAATCTAGAAAAGAATGTCATACATTTACTGTTTATTTGTTAACAACCCTGTCCAGGTCTAGGGCCACACTCTGTAATCAAACACATTAATATTTTTGTATTTTGTAACAAAATGTACAAAAACAGATGAAGATATAAATAGCTTCATATCAGTCCAAGTCAAGTTTTGCCACCTAATGAGTACAGTTTAGGTTTGATGCTGGCTCCAAATGAGTCATGGAAAGTTTTTAGTTTTCAGAGCTTTTGAAATTTTTTTAAAAGATTTTTTAAAAATTTTTATTTATTTGAGAGAGAGACAGTGAGAGAGAGCATGAGTGAGGAGAAGGTCAGAGGGAGAAGTAGACTCCCCGTGGAGCTGGGAGCCCGATGCAGGACTCGATTCCGGGACTCCGGGATCATGACCTGAGCCGAAGGCAGTCGTCCAACCAACTGAGCCACCCCGGCCTCCCTAGAGCTTTTGAATTTTTAAATGTGGACAAAACATTGTTCATCTGTAATAGACCACTTGTGGCTAAATATATATGATGACTATAAGAAAACATGATTCCACGTGGAATAAAACTACTGTACTTACGTTTAAGTTAACAAAAAATATGTTTGACCATTTTGAAGATAAAATGAAGATTACCCTTAGTGACTGATAGTTATTATCCTGAAACAAAATCTAAAATTATTTCTAACAAAAAAGTATTACAATTATATATAACAATTATTTCCAACCTCCAGCCAACTTTGAAGTGTTAATAAATATAACAAAAAATTTAAGGCAACAATATACCTTAGATCACCCCCTAACAGTTTACTGTAATAGAATTTGGATTCTAATACTTTTGGACTAAATAAAAGATGGAAAAGAGACTTAAGACATAGCAAGCTTCCAACTTCTGTAATTATTCTTTCTTCTTTCCTCCCTTCCTCTCTTTCTTTCTTTCTTTCTTTCTTTCTTTCTTTCTTTCTTTCTTTCAATTCAGGGCTTGGACTCACATCTCTGAGATCAAAACCAGAGCTGAGATCAAGAGTCAGACACCTAACTGACTAAGCCACCCAAGTGCCTTCCAACTTCTGTATTATAATAATAAAATCTTATATTTGTTTATCAGTTTAGAGCTTTAAAGTATTTCAGTATGGTTATATAAATAATAATTTTCATTCAATTCAAAATTTATGATACTCAACAGAAGTATTAAGTACTACGCTATAGTTTTTAGCCCCATTGATAGAACTCTGGAAAATATAAAATAAACATATGTCCTGGTCCCTTGTTCTTAACACATTGAAATGATTAGATAATGTGATGGCGGCGTAATGTAGATAAATGTTAAATGAACAAAGTCAAGAGCCTGAATATTGGGCCGTTGGTCAGAAAGTGTCATCTTCCCTTTTCAGAGAAAGTAAACATGTACAAAGCTATTACTAAATCAGTTTCCTTTTCCTCCAGCCAGGCCTCTGTCCACTCCCCTATCCTGCCTCTGGGGAAGTCTTTGAAAGGTTACTTGGGAGGTGAGTCAAAGGACTGATTTAAAAGATTGTGATCTCGGGCAAAAAACAATGAGAAAAAAGATTGTGTGGATGAGGGTTCCAATTGGAAAAATTTTTCTGACCAGAACAGCCTCTGGAATGATAGGGAAAAGGTGCAACTCTCATGATCATGTTTTAATCGTGTAAAAAAGAAATTTTTTTAAAGTCATGCTCCACTTGCAGTGTTTAAGGTTGCAAAATAAACTCTGATATGACAAGCTCATATTTCATTTATTCTGTCTATAAATGAAACACCACCTAAAAACTGCCAGAGCAAGGTCAGTGTTTTCTCCTGAGATCCTTAAGCAAAGGACAAATTTTTAGATCATAAATCTTCATTTATGACTTCTAAAGTTTATTTTGAAATTTTTAGATCATAAATCTTCATTTATGACTTCTAAAGTTTATTTAGTTTATTAATGACAGATTACTACACTCCAAGGTCAGCTTTGTTTCCACTTTAAAACACTTACCAAAGACTATAAGAAAGTCTTTGAGAACACAGAATTCTTCAACTGTATTAGAAGTTGCTATCTGGAATAAAGCTAAATAATAAAAAAGAGGCACATTTGTTAATAAATGATCAAATCAGCTAAAAGATGATCTCTTATCATTTCTATTTGCTCTTAAAGCACAAATATTGAAAAATAAAAATTTATAAGACATTGCGCTACTTTAAATGTTTTACCAACAACTCTTATTTGGCCCGTTTCTTTTACTCATTACCTATAGAAGAAATAGAGGATTACTTTGTGTGTTCTTTTAATTTATATATTATCTTTTGAATTTTTCTCTTTACACTTCATTCATTCTTCACTCAGTCTCATTAAGTGACTTCATTCTTCCACTTGCAAACACGATTATTTTGGAATGTGTATTTGTTTCGATAGTCCTTATTTGGATTTGCCTAACTTTTCAAACGCAACCATTTGCCTCATTGTAAGTTCCTAGAGATGAAACACCAATGTCTTTTCTGATGAGTCCTATGTGATTAAAAATACAAACATCTATTGCAAGGTTTTTAATTTACTATTAGTTTACTTCCATGTTTTAATTACTGTACATTTACAAATATTTTTTTAATTTTAATGAGGCAATTTCCTTCTCATAACTCTTCTTTACTTATATTTTTTCTTGAAATAGTTGCTCATGTGTTTTCCAGAAGCATCATAGAAGTACTTCAAGATTGTTAACAGATTCTGTTAAGATTTTTATTTGAACGAATTCAGCATATAAATTAATTTGGGGGAATTGATATATTTACTATATTGAATCTTACCAAAGAGCTCTGTAGAAAATAAATGCTCATTCATTTAAATCTCTTTTTTTGGTAATATTTTCTAGTTTGCTTTTCCTTCCTTCTTCCTTCCTTCCTTCCTTCCTTCCTTCCTTCCTTCCTTCCTTCCTTCCTTCCTTCCTTCCAGATTTTATTTATTTAGAGAGAGAGTGAGAGAGCACGAGTAGGGCATAGGGTAGAGGGAGAAGCAAACTTCCTGCTGACTGGGGAGTCTGATATGGGACTCAATCCCAGGACTCTGATCATGATCTGAGCTGAAGGAAGACGCTTAATAGACTGAGCCCCACAGTCACCCCTGCTTTTGTTTTCGTAAGAATTCTGTGCTTTTTCCTTTTTTGTTAATGGCTAACTTTTCCTTGGAGGCACTGATATAACAATCCTGTTACCTCCAAGTGCATTTCTGTCTTTTCTGATATTTATACCCTTCATTTTCTCTTTCTTGCACACTTCCTCCACTCTTCTTTCCTCTTCCACTTCTCTCCCTTCCTTCCTTCCTTCTTTATTGGTTTGTTTCATAGCATTAGCTTGAATTCCTGGGGAAAAAAAAAGATAGAGATGGTGATGCAAGCCATGTCATTCCCAAATTTAACTTGAACATAAATGCTCCATTAATAATAAGACCAGCAGTTGGTTGGAAATAAAAACTCTTGATCATGTTGTTAATATATCTTTCCAGTTCAGTAAAGTTTTTTTCAACGTTGATTTGTATAGTGAAACTTTTTCTTTTTTGATTTACTAATACAAAGATAGTAGTGTTTCCTACCACTAATCTACCTTTTCCTTCACCAATCACTTTGAAGGATATTTTCAAATTTGTTGAACATTTTAGTCTTCTTAGGACTTTTGAGTTGATATCCATCAGTAAATTTATTAATTGTTTTTTCCAAATTTCTTTAGATGGTTGTGATCTCTTTCTACCTTTTTTAAGCATCATGGTTAACTCTAATTCATTTTGGTTAATAATGGAAACATTTAAGCATTGCTTCAAGTCTGATTTTGCATCTATGAATTTTCATATATATAATACATTTTTTTTAAAGATTTTATTTATTTATTTGACAGACAGAGATCACAAGTAGGCAGAGAGGCAGGCAGAGAGAGAGAGAGAGAGAGAGAGAGGGAAGCAGGCTTCCTGCGGAGCAGAGAGCCGGATGCGGGGCTCGATCCCAGGACCCTGAGATCATGACCTGAGCGAAGGCAGCAGCCCAAACCACTGAGCCACCCAGGCGCCCCTATATAATACATTTTAATTTTATTCTAAATCAATGTTTCTCAAAATTTTAAAGCAATATTCCTTTAACAATATAAAAATCTTATGCTTACAAATTTTATTCAAATTCCAAAATGAATGAAAAATAAGCTCTCCTTCAACTGTGAATTTCTATTTTAAATACTTTGTAATTTAACTACTAGAGCAATTTTTTTTGTTTCCAAGATGCCTATGATTAAACTTTAAAACATTAATGTCTATAGTTATTGTGTTTGGTCAGAATACGTGAACTATATTGAGTGTTTTACCGCTTACTGTAAGAGGAAGTAATGTGAACGCTCCATGGATTCTGAAAAGTGAGTGTTCTCAAGTATAGGACAAAAAATGACATATTTGCAATTTTTCAAATCAAACTCTTAATTATATTTGTCACATCTGTACCTTATTCATGTATCGCCTTAATTTGTCAAAAATTGATAGAATGGTGCAGTCTCCTACTTTTACTGAATTTTTTTTCCTAAAGATTTTATTTATTTATTTGACAGAGGAAAACACAGCAAGGGAGAGAATACAAGTAGGGAGAGAAGCAGGCTTCCCCCTGAGCAGGGAGCCCAATATGGGGCTTGATCCCAGGAAGCTGGGATCACGACCCAAGCTAAAGGCAGAGGCCCAACCCACTGAGCCACCCAGGCGCCCCTCTACTGAATTTTTTCAATGAATCTTTGTATCCTTAAAACATTTCTTTATATATTTTTACACATTCTGTATTTAAAGGTCCATAACTAATATCTTCATTGTGGGTTGTATAACTTTCATTGTTTTCTTTTTTCTTTTTTTTTTTTTGCCTTGAATTCTACAAAAACTGCTTTTTAAAAGGCTTGTATTGATATATTTTTCTGCCTTTTAAAAAACCACTAAGCTCTCAATTTCTTTAACAGGAACTTACCCACAGTTGCATATCTATTAATTAAAAACATCTTTGTCCAGAGGTGCCTTAGCCAATTAAGTGTCTGCCTTTGACTCAGGTCATGATTACAGGGTCCTGGGATCAAGCCCAGCATGGGCTTCACATTGGGCTCTCTGCTCAGTGGGGAACCTGCTTCTCTCTTCCTCTCCCTCTGCCTGCCACTCTGCCTACTCTCTCTTTTTCTGTCAAATAAATAAATAAAATCTTAAAAAAATAGTAATAAAACAACCTTGGTCCAAAGGCTAAAATATGTAAAGTTTATACTTACAGAGGTAGCAATAGGAAAAAATATATAATTGCCTTTATTTTATGAAAATCTTTATTCTTTATTGGGAGGGCTTAAACTGTTACACATTTTTGGTTATAAATTATTTGCATATCTCTTTGGCCAGCTTGAATTTTACAAAGTTCTCTCTTTTTGGGTATCCTCTATAGATATCTTGCTCCTTCTTAGTATACTCTATTACTTTTTGACCCAGATAATTTTATTAAAATGCAATTTTTATATTACATAACTTCTTTTACAATATTGATTTTTGATACTAGTTTTGTAATGACATTTTGAGTCATTTATACTTAGTCCTCCTATTTTTGCCTAATTTCATTACTCATCATATCATATAAATTCTTACAAGTTCCCTATTCTTGAGCTACTAATTTTGCTTCATTTCTCAGTTGAACTAAGTACATTTTTGGGTAAACTTTTTTCCTGAAAAATATGTGAAATTTCCTTTTTCAAATCTATTATCTCAGAACGTCTCTCTGCTGCCTGAACTTTAGCTTTACCTCTCTTTGAATCAGAAGGCATATATCTCAAGGTGTTATAAAGTGCCTCCTTACTCTTAGGAGTACAGACTTGGTGAGAATCCAGACATGTCACAGTGAAAAGCCCAAGCTGTCTTTCTCCTAATGGCCCCGTTTGGAGGCCTTGCCTCACAATCATGGTAGATCATGGTTTCTCTCCTGTCAGGTAAGTAAGTACTGGAGGCCTCGATTCAATTACCGTCCTACCTGCGATTTCAACAGCCTTTAACACAGTGACCCTTTCAACCCCTAGAAGAATCTCCTCTGTGACCTCAGTGAGAGCAGTTTTTGGTAAAGCGCTAGAAGCAGAACCAAGATTGTAAGAGGACTAGGAGAAAATAAATGAAGAGGAAATGAACTCAACCGATATATACTATTCCTTCAAAGAGGCTGGTAGGTGAAAGAAATCAGAGAAGAGCAGGAGTACTGGAGGAGGAGACTGGTTGAAGAAAGTTATTTCCAGGGGCACCTGGAGGGCTCACTCCTAAAGCATCTGTCTTCCGCTCAGGTCATGATCCCAGGGTCCTGAGATTGAGCCCCACATGGGGCTCCCTGCCCAGCCATAGGCCTGCTTCTCCCTCTGCTTGTGTTCCCTCTCTCACTGTCTCTCTGTCAAATAATAAATAAATAAAGTCTTCAAAAAGATTAAATTAAAAATTTTTTAAAAGATATTTCCAGAATGAGGGAGACCTTTGCATACTTGAAGGGAGAGAAAAAGGAGGTTGTAGAGCAAAATAGGTTGAAAATGCCCAAGAATGGGGACTAAAGTGTGAGGCATATCCCAGAGAGCACCAAAGAAATTAGGGTCAGCATACAATTTCCAAATCTATGCTTTGAGAGGCAGAGGATGTTTGTTTTTCCCAAAAGCCTGTCTTTTTGTAAATCTCTAGAGTTGATAGGCAAACCTCACCCCTCAGAAGTTCTAAATTTGAAGTAGGGTCTACTTTTCAAAAATCGAAGTATAATTGTCATGTAATGTTATGTTTTCAGGTGTACAATTGATTCGACAATTCCATATATTATTCAACACTGACTATAATAAATGTAGTCACCATATGTCACTGTACATTATTACAGCATTCTTATGCGCCCTATGCTGTACTTTTCATTTCCTTTTCGTGTTTCATCTGACTTATTTATTTCAGAACTGGAAGTCTGTACTTCTCAGTCCCCTTTGTCTTTTTTGCCAGCACCCCTCATTTCCCCTTTGGCCACTTTTTAAAACAAGATTTTTACAAAGGGATTTTTTTTAAAAGCCTGAAACTTTATGATAAGAGTAAATAATGTCATGTTCATTTTGTTAACCTGCTGATACCTGGTATAGTTTGACAACTGTGCTCTTACCTCTGATTTTCATTCATGAGCATGAGAAACCTTTCTCTGGAGATGATCCTGACATAGTCTCTACCATATAGTTTAGCCTCTGAGCTGTAACGATAATTAAGGAGAATTAGCATATACTGACAAAGACTAAAATTATTGTTTTTATTCATAACTGTACATTTTTTGTAAAAAAAAGTTCAGTGAGCAGTGGTGCAATTGGTAATCAGTAGAAGACTTTTCTTTTAACATGTCCCTTTCATCTCAGACCCTGTTATTAAAGCATTTTTTTGATCTGTGTATTTTAGTTGGTTAAAATCACTTTCCTTAACTCCTAGTGTATATACATGTGTTAATGTAAGCAGATACAACTCTTCTCCTTCAATTAAAGTAATAGTGTAATGAAAACACATATATTAGTTGTGTATAGGCATAGCACCGTGGTTTATGCTTGTTAACACTGGAAAGGTAAATGTATAGACTGACAAGCCAGATATTAATCAAAATTAAAATCAGCACCATCTTACCTACATTACTCCCCAAATATTGGACTAAATGGCTGATTCCACACTGCCACATTTCCCAAATTTGCATATGCTAATATTTGCTTTGTTCTGCATGTTTTAATAGCTGATTAGAAAGCTAAGTTAAAAGAAATTACAATTACCTTTAACAATTATTTTAAATAAATTATTTTAAATATTAAGTCTAGCATATTTGAAAAAGAAGATAAACTTGAAGCCATATGATTTTAAGAGGAATCATTCTCAAGTACTTTCAGAAACATTAATAGTCTTGGGTTTTCAATTTAAACGGGTATGTAGTCTTTAGAAGCAAATCTTCTGACTAAACCAAATGTACTTTGCTGGGCTCCTGGGTGGCTCAGTCGGTTAAGTGTCTTGCCTTAGGCTCAGGGGCTCAGGTAATACGATCCTGGGATCCAGTCCCACATCGGGCTCCCAGCTCAGCAGGAAGCTGGCTTCTCCCTCCCCACTGGCCCCACCCCAGCTCATGCTCTCTTTCTTTTAAAAAAAAAAAGATTTTATTTAGTTATTTGACAGAGAGAGAGAGATCACAAGAAGGCAGAGAGGCAGGCAAAGAGATAGGGGGAAGCAGGCTCCCCGCTGAACAGAGAGCCAGATGCGGTGCTCTATCCCAGGACCCTGAGATCATGACCTGAGCTGAAGGCAGAGACTTAACCCACTGAGCCACCCAGGAGCCCCTATAGCTAAAATCTTAAAAAAATATATCAGATGTACTTTTGTTTGTATTTTAAGAGATTATCTGGCACCAAGCAGTAACCAAGGCATTATCTCTAGAAATGGGCTAAGTTTAGAAAAACATTGAAATAAATGTGACTTAAAAAATTCATTTAAGGGGCACCTGGGTGGCTCAGTTGGTTAAGGGACCACTTTCAGCTCAGGTCATGATCCTGGAGTCCCAGGATCGAGTCCTGCTTTGGGCTCCCGGCTCCATGGGGAGTCTGCTTCTCCCTCTGACCTTCTCCTCGCTCATACTCTCTCTCACTGTCTCTCTCTCAAATCAATAAATAAAAAAAATTTAAAAAAATTCATTTAATATATCTACTTTAATCAAGGGTTGGCAGATAGAGAGATTCATTAAAAAGTATACAAAAAAAAAGTATACAAAGTATACAAAATTAGGGGCACCTGGGTGGCTCAGGTGGTTATGCACCCAACTCTTGGTTTTGGTTCAGGTCATGATCTCAGGGTTAGGAGACAGCCTTACATTGGGCTCTGCACTCAGTGTGGAGTCTGCTTGAGATTGTCTCTCTCCCTCTTCCTCTCCCCTCTTTCTCTCCCCTCTCTCACTCTAAAAAAAGTATACAAAATTAAGTTTATATTGCTCAAGTGGACACAGCTAATAAGTTAACATTTCTTTAATTGACTGGCACACAGGGAGATAAAGAATAATCTAGCTATAATATTTTGTCAATAAATTCAAAACTAATATTAAATTATTTAGTCTTAGCCTTAGTTTTTTAGCCCCTAAATATCCCAAAAGACATTCTGCAAACTAAATGGGCACAGACTATAATGGAAATGAGTTAAAATAATCACAAGTTTGTTATAAAAAATCCAGACTACAAATCATAGGTTTTACTCCATCAGAAAAATAAAGCAAGGCAAAGACAATGAACAAAACAAAAGCATGAATAGGGTGCAGTTTTCTGACAACTAGAACAGATTAAACAAAACATGTTTATTTTTATAAGCATTTTCACAGCTCAAACAACCTAAATTTAAAGGGATCACAGGCCCTTTTTACAAAGTAAAAATGCAGACTCTAAGTGATGACTAACTTGTGGAATACTAAATAAGGAAACTGAAACTTAAAAGTTATAGGACCAATAAATTATGTCTCAGGAGAATGGCCTGAAATTTCTGCTGCTGAATTAAAAAAAAAAAATATATATATGTGTGTGTATGTACAAATGTTTATATGCAATATACATAAATAAATATAAATATATATTTACAAGTATATATATGCCAATAAATTTTCCCTTTGTTGTTAGTTTATAAGACTTTGAGTTTTAACAAGAGGATCAAAAGTAGCGTTATACAATGCTAACACCACAATATATTTAGAACTCACCAGACTAAAGTGAGCGTGATTGCATGATATCCCCCACCCCACCTTCTGTCAAACTCTAATTTTCCAATTTCTTGGTAAACAAATGAACTGCACACATCTATTAGTATGTTTCCTAGATAGCTCTGTTCATGTGAGAAAAACTGAATTCTGACGGGGCAGAGGCACTGGCGGGTGTCACAGCAGACTCTGACATGAACGCACAGTTCATGCTAAGAGAAGGAACAAAGGCACTCCAAGCATTTAGTGACGATCTGAACCTGGCAGCTCACATTGCCAATAGACTGGTGCTTCCTTTTCATTATTAATTTTTGTTGTTGACTACCAATCTGTATTCTGCAACTTGATAAATTTTTTAGATATTTACAGCAGGAAGTCAAAAAATTTTAATAATCTGTACACTAAAAAGTATCACTTTAAGGAAATGGTGGGGAAAGGGAGAAGATTCTGGGCACACATATAAAATGACTGTCCTTCAACTCCAGTCTCTGATGTTTCAACTTCTCTTATCTGCAGTGGTAGGCCTTTCTCCCAGGGACAAGAACAAGTTTGGGGATGAATTGAGAGACTCTGAGGACAGGAATGGAGTACATACTGTTCAGCCTTAATGAGGGAAAAGTTCATGTTCTTGAGTATAAGCAAGACCTCCCTCCCTGTGCTCACTTAGCAAGCATTAAGAGAGGCAGCAATTAAAAACTGACTGGTATCTATGGGTTATCTCATCTTACTCACTGGCCTATTAAAAGGTTTATTTACCAGTCTATTAAGGGCTCATCCAGATGCCTCGCCCCTTCTTCCTTGTTACTATTCTCCTGATGTTGTTCTTCCCAGGTCCCTGCTCAGCTAGTAACCTTGTTAGCTACTCTTAGAAATCAGCATAAACCTGCATCTCAGGGCATCTCTCCTTTCCTGCCAAGTAGACAACTTGATGTTCTTTTTTTTTTTTTTTAAGAGGATTTTCCTTAGATAATGTCTTTCGGGCAACCTCTGGGTGGAGTGATGATGCAGTGGCTAGCTACTTGTGTTAGCATACAGTGCTAAGCCAGGGATGCAAGTTAAGACAGAAGGGGCAAAGCAGTAGAAGAGCTACCATGGGATTCTGAGCTACCTACTCATTCATTCTGCAGACTCTTCCAGGTCTGCTATTTGGCAGATCTGAATCTCATACAGACCATTTTCATTTAACAATGAAATTTCATACAGGCTACTTTCACTTAATAATGAAATACTACTGCATGTGTGCAATTTTTTGATTCAGTAGATCATAACATGGGCAGTTCAGGTAGTAGAGTCACTCAATCTCTCATGGTCAGGTCTTCAATCTCTACTAAAGCAGGCCAGAGGTTGGCTTTCAAATAAAAAATGGTTAATAGCAAAAGAAGATATGAACTTACTCCAAACCTTAGGGCTTTCCTATCAAGGTTTACCAGATCCTGTCTGTCTGCCAAAAACTCTGAATAGAGATCTATTTGCTGGGTCCTAAGTCTTAGGTGGCAAGGTAGTTTATACTGGCTCTACTTCCCTTACAAAATATTTTTATGCTTTTAAACATCACTTGAAGCTTCCTTATGGATTATTCAGTAAGTAAATCGATTCCATGTGCCCAAATGTAGTATATTTGGTCCCTGTTATCCAGAGATGCATGAAATCGTGCCTCATTGTGGTGGGCTGTATCATGGGCCTCTCGTTTTAGAAAGGTCAGCACAACAAGCTCCAGAAGACACAGAGGCCTAGAAACTTCACTTTTGTGAAAAACACAGCACTTTTGTAGGGTTGATCCCCTCTCCTTTGGCATATATGTACTTTGATAAAGCATCTAGGGTGCTTGCTACTTCTTAATCCCCAGATTGAATAGGCCTAAAAGACCTGACAAGGCTGCATATGTAATTGGCACAACAGCCTGCAGCTCTTAGAGTCAGACCAGGGGCTTAACACTTAACCACATCTGTTTTGTAGCTATAAAAGATAAAACATTCCTTTCTATTAGTCATAAAGGCTTTGTGAATTTTCCTTTATGCAAAGACTTTAGCATTCAAGGCCTTCAACTTGTCCTCTTCTCTTTAGGCACTATAGAGAATAGTCAGAAATAAACAGCACAAGCCCCAATTAGGTAGTCACCATCATGCCCAAAGTGATCAAGTGTCACAGACACTTAGTCTTCCAATATTCTGTCCTTTACCTACTTTCTATTTCCTGCCACTAAAGGTGATAATTTGAGTAATAGTGATGCTACCATATGCCATGATTTCTTGTCATATATCCCTATAGTAAGAACGTTATCCGCAATCTTCATAAATGTGTTAGTAACTCAATTACAAAATTCCATTTTAAAGGTTTATTTCCTGGGGTCACTAGTGCCAGTTATTTTTTTATGATCCTAGAAGGAAATAGATGTATAAGGAAATAGATTCTCAAATGCAGATATTAGAGCAAAACTAATAAAGAAACTGTTTAAAATTTGTGGGCAAGGTTAACCAGAGATGGCTATGTTCCACTGGGCTAGCAACAGCAGAAGTTATATACATAGTTTTATAGCTTTTGGTATAATTTGCTTGTCTTTGGAAAGTATATTAATAAAGGGCATGCTTACTTTGAATGTAGAGGGATGAGATTATATTCCATGGCCTATAATAGAATAACTTATTTGCATTTTAGTGATATACCATAGAATGGATATAATTCTAACATCAGTAAAAATGCAGTAATGCAAAATGGCAACATTAGCCTGAGTTTTAAGCAACATGATTATATATTAATATTATTTAAAACGTGTGTTTTTTAAATATGTGGTTCCTTGAAGATCCACTCTTACATTGGTGCTTTAGAATCTTCCAGATCCTGTGGGGTGTGTGGACCTGGCGATTCACGGACCTGTACCCCTGGGAATAAAAATATATGTTTATAAATAAAAAAAAAAGAATCTTCCAGATCTGCTAAATCTCACTTCTAAGGTACTTAGAAATATTTGTGAGAAAAGTGTGTATGCTAGAAAGCCATTTAGTGGGTTGAATGGTGGACCTTACAAAGATATGTCTACATCCCAGAATCTGTGAAGGTAATCTTACTTGGAAAAGAGGTTTTATTTTTAAAAGATTTTAAAGGATTTATATATTTTAGAGAGAAAGAAAGTGACACTGGGGGTTGAAGGGGAGAGGAAGAGAGAGAAATTCAAGCAGACTCCCTGCTGAGTTTGGAGCCTGTGACAGGGCTCAATCTCATGACCCAGCACTGTAATCAAGAGTCAGATGCTTAACTGACTGAGCCACCCAGGCATCCCTCGAAAAGAGCTTTCAGCAAGTGTAAAGAAGCTAAGAATCTCAAGATTATCCACTTGGGTTCTAAATTCAATGAAAAGCATCATTATCATGTTAATGGAGAAGAGATACAGAAAAGAGGAGAAAGCCATGTGAAGGTGGAGACCAAGAAGTGTCTGGAGCCACCAGATATTAGAAGAGGTGAGAAAGGATCCTCCCTTAGACTCTTTGAAGAGTATGGCTCTGCCAATACCTTGATTCCAGAAATGTGAAAGAATAGATTTTGTTCTTTTAAGCCACTATGTTTGTGGTGATTTGTTATGGCAGCTCAAAGAAAATAATACCGTTACCCATAAACATTCTACTTCAGCACATTTTCCTGATGAAAATGACACTAGGTATTCTAGGTATAAAGAATGATTACAGCATAATTCCTTTAAGAACTCACTTTCTAGAGGGCAAACATACATATACAATTAGCTCAGTGTAATAATACTGAGTTAGCAGTAGGAGAGGAACACAGAGGAAGAAGTTATAAATTTTGGCAAGACTATTCACAAAATGTCAAATGTTTTGATGAGGTTGGAGAATAAGATTGCATGATGGAAAGAGACAAGACATAAGACTGTAAAAGGTCACAGGGACAGACTTAATGATTTTGATTACTATTTTAAAGAGTGTAGGACGTTGTCCTGTAGGTTAGAGATGGCTAACTTCAAATGCCATGGTCGCTACCTGGAATTTGATGTTTAGATGGATTACAAAGCATAATTGCCTCATGTATTCATTCATCAAAAATGTATTGAGACCATATGTGCCAGTGGTATGCTAAGGATTTGGAATTTAGTGATTGGCAAAATAGACACAAACCCTGCCCTCATGACGATATAAACTAAAAAGGAAAAAGAACTTTGGTTGATGAGCCATGGGCATGTGGGAGAGGACACACTTCTAGTTTATTTACTAACCAGACTTTGGGAAATAGGGAGCTATTGAGGGTTTCAAGCTGAGATCTGAAGGTAGCTGTGTTTCATGAGGATCACTCAGTGTTGTGAAGGATGAATTGGCCTGAGAAGGGCCAAAGACAAAGACAAAGAAAACTATAAAGGACTATTGTAACAATCTTGGATGAAATTACGAGGATTATAATTGAGGGGGGAAAAGTGGGAATGGGGGAAAATGGCGAGCTTAAAATTATATTCCAGAAGAAAAAGTGACAAGGCCTTGCAATTAACTGGGTTAAGGCAGTGAAGTTGTGGAAACCTCTGATCATCTCTAGCTTAGATTTTTACTAACCTATGGCAACCTTGATTGTAAAATGCTCTGTTACTGTACTTATTACTGAAAAAGCCCCCAAAACTCTATTAAAGCATGACACAATGCTTTCTTTCCCCTTAGAATTTTTATCTTGAACAAATTGGAAGGGCTATTTTGAATTTGAGATAGAAAATGTTTAAGTCCTACTTCACTCTTCTGAAAAGAAAACATAAAACAAATTGGCTAAAGCATTCCTAAAACATTTTCGTCAGAATCTAAATCTTGTAAGTCATTTTCTATTCAAAATTATAAAAAACCATTCTGTCTATACAGTGTTATCCTTTCTGGTAACAAGAGTCTCTATTATTGTTTCAGAGACTGTCTTTGAAGTTATAAGCTTTGATGCTGGCATTTGTTGATCTCGCAAGAATGTGTCAAAGGAAGGCTTTTAGACAATGCCTAGGATTTATATGCCTTCAAGTGATCCTTTAAATTTTTCTTGACGAGAGGTCAGGGGATTGCCATTGTCCAGCTATATTAACAAGAATAATTAAGATGTTGATGCATGAATGAGCAATGGAAATTATATTACAACTGTGTCCTGGGCCAACAATAATTAGAAGATGTCATCAATTATGAGATACATCCCGATTTCAGAGATGTGAAAATGAGGGCAGAAAGTGCACTTTAGCACTGATGAAGTATGGGAATGATGACATTAAATAAGATAGGCAGCATGCGGGGCGCAAAGATGTAAATTAAATTAAATCTTATTGTCATTTCACTAGAAAAGCAAATGTCATGTTAAATTCTCAGAACATGATAGAGGAATGAGCGATGGTGGGCATTTTACTTCCTATGTTTCCTTAAACAATTGGCTAAAATCTTTTGGTAAGATTCCTGGGTAAATTTGTTCTTAATTAAGTGTGTGTACATTTGACTGAAATGGGTACTGAGGCTCAGGGCGCCTGGGTGGCTCAGTTGGTTGAAAGACTGACTTGATTTTGGCTCAGGTCACGATCTCGGGGTCATGGGATTGAGTCTGCTTGCGCTGAGCATGGAGCCTGCTTGGAATCCTCTCTTCTCCTTCTCCCTCTGCCCCATGCTCTCTGTTCTCTCTCTCTCAATTTAAACAAGCAAATAAGAAAATGTGTACTGAGGCTCTCTGTATTTCCCTCCTTAGGTACTTTTACGGGGATTGTACTGTGTACTTTGTCTGACAGATCAGTCTTGCTTGGGTCAGGCAGCAGAACCCACAGAAACACCCCTGGCTGCCTCTGTAAGCTACTGAATCTAAAGAAAACAGCAAACCTCACAGGTGCATTCACCCAGCTACCTTTGACACGTTTAGGTAGTTTTTGTTTTTTAACAAAAGCTCATCAGAGTCTGTACTAAAAGGTACTTTAAAAATTAAAAAAAAAAAATAGAGAAAAATTGCATTTGAAGAATTATAGGGGGTAGTTTAGCCCAGGTTAGAGGTAGTGAAGTAGAGATTTAAACGGTTCTTATTTTCTATTGCTTTTTAGTTAGGTTAGTTGTTTTATAACTGTTTTATTTTGAACTCAAGTATTTCAACTGTAGTTTTGGGGGGTTTTTGTTTTGTTTTTATGGCAGTGAATGAGAAAGTAGTTATTTTTAATTCCAAGCTGACACCTTGAAAACATAGTGAAACAGGTTGTCTTTCAGAAAATAAAATGAATTAAACGAAAATGAACTTCTATGATTAGTGGGAAGGGATGTGATATGCACACTTTGGAATTGGGCAAAATTAAGACCACCAACACCATGGCCTCCTTGCTGTGTGAATTTGGTGAAATGTTTACCCTCCTTGAGCTTCACTGGCAAAATGGATGTGCCAGTGTCTTGTTTGTAATGATTAAATATGATAAATAACATAAGGTTCTTAACACATAGTAGATGATCAGTAAGTAGCAACTGCCATTATTACCATTGTTACCATACTTTGGCATCACACAGTTTGGAGGCAGTTGGAGGGTTTCTTTAGTTTACACCTGGAAGCTTTACCTTTGCGGTTTGGAAGGGCAACAGCAAGCCAGTTTAGATGAGGTCTGTGTGCTTTGTGATTACATCAAAGCACATAAAACAGCCATTTTTGTAGGTCAAAATGGCACAACCCCAACAATTTCATAGGGTCACCTAGTATTATGAGACCTGTTTAATATGTCAATCTTTTATGCGCCATTTTGCTTTTTTTTTCATCACTACACTTTAAAACTGACATGAAAAACCCATCACTGCTGGGATGAGAAGTCAAGCTGGATAGTAATCTTTTTATCTTTCCAGTGGTGTTTTATATTTTGACTATTAAATAACTCGAGTAGTTGTTATAGCAAACTAGAAAAATTAGAAAACAAATTTAGGAAAAAGCACAAGAAATAACAATTAATAAACAAAATGGGTAACACAGTTGTTTTTCTTTATTTACATCACTAGATCGGGCCTTGTGAGTATTTGCGGGATGACAGAGAAACAGTGGAAAGGCGCTGCCCTCAACTGTGTCTGCAGTCTTGTCCTTTCCTCTGTGCTGAATACATCTCCATTTATTAAACAGCTTCTAAGCTGAGACTATCTGAAGGGAGAGAGGTGCTAAGTAGGGAAGACACTGAAGTTTACCCCAAGACAAAATGTGATACCTGACAATCATCTCATACATTGCATTGCACATTCTTCTACATTGTTCTCTGATATTTGAACCCCCAAAAGCCAGATGTGAACATGAACGACTGGTACTGTTACGGTTGGTTTATCATTCCTGGCAACTGTTAGTCTTCCTAATCCTACTTACTAAAATTACACTGATATGTCTCAGAGTTCCTTGTCACTCGCAGATAAAAGCTAATTTGACTTTAGGTGCATCAGATTTGTCCTTCCAACAAGAACTCTTTTCCCTGAGAAGAGTTTTGTGTGTTTTGATGAGGACAAGGAGTAAAGTGTAAGTGATTGAAAAGTGGGCTTTTCCTACAGAATTTCACTTCCATCTGACCCCAGATGCTCAGGAAATGAGAACAAATCGATTGTTGACTTCAAGCTTTTCCAACCAACCTGCACTTCAGATGTCTTAACTCCAGTTTAGGTAAGGTAAACAAAGACAAAATAAAGGGAGGCTTTGCGCTGAGGAACTCTCTCCTTTCAGGAATTCAATCATTAATAAATAATCACTTTTCATTCCATGTTTATCCAGGCTAGACCATAACTGATTCTTATTAGGGGAGCATTTGATGGTAACAAATGGTCTCATATGTATTTTTAAGGGAAAAAAAAAAAAAATATATATATATATATATATATATATATATATATATATATATGAGGGTGTGCGTGTGTGAGCTCGGAAATGAATTTAAGAAAAAGATTTTAATTTTTAAAAATGAATGTGTTTCACAGAAGGTTGGAAAAACTAGTGGGAAATAAATGGAAATGGGAATACATTTGCAAAACTGAGGTTCAGAATACAAGCAGACATTTTGATGACAGATGCACTTATTATTTTTTTTAATAACGTGTTTACTTTTGGAAATAAAAGTTACCTTTTTATCTCTTTCAATAAAACCTGTTTATCTTGTTCTACAGAAGCCAATGGCTCAGAAAGAAATATTTTCTCCAGAATGTTTTGTTCTGGAAAACAGAGTCATTTAATCACTTGATAACCCAGCTAAAGACTTAAAACATTCGTAGACTATACACAGATGAAAAGGACTTTCAACCTTCTGATATTTACTACCATTTCAGCTGTGAAGAGAAAACTTGCTTAATTAATTTTTTTAAAAAGAAATGTGTGTTATTTAACTACTGGGTTAGAATGAATATGGGTACCTTCCCTGTATTCTGTAAACCCCTAACCCTGTGACTGTGTACAAAAATCTACTTCTTCTCAAAAGCTGTTCAGCAATATACTAGACCTCTACACCACACTGCAAGGAAAGAAAGGATTAAGTGGCCAAATGAGCTTGAAGACACTGTGCATAATATTCTCTTGCTCAGGATTTCACCAGCCTCCATTGGTGAGGCTGCCCAGGGTCCTATGTCTTCAGACATACTCTCAGAAAGCCATTCAAAGCCTTCCCACCTCTTCGATCCTAGGACATTTTTTCTAGTCCCTGGGCATTTTTTTTCTCCAATGTTTTTGTCCTAGCTATTTAATCTACTCCCTAAAACCTCTTATATTCTTTCTCTGGGGCTGTAAAGATAATCTTTTATCTGTCTTAATGGGGGTAGTAAAAAGGAGGAAATACTAGGATATGAAACATAAGTAAATATTGGAAAAAATATCACCCCAACACATTCTTCTAGAAATCCTTATCTTTTCTGCAAAGAAATTTTACTTTTAATCCAGATATCACTTCTGCCATCATCTCAAGAGGGACTTGTGTCTTTGTCACAAATAGGGTTTTGAGAACTCCTACTGCAATAGCACCAGCTGGCTGTGCAGTGACCTTTCTCCTGGTGTGGAGCGGGGGAGCCTCATTACAGAACACATATTTCATCTCTTTTGTTTGCAGGTCACCACATGTTTCCTCAGGAGAGTCTCAATCCTGTTCTCCAAGAAGCTCAGCTAGATGTTCAAGTGAAATATTCCTTGTCTGGGATAACCCTCTAATAGGAATAATTGGCAAGGGAGTAAAATGGAGAATTGGAGGAGATGACCAATGTGCAGTTCTTCAACCTGACCCCAACTATAACCTTGTCCCTCTCATTGATCAGACACCTGATATAAGAAAGTAAACAGATTCAGCTCAGCCTGGCTCTTATGGAACTAATAGGGTTTCACTTTCTGATCCTATTCATTTCTGTGGACTCCCACAATCACTTGTCTGAGCAGATTAGAAATTGCAGCAACTGGAGTCTGTCCATAAACCAACACCCCCTACATGGCTACCGTATTCCCCTAGATAAAAATATCAACCCTGCAGTCTTTCAAAAAGGGTTGTTTACCATTAAAAAAGAAGAAGAAGAAAAAGAAGTGGAAAAAAAGAGTCTATTTGCTCCACAACCAGGACAAAAAGAAGTGTGCTTGCACTTCCGTAAGCCTTAGAAACATTATCCCATTAGGATGAGATGTATTAGGAGCTCTACCCTTGGTCTTAGTGTCTCCTTTTGTGCCCAAGGCCTCCACATGGAAAGCAAATTTAGTGTTTGCCCATTTGAGGACACTCATATGTCTCTTTGCCTTGACCCAATTTTGGAAGGTCAGTGGCTGCTGCACTAGGAGTCCCATAAAATCAGGAAAATGCCAATCAAGACTTTTAACTAGGTAAGAGCCCATTTAACTGTTAGAACCAGAACTGAACTTCTGGAATCATGAACCTCTCATTTCTCTTTTTAATTCAGACTTGAAAATAAGGCTTTAAAAATCACCCTCAATGCTGTCATTTTAGGTATTTTCTTGGGAAACTGAGAATTTAACTTGTTGGCAAATTTACAAGACTATATTTTCCTTTCTTTTCCTATGCCTGTCATCCTGCATATGCTCAGAGTTACGGGCACTTTGTAGTACTCTGTGTGGCTAGCCTCATCACAGTCCAATGGCATTTCTTTTTTTTTTTTTTTAAAGATTTTATTTATTTATTTGACAGAGAGAAATCACAAGTAGATGGAGAGGCAGGCAGAGAGAGAGAGAGGGAAGCAGGCTCCCTGCTGAGCAGAGAGCCGGATGCGTGACTCGATCCCAGGACCCTGAGATCATGACCTGTGCCGAAGGCAGCGGCTTAACCCACTGAGCCACCCAGGCGCCCCTCCAATGGCATTTCTGAAATCAGCAGTGACTGATAATATCCTATGAAGTGGGGACTGAGAGAGTAAGCTCCAAAATCAAGTTGATCGGATTTAAATTCTGGCTCTGACAAGTATTAGAAGAGCGACCTTTTTTTTTTTTTTTTTAAGATTTTATTTATTTATTTGACAGAGATCACAAGTACGCAGAGAGGTAAGCAGAGAGAGAGAGAGAGAGAGGAGGAAGCAGGCTCCCTGCTGAGCAGAGAGCCTGATGCGGGACTCCATCCCAGGACCCTGAGATCATGACCTGAGCCAAAAGGCAGAGGCTTAACCCACTGAGCCACCCAGGTGCCCAGAAGTGTGATCTTTTAAAGAAAACTAACCTCCCTAATTATTTCCTTTAATTTACCTAAATTATTTCCTTTAATTTAAATTAAATTAATTTTATTTTATTTCCTTTAATTTACTTCCTTTATCTAAAGTAAATAAGGAAAATAAGACACTAGGGTAAAAATAAGGAAAATAAGACTAAGAATTTAAGTGACTGATACATTTATAATACTATTAAAAATCATGATAGACCATGTTCATAAATTGTATTAAAAAGTAGTCTGTAAGTGTCTGTAAATGAAATTTCTGGCTAAGTGACAGCACATTTTGTTTTTTGTGGAAGTCAGCAAGATAATCCTAAATTCACATGGAGATGTAAAAGACTAAGGAGAATGGGAACACCTTTAAGGAATGGAAAAAAAAATGAGAAAACTTTGTGACATTATTACAAGGATAGGCTAATAGACTAATAGAACAGAGTAGAGAGGGGCGCCTGGGTGGCTCAGTGGGTTAAGCCGCTGCCTTCGGCTCAGGTCATGATCTCAGGATCCTGGGATCGAGTCCCGCATCGGGATCTCTGCTCAACAGGGAACCTGCTTCTCTCTCTCTCTCTGCCTGCCTCTCTGTCTACTGTGAACTCTCTCTGTCAAATAAATAAATAAAATCTTAAAAAAAAAAAAAAAAAAAAAAAAAGAACAGAGTAGAGAATCCAGAAATAGACCCATACATATAAGGACAAAAGAAGCCCTGAAAAGCAGTGGAAGTAGAATAAACTATTCAGTAAATTATACTGAATCAATTAAATATTAATTTGGAAAAAAAACATGAAATAATATCTATCTCAAATCATGCACAAAGATCAAGGGATTGTAAGTTAAATATGAAAGATAATATAATTTCTAGAAGATAATAAAGGAGCATTTCTTCATAACAGGAAAAAATCTTAAATAGGGCACAGAAAGTATTAACTATAAAGGAAATGATGATCAAACTATTCTATACTAAAATTAAACACTCCTCTTCTAAAAACAAAATCATTAACAGAGGGATATCACAGTTCACAAGGAAGAAAATATTTGCAACACTTTTACCTGGTAAAGACCCTGTATACAGGGAACTCCTATCAATCAATAAACAAATGACAGATAATACAAATAAATGGGCAAGAAATCTGACATTAGACTCCAAAGGCACTCATATAAATACCTAAGAAGTTCCTTAAACCTTACTCTTCAGAAAAATACATGTTATAACCTCAGTGAGATTAACTGTATTTGGTCATTGTGTATAATCCTTTGCATATATTGCTAGATTCTATTTGCTAATATTATGATAAGGATTTTTATGTCTATATTCCTGAGAGCTATTGGTCTATAGTTTTCACTTTCTTTGGACTGTTTCTCTCTAGTTTTGATATCATCGTAATACTTTCCATTAACTAAACTGGGAATCTGTTTCCTCCCTGGGAATTGCTGGAAGATTTCATGTAGAATTGGTGTTAATTCATTAAGCATTTCACAGAATTCTCCAGTGAAACCATATGGGCCCGGAGATTTCTTTTTTGGTAATTTTTAAATTAGTAATTTAATCTCTTTAATAGTTATAGGTCTGTTTAAGTTACATAATTCATATTACGTGAGTTGTAGTAGATTAGATTGTGTTTTCCAATGCAGTGTTCCATTTTATTAAGTTGTCAAATTTATGTGTGCAGAGCTGTACATAGCAAGACTTTATTATTCTTTCGGTGTCTGCAGAATATCCTTTATCATTCTATAGATATCCTATATCATTCCACATATTAGTAATTTATGTCTTCTTTCTCTCCTGTCAGTCTTGCTGGAGATTTGTCACTTTCACCGATCTTTCCAAAGAACCAGGTCTTTGTTCCATTGACATAGTCTATGTTTCTATTTTAAATGTTATTGATTTCTGCTCTTATCTTTAATATTTCCTTCTTTCTGATTACTTTGGGTTTACTTTACTTTTTTTAGGTTCTTGAGGTGGGAACTCTAAAATTCTTTCAACTTAGCTGTAGATTTGAAAAACTTCCATAACAAAATGTTGAGAGGGAAAAGACTTTAACTCAGGCTTTCCTGACCTGCATGCTCACCTTCACACTAGTATAAATCTTATTATTTCCCCATTCTTTGAGTTTCTGTAATTCCTTATACATATTTTCATCATTGTATTTGTTACCTGTTTGCATTTGTCTCCTCAATTAAACTCTGAGCTTTTTGAGAATGGAGATTATGCAATTTATCTTTGTATCCTAAATATTGGTCTAGGTACTTCTTCAACCTGATAAAGATTATCTATAAATACCTTCCAGAAAAATGTTATACTCGACAGAGAAAGACTAATGCTTTTTGCCTATGATTGGGACCAAGGCAAAAATGTATGCTCTTGCGGCACCTGGGTCGCTCAGTTGTTAAGCATCTGCCTTCAGTTCAGGTCATGATCCCAGGGTCCTGGGACTGAGCTTCACATCCTCACATAAACAAGGAGCCTCCTTTTCTCTCTCCATTTGCTGCTCCCCCTGCTTGTGTTCTCTTGCTCTCTCTGTCAAATAAATCAATAAAATCTTTAAAAAAAGAAAGTAGATGGTTTATATCCTAAAAGTTACACAACATTGATAATAGAAACCAAAGACTATATAAACCTAAATAAATGAAGAGATACAGCATTTTCATTGATTAGGAGACTCTACATAGTAAAGACATCAATTCTCTCCAAATTCATATATAGGTTTAACATAATTGCTACCAAAATCTCTAAATTTTTTATTTACAAAATTATTCTAAAAACATATGGAAAGGCAAAGGAACTAGAATACCTGAAATAATTATGAAAACTAAGAAAATTGTGGGATGAATTGATCTACTCAATTTCAAGATTTATTATGTATGATATTGAACAGATAGCCAACAGACACATGAAAAGATGCTCAACATCACTCATCATCAGGAAAACCCAAATCAAAACCACAATGCAATATCACTTCACACCTGTCAGAATGGCTAAAATAAAAAACACAAGAAACAACAGGTGTTGGTGAGGATGCAGAGAAAGAGGAACTCTCAAGCACTGTCGGTGGGAATACAAACTGGTGCAGCCACTGCAAAAAACAGTATGGAGTTTCCTCAAAAAATTAAAAATAAAATTATTATGTGATCCCATAATTCCACTACGGGATATTTACCCAAAGAATATGAAAATACTTTGCAAAGATATAGGCACCCCTATGGTAACTGCAGCATTATTTATAATTTATTGTCACAAGTTATGGAAACAACCCAAATGCCCATCCATAGATAAATAAAGAAGATGGGTATGCAACAGAATTTTACTCAGCCATAAGAATGAATGAAATCTTGCCATATCCAACAATATGGATGGAGCTAGAGAGTATAGTGCTAAGTGAAATAAGTCAGTCAGAGAAAGACAACCATGTGACTTCACTCATATGTGGAATTTAAGAAGCAAGACAAATGAACAAAAACACTAGAGACAAACCAAGAAACAGGCTCTCAACTATATAGAACAAACTGAAGGTTGCCAGAGGGAAGGTGAGTAGGGCATTTGTGAAAGAGGTAAAGAGGATTAAAAGTACACTTAGCATATGAGCACTGAGTAATGTATAGAACTAGTTAATTACTATATTGTACACTTGAAACTAATATAACACTGCATGTTAATTATGCTGAAGTTAAAATTTTTTTAAAAATATATAGAAAAATTGAATAAGTCAGGATTTTTAAAAAACCATATAATACTAGCAGAGATAGACTCATACATCAATAGAATAGAATGTAGAATCTAGAAATAGAACCCTATTTGTCTGACTGATTTTTGACAAAGGTGAAAAAGCAATTCAATGGAGAAAAGGAAATGTTTTTAACAAGCAGTGCTGGAGCAACTGGAGATCCTTGGATTTAAAAAAAAAAAAAAGGAACTTCAACCTAATATTATACCTTATACAAAAATTAACTCAACAATCGATGATGGACTTAAGTGTAAAGTGTAAAACTATAAAACTTTTACAAAAATAAATAGAAGAAAATCTTTGGGGTCTAGGACTAGCCAAGAGTTCTTAAACTTGATGCCCAATGTTCAATCTGTAGATGGAAGAATTGAGAAATTTGAACTCCATCAAATTAAACATTTTTTGTTCGCAAAAGATCCTGTTAAAGGACAAAAAGATAAGCCACAGAACGGGGAAAGGTATTTGCAAACCAGATATCCAACAAAATACTAGTATATATAAAGAACTCTCAAAACTCAACCATAAAAAAACAAACAAACCAATTAGAAAATGGGCAAGATTTGAGGAGATATTTCACCAAAGAGAATAAAGAGATGACAAATAAGCACACAAAAAGATATACAACATTATTAACCATTAAGGAGATGTAAATTAAATATTGCAATGATATAGCACTACACACCAATCAGAATGACTTTCAAAGAATGACAAGAAATGCTCGCAAGGAAGGGAAGAAATTGAGTCACTCATACATTATTATTGGAAATGTAAAATGGTATAATCACTCTAGAAAACAATTTGATTTCTTAAAAAAATTAAACATGCAACTACCATGTGACTCAACACTAGTATTCCTGGGTATTTAAAGAAATAAAAACTTATATTCACACAAAACCTTATGCATGAATGTTTACAGCAGCTTTATTTATAACAGCCAAGAATTGGAAACTCAGATGTCCTTCAATGGGTGAATGACTAAACAAACTGCGGTACATTTGGACAATGAAATATTCTTCATTAAAAAAATTAATTGATACATGAAACAATCTCCAGATGAGTATCCAGATAATTATGCTGGGGGAAAAACCCAGCCTAAAAGATTATTAACTGTATGATTCCATTTATATAGCATTCTTGAAATGACAATTTATAGAAACAGAGAACAGATTAGTGGTTATGAGGGGTTAAAGAGGGGGTGAGATAGGAAGAAATTAGTTGTGGCTATTAATGGAGAATATTAGTAGTGATAGGAAGTCCCTTGTAGTAACAGGAACATTCCTTATCTTGACTGTATGAGTGGTAATACCCTGATATGGTATTATAGTTTTAGAATATGCTACCATTGAGGGAAACCGGGCAAAGGGTACATAGGATCATTCTGTATAATTTCTTACAACAGCTTGCAAATCTGCAATGGCCTCAAAAGAAGAAGTTTAATTAAAAAAAAAAACACAATGAGAGAATACTACATAACACTAGAATAACTAAAACTAAAAAGATTGAAAGTATCAAGTCTCTCTGCAGGTATAAAACAATGGAAACACTCATTACACTGTGGGTAGGATTGTAAATTGGTGTAACCACTTAGGGCAACTGATTGGAATTATCTACTAAAGTTAAACATTTTTGTACAATATGGCCAGCAATTTCACTTTAGATTTATATCTAACAGAAATGTTTAGAAATGTGTTCCAAAAGACAAACATTTTTCTTAATTCTCTCAAACTAGAAACAACCTAAATGTTCTTTAACAGTAGAACAAATAAATAAATTATGATATATTCATACAAGAAAACATTATACCATGATGAAAATTAACAAAATAAACAGCATTAATGAGTTTTGCAAACATAATGTTCATTTAAAAATCCAAGTATATTAAACAGTATTTATTGTATGATTCAACATCTTTAAATCTCAGAAATGGGCAGAACTAGCTTGTGATGTTAGGAGTTTGGACAGAGGTTACCTTTGGGAAGGAAGATGGGGTTAGTGACTGAAAGTGGCATAAAGGGGATTTCTGGGGTTCTTAACCTGGTTGTGTTCACTTTGTCATAATTCATTAGTCTGTACACTATGATTTGATATCAACAATAAGTGTACTTTTCTGTAGGTACATTATACAGTTGAAAAGGTGTTTTTTAAAACATGGTAACAGGGGCACTTGGGTGGCTCAGTGAGTTAAGCCTCTCCCTTTGACTCAGGTCATGATCTCAGGGTCCTGGGATGGAGCTGCACATTGGGCTCTTTGATCAACGGGGAGCCTGCGATCATCCCTTCTCTCTCTGCCTGCCTTTCTGCCTACTTGTGATCTCTGACTGTCAAACAGATAAATAAAATCTTTAAAAAAAATAAAAATAAAATATGATTAACACCTTCAGGAAAAATTGGCAAATCTGTTTTCTATGACAGACTTTACTATACCTCTACCAATAATTGATAGGTCAGGTAGGAAAAAAAAAAGTTGAGGATACAGATAATTTGGACAACACAATTGACAACCTTACTCAATAATTAGAACACATAAATGTTTATGAAATGGAACCACATACAATATCTTAACATTTTACCTGTACTCTAAAATTCTTTCCTCTCTCTGAGGCTCAAGCTTTTTGTTTACAAAAACAGGACATATGGATTTATTTCTTTTTTCTACCCCATAGCATATTCTCTATATTAGTGAACTCAAAGTGAATTGTTTGAATTGTGGAATAGAAAATGGGAATTCCACATACAAAACAATTTTAAGCTAGTATCTCAAAATATCTATTAAGCACCTATATTGTACCAAGCACTGTGGTAACTTGTAGGGATACAAAGATACATGATACAGGATTCCTGGCTTTGAGAAATTCACCATCTAGTAGATGAGACTGATACACAAAACAATGATATCCATTGATGTGCTGGAGCTAGCTGATAAATGCTCATGAGAGCCAACTGTTGACCATTTAGGAATTCTTGCCAGCCAGTTGTTAAAACCAGTGATAGCTTCATATTGGCCAAGGTGAGAGTATTTAAAACAATGGAAATCAACAAATACTACTAATCAGAGATCCCCCATACTCTCCAAGGAGCTTGTTTACTAGCATACTACTAACTGTATCATAAAGCAACTTGATAAACCGTAAGAGACTCTTTTTTAAAAAAATAATTTTATTTATTTATTTGACAGACAGAGATCACAAGTAGGCAGAGAGGCAGGTAGAGAGAGAGGGGAAGCAGGCTCCCTGCTAAGCAGAGAGCCTGATGTTCGGCTTGATCCCAGGACCCTGGGACCATGACCTGAGCTGAAGGCAGAGGCTTTAATCCGCTGGGCCACCCAGGAGACCCTATAAGACACCCTTAATCTCACAAAACAAAATGAGGGTTGCCGGGGTGGGGGTGGGGGGGCGGGTAGGGAGAAGGTGGTTGGGTTATGGACATTGGAGAAGGTATGCGTTATGGTGAGTGCTGTGAAGTGTGTAAACCTGGTGATTCACAGACCTGTACCCCTGGGACTAATAATACATTATATGTTAAAAAAATTAAAAATTATAAATACCAAAAAAAAAAAAAAACCCCTTGATAAATATTTTGCAAACAAAAGGAACCATCTGTTGTGAGTGCACAGAGAAGGCTCAACAAATCAGGAGAATAAAGTTCCAGAATATTCCAGTAGATACGTTCAATTTGACTTGCTGCCACAAAATGAATAGAATTTTGCCATAATTGTAAAGGTGGCCATAACATTCCAACAGAAGGGATTATATGTGCAAATCACTGAGAAATGGGTCATATTACGGGGACAGGCCTGCATCACACACTTGTTTGGGTTATACGTTATACAAAAGCACTGTATTGAATGGGTTTTAATTCACATCTTCATTGTTTTTCAATTTTGCATGTTTTCTTTATAATCATTGAATCCAGGAGCTTCTTTTCTGACAGATGTACTGCTTAAGGGGCATATATTTGCATTTTTAAAAAGTTGCCTTATGGTTAATCTCATTGTGTAGTTAATATGATCTACAGTTACTCCATCAGAATATTTGCTAGGTTCCCAGTTTAAATCTACAAGTACTTTTGCTAAGACATGATTCACATGTAATTATATTAATAATTAATATTTAATAATACTTATCCATTTGTTGTAACAAAATCCAATTTGAGTAACAATTCTTTTTCTGTAACTTTTGCTATTGACAAATAAGGGAATATACTAACATAAATGTTTTTTCCTTGTAGAAGAAGTGTGTTTTTCTAACACTCAACAAGGTGCTTTATGTGTGTTTAGAACCTGGTGGGGGAGAACAGAAGTGTAGGGTAGTAGTGCTCAGGGCATGGGAATAGAAGTACTTTCACCTATTTGCCTGTTTCTTGAAAGTTAGTATATGTTTTCTATTCAGTCCTTCATTTATTTCCTAGTTCCTGTTTGTCTACTATACACAATTTAAATTCTGTAGTAGTTATATGAAGCACATAAGAGGAAATCAAGTATTGTATAATTGAATTAATTAATGAATTACCAAAAGTTATTAAAGAAAATTCTAACCCTTACTGTCCCAAGAACTCTGGAAAAAAGTGCTTGTGATCACCACCCATGAAATCTCCAACAAATCCAGTAACATAAAACGATATGAATTTGTACAGTCTATATCTAAAGATGTTAAAATTACATTTAAAAATAACTTTTGTTTTTATGCGCCTTTTTTTTAAAGATTTTATTTATTTATTTGACAGAGAGAGATCACAAGTAGGCAGAGAGGCAGGCAGAGAGAGAGAGGAGGAAGCAGGCTCCCTGCTGAGCAGAGAGCTCAATGTGGGACTCGATCCCAGGACCCCAGGATCATGACCCAAGCCGAAGGCAGCGGCTTAACCCACTGAGCCACCCAGGCACCCCTTATGCGCCTTTTAAATTGACATTCTTATTTATAGTAGCAACACAGTAGTTTTCATTTTACAAGCATGAAACCATAGGCCCAAAGAAATGTACTGGGTTAACCAAGATCACACAGCTTATAACAGCAGGAACACAGCTAGATTTTTTTTGATGATTGTTATCCTTGCAGTGATTCCTAAAGACTTGGGCACTTTCCTCTTTACAATGATAGAGTGGATATTTCTGGGGCAATCCTGGCCTTTGAATTGTCCTAAAGAAAATGAATAGGGAGACGATAAAGGGAATCAAGTCAAGTTGGAGGTCTAGAATAGTTTACTGAATGAAAAAGAAGAATTCTCTCAAATTACCTGGCTATCATGCTCATATTTTAGAGAACTGTTGAATATTGTGATGGGTAGTAAAATCTTCACTAAGGATAGGCAATGCATTTACAAACAATGGCAATGAGAGCAGATAAACGAGATTACTTAAGTGCCTTAAAAAACTACATCTATGTGATCTTTGTGCCCCAAATTACCTTTAAGATTCATGCAATTGAATTGAAAGTTGTTTTACTATTACTTAGAACATCATTATGTATTTGCACTCTAGTAAAGTAACCATTTATTCCAAATTTGGGAGGGGGGGTATTTGTTTTAATTTTGACACAGTTCAAAATTAGTAGAATTAGAAGTAGTGTTTTATGACTCTCTTTACCACTTGTTTTTTCTTAGGATAAAATGTCTGATTAGTTGCTTTAAATAGCTATGAATGCTGAGCTCTTTTAGCTGATTAAGGAATTTTCTTATGTAATAACATTCCCATCATCTGGGATTTTATGCTTTTTTTCAGCAGTGCTTAAAGGCAAGAAGTATTTGATTGGGCTTCCACACCTAAAGGGATAAGGAAGAGATATAGAATCATAGAATTGGGATCCAGGAGTCATGATGAGAGCAGTGCTACAGGTATGTAGTTGAACCTAGATGAACTTAGGACTCCTGGTCTGAAATAAATGTCAATACTTTATTTAAAAAAGACTATAATGGGACGCCTGGGTGGCTCAGTTGGTTAAGCAGCTGCCTTCGGCTCAGGTCATGATCCCAGCATCCTGGGATCGAGTCCCAAGTCGGGCTCCTTGCTCAGCAGGGAGCCTGCTTCTCCCTCTGCCTCTGCCTGCCATTCTGTCTGCCTGTGCTCTCTCTCTCCCCCTCTCTCTCTCTGATAAATAAATAAAATCTTAAAAAAAATAAAATAAAAATAAAAAAGACTATAATGGAGAAAAAAATAAAAAAAAATAAAAAAGACTACAATGGAGTATTATGTAGCCATGAAAAAGGATGAGCTCTTGCCATTTGTGACAGCATGGGTGGACCTAAAAGGCATCATGCTAAGTTAAATAAATCAGACTGAGAAAAACAAGTAATATATGATTTCACTCATGTATGGAATCTAAAAAACAACAAATGAACAAAAAACAGAATCAGACCTATAAATACAGAGAACAAACTGATAATTGCCAGAGTGGTAGGAGTTGGGGGTGGGGAGGATGAGTCAAATAAAAAGGATTAAAAGTCCACTTAGAACTGTGCTATATTAGTTTTGGGTGTACAATATAATGACCTAACAATTTTGTACATTACTCAGTGCCCATCACCTAAGTGTACTCTTAATTCCCTTCATTATTTCACCCATCCCCCCCACCCACCTCCCTCCTGATAACCATGTTCTCTGCATTTCAGTGGGTTGTCTTTGTTTTGTTTCTTAAATTTCACATATGAGTGAAATCATATAGCATTTGTCTTTCTCTGACTGAGTTATTTCACTTAGCATTATATCCTCTGGATTCATCCATGTTGTTGCAAATGGAAAGATTTTGCTCTTTTTTATGACTGAGTAATAGTCTAATACACACACACACACACACACACACACACATCACATCATCTTTATCCATTTATCTATGGATGTATACTTGGGTTGCTTCCATAATTTGGTTATTGTAAATAATGCTGCAATTACCAGAGGGTTGCCTATATCTTTTCAAATTATGGGATCATATGGTAATTCTATATTGAGGAACCTCAAAATTTAATACAAAATTTTTCACAATGGCTGTACCAGTTTGCATTCCCACCAATGGTGCCTGTGGGTTCTTTTTTTCTTCATATCCTTACCATTTCCTGTGTTTTTGATTCTAGCCATTATGGCAGGTGTGAAGTGATATCCCATTGTGACTTTTATCACTGATAATAAGTTTTTCATATGTCTAGTGGCCATCTGTATGTCTTCTTTGAAAAAAATGTGTATTCATGTCCTCTACCCATTTTTAATAGGGTTATTTGTTTTTACGTATTGAATTATATAAGTTCTTTATATATTTTGGGTATTAAACCCCTATTAGATATATTATTTGCAAATATCTTTCCCTATTCAGTAGAATGTATTTTTGTTTTGTTGATTTTCTTCACTTTGTAAAACCTTTTTATCTTGAGGTAGTCCCAATAGTTAAATCTCTTTTGTTTCTTTTGCCAAAGAAGACACATCTAGAAAAATGTTTCTATAGCTGATGTCAAAAAGATTACTGGCTATGTTCTCTTCTAGAAAATTTATGGTTTAAGGTTTCACATTTATGCCTTTATTCCACTTGAGTGTATTTTTGTGTGTAGTATAAGAAAGTAGTCTATTTTCATTCCTATGTATGTAGTTGTCCCATTTTCCTAACACCATTTGTTGAAAAGACTGTCTTTTTCCCATTGTATATTCCTGCCTCCTTTGTCATAGATTGATTGACCATAAAAGAATGGGTTTATTTCTGGGCTCTCTACTCCATTTCATTCATCTGTGTGTCTGCTTTTGTGCCAGTACCATTCTGTCTTGATTACTACAGCTTTGTAGTATATCTTGCAATCTAGGATTGTGATATCTCCAGTTTTGTTCTTCCTCAATATTGCTTTGGTTATTCATAGTCTTTTGTGGTTCCATACAAATTTTAGGATTATTTGTTCTAGTTCTATGTAAAATGTATTTTGATAGGGATTGCATTAAATCTGCAAATTGCTTTGGATAGTATGGACATTTTAACTATTGGTTCTCCCAAGCCGTGAGCATGGAATATCTTTCTATTTGTTTGTCTCATGTTTAATTTCTTTCATCAGTGTTTTATACTTTTGAGAATATAGGTCTTTTACCTCCTTGGTTAAGTTTATTCCTAGGTATTTTATTCTTTTTGATGCAATTGTAAATGAGATCATTTCTTTAATTTCTCTTTCCACTAGTACATTATAAGTATTTCAAAATTCAACAGATTTCTATATATTTATTTTTTACTCTCAACTTTACTAATTTCATTTCTCAGTCCTAGTAGTTTTTTGGTGGAGTTTAGAAGGTTTTGTATATATAGTATCATATCATCTGCAAATAGTGCAAGTTTTACCCCTTCATTACCAACTTGGATACCTTTTCTTTTTCCTTTCTGATTAGGTTTTTCACCATTAACCTGTTAAATTAATTAAACAATTAAATTAATTGTTTTCACCATTAATTGATGTTAGCTAGTTTTTTTTTTTTATATATGGCTTTTCTTATGTTGAGGTATATTCCTTCCACACCTACTTTGTTCAGAATTTTTATTATGAATGGATGTTATACTTTGTCAAGTGCTTTTTCTGCATCTGTTGAAATTAATGTGATTGATCATGTTGACTGATTTTACCAATATTGAACCACCTGTACATCTCTGGAACAAATCCCACTTGATCATAGTGAATTATTTTTTAATGTATTGTTGGATTCATTTTGCTAATATTTTGTTGGGGATTTTCTTGCATCTATGTTCATCAGAGATATAGGCCTATGCCTATAGTTCTCTTTTTAGTTTCTTTATCTGGTTTTAGTATCAGGGTAATGTTGGCCTCATAGAATGAATTTAGGTTTCTTTTATCTCTTATATTTTGAAATTTTTTGAGAAGAATAGGTATTAACTCATCTTTGATTGTTTTGCAGAATTCACATGTTTGCAGAATTCACAAGTCTGGTTCTGGACTTATGTTTGTTAGTAGTTTTTTGATTACTGGTTCAATTTTTAAAAAATTTTTATTTATTTTTTTTTAAATTTCTTTTCATTGCTCCAGAATCTATTGTTTATGTACTATACCCAGCGCTCCATACAATATGTGCCCTCCCCAATACCCACCACAAAGCTCACCCAACCTCCCACCCCCGGCCCCTTCAAAACCCTCAGTTACTTCCTCAGAGTCCACAGTCTCTCATGATTCGTCTCCACCTCCAATTTCCCCCAACTCCCTTCTCCTCTCCATCTCCCCATGTTCTCCGTGCTATTCCTTATGCTCCACAAATAAGCGAAACAATATAATTGACTCTCTCTGCTTGACTTATTTCACTCAGCATAATCTCTTCCAGGCCCGTCTATGTTGATACAAAAGTTGGGTATTCGTCCTTCCTTTTTTTTATATATATAATTTTTAAATTTTTTTTATTAACATATAATGTATGATTAGCTCCAGGAGTACAGGTCTGTGAGTTGCCAGGTTTACATACTTCACAGTACTCACCATAGCACATTGATTACTGGTTCAATTTTATTGCTAGTAATTGGTCCTTTCAAATTTTCTATTTCTTCTTGATTCAGTTTTGATAGGTTATACGTTTCTTGGAATTTATTAACCTCTTCTAGGATATCCAGTTACATGGCATATAATTTTTCAAAACATTCTCTCATATTCCTTTGTATTTCTTTGATGTTGGTTGTCATTTTTCCTCTTTCCTTTCTGATTTTATTTACTTGAGTTATCACTCGTTCTCTCTCTTTGATGAGTCTGGCTCAAGGTTTATCAAATTTGTTTATCTTTTCACAGAACAGCTAATTTCATTGATCTGGATTTTTGTTGTTGTGTTTTAGTCTCTATTTCATTTATTTCTGCTTTAATTTTTATTATATCCTTCCCTCTGCTGGTTTTGGGATTTGTTTGTTCTTCTTTTTATAGCTTCTTTAGGTGTAAGTAGAGACTATTTAATTTTTTTCTTGCTGCTTGAAATAGTCCTATATTGCTATAAACCTCCCTCTTAGAAAACCTTTTGTTGCATTTGCAAAGAGTCTGGACCATTGTGTTTTCACTATCATTTGTCTCCATGTATTTTCGTATTTCCTCTTTGACTTCTTGGTTGACTCATTCATGTTTATTATCATCTTATTTAACCTCTGTGTATTTGTGTTCTTTTCAGACTTTTTCTTGTGATTGATTTCTAGTTTCAGAACATTGTGGTCAGAAAAGACGCAAAATATGATTTCAATCTTTTTGAATTTGTTGAGATTTGTTTTTTGGCCTGGCATGTGATCTATTCTGGAGAATATTCCCTATACACTTGAAAAGAATGTTTTGGGATTGAATTGTTCTGAATACATGTTAGATCTATCTGGTCAAATGTGTCATTCGAAGCCAAGGTTTCCTTGTTGTTTTTCTATCTGGGTGATCTATCTATCCATTGATGTAAGTGGAGTGTTAAAGTCCCCTACTATTACCGTATTACTATCAATTTCTTCCTTTATGTCTGTTAATAGTTGCTTTATGTATTTGGGTGCTCCCAAGTTGGATGCATAAATATTTATAACTGCTATGTCATCTGTTGAATTGTTCCCTTTATAATTACATAGTATCCTTTTTTCTTTCTTTTCTTTGTTTTAAAGTCTATCTTGTCTGATGTAAGTATTGCTACCCCAGCATTCTTTTCACTTCTATTTACATGATAAATGTTTTTCTATTCCTTCACTTTCAATCTGCCATAAACCTTTTTAAATGAGTCTCCTGTAACCAGCCTATATCCATTCAGTCACCTTGTGTCTTTTAATTGTAGCATTTAGTCAATTTACATTCAAAGTTATTATTGATAGGTATGCACTTATTGCAATTTTGTTATTTGTTTTATAGTGGTTTTTGTAATTTTTCTCTGTTCCTTTCTTCTCTGGCTCTCTTCTCTTGTGGTACGATGGCTTTCTTTAGTGATATGCTTAGATTCCTCTTTTTTTTTTTTTTAAGGTTTTATTTGTTTGACAGTGATCACAAGTAGGCAGAGAGAGGCAGGCAGAGAGAAAGAGGGGGAAGCAGGCTCCTTGCTGAGCAGAGAGCCCGATGTGGGGCTTGATCCCAGGACCCTGAGATCATGACCTGAGCTGAAAGCAGAGGCTTAACCCACTGAGCCACCCAGGTGCCCCTTCATTTCTCTTTTGTATGTGTATCACAGGTTTTTGATTTATGGTTACCATTAGGTTTTTATGTAACATCCTATGTATATGGTGGTCTACAGTAGAATAATGGTCATTTAAGTTTGAAACAATTCTAGAGATGGCTGGGTGGTTCAGTCTGTTAAGCGTCTGCCTTCAGCTTGGGACATGATCCCAGGGTCCTGGGACTGAACCCCACATCAATCCCTACATCAAAGCCCATATCAGGCTCCTTGCTCATCAGGGAGCCTATGTCTCCTCTGCCTGCAGCTCCCATGGCTTGTGCTCTCTTTCTCTCTCTATGACAAATAAATAAAATATTTTTTTAAAAAAAGTTGGAAACCTTTCTAAAAGCACTAAATTTTTAGTCCCTGCCCCAATTTTTATGTATATGATGTAATACTTTCATCTTTTTATTTTGTAAATCTCTTGACTGACTTTTATAGATATATTTTATTTTACTGTTTTAGTGTTTTAACCTCTGTAATGGTTTTATAACTGATTAATCTACTATTTTTATTATGTTTGTATGTATCTGTGAAATACTTTCCTCTCTTAATTTTCTTACTCCAAATTATGGCCTTTTCTTCCCACTCAAGGAATTCCCACTAATGTTTCTTGTAAGGGTGGTTGAATGGTGATGAATCCTTCAACTTTTGTCTGGGAAACTCTAGCTCTTTTTCTATTCTGAATGATAGCCTTGGATAGAGTATTCTTATTGCAGCTTTTTTCTCAAATTAAAAAAAAAAGTTAAAAATAAAATAAGAGTAACTACAAATCTAAAAAAAAAAGTACGATCTTTTCTCTAAAAAAAATTGAGTTATACTAAAGCAGTTTGATTCTAGACTGTCACATCAAGACTTTAGTAGCAACATTTTCATGTAAGTCAAGAAGGGAAAATAAAAAATCACAAGCCAAAAGATTCTCACTGCTGATTATTCATATCTGAGTAGTCAAGGGGTCAAAGTCAGAATTTCACAGGAAAGCAGGATCTAGAGTCTGTGAAATATACCAAGGTGTTTGAAAATTGGCTGTGGCGGGTTGTACAATCTGACCAAACTTTCCCTTCTCTTCCCTCACAGAAGTCCCTGACTTGTCATCTTACTTCTTTTAGGACACAGTATCCTGGGTGCCTGCTGGCTCAGTTGGTTGAGCAACCAACTCTTGGTTTTGGCTTCAGTCATGATCTCATAGGTTGTAAATTCAAGCCCTGTGTCAGGCTCTGAGATCAGCAGGGTGTCAGCTTGAAGATTTTCTCTCTCTGCCACAGTTCACTCACTTACTCTCTTTCTAAATAAATAAATCAATCTTTTTTAAAAAGGATAAAACAGGCAAGACTAATCTTTGGTGGAGAAAATCATGGCAGTAGTTGCCTGTGATGTCAGTGGATATGCATGGGGATTGATGGGGCACAAAGGATCTTTCTGAAGTGTTGGTTATGGTCTGTATCTTGATAGGATTTTCTTTACACATCTGTCAAAACTCATCAAAACTCAACAATTGTTACAGTTTGCATGTTCTATTGTATTATACAGTTTACATCAAAAGAAAAACATTGGACACAAATAGTGAACTCTAGCTAATGATATGCATGCAAAAACATTTAGGAGAAGTGTACTGATGAGATTTACTTTGAAATTAATTAAAAATAACCTGAATAGATGTGTAGATAGAGAAATAGACAGATGGATAGATGTGATAATATATAGTGAAATTGTAATGATAGAAGTTTTTTGTTTTTGTTTTTGTAGGCTCCGTGCCCTGTTTGGAGCCCAATATAGGGGTCAAACTCACACAACCCTGAGATCAAGACCCAAGCTGATATTAAGAGTCCAACACTTAATTGACTGAGGCACCCAGGTGGCCCAATAGAAGCCTTGCTTAAAAAGCTTTGCTAAATTTTTTCAACTTTACTATATATTTGAATTTTTTTTGTTATGTTAGGTGAAAAATTTAATTCCAACACTAGTCCCTTCAATGTATCTCTCCTGGCCCTTACTCTCTAGCACTAGGATAAACTAGGGTATTTGCTAGTCCTAGGATGCTTTACACATATTTGCATATTGACTAATTGCATCCATCTTCTCCAATTAAGTTGTGAGCTTCTTAAGGATAGAGGTTATGCAATTTACCTTTATATCCCAAGCAGTAGTCTAGGCACTTTATATCCCAAGCACTAGTCTAGTAAGACAGATACCATATGATCTCTCTTATATGTGGAATCTAAAATAAACAGATAAACCAAGCTCATAGATAGAAAGAACAGATCGGTAGTTGCCAGAGTTGGGGAGTGGGAGAAATGGGTGAAGGGGCTCAAAAGGTACAAAAAAATAAAGGAATCCAATACTAAAAGGTTACTTGAAACCAGAGCTCTGTGGCCCATCTTAATGGATATAAAATAACATTACTGTTTGTATGAAATACATTAAAAATAAAAAATGAGAGAAAAAAAGAAATATATGCAATGTACACAAACACTAAGTGTACAGCTCAGTGAATTTTACGAAGTTAATTACTTATGAAACCACCACCCAGTAACAGCAAGGAGGAAACTTCCTTCACATCCATTCACCATTATCCCCTATGGAAAAAGAGCCCCTATTTTACATCTATTTTTGTAAGTTAGTTTTGCATCTTTTAAAAATTCATATAAATGCAATCAGTCTTTCATTTAATACTGTATCTATAAATTTAACCATCTTGTCTGTAAAAGTCATTCATGCTTTCTCATCACTGCATAGTATTCTATGTGAATGAAAGAATTTACTTGTTTTACTTGGCTCTTTGTTTCTGTTCTGATTTTGAACAATTAAAAATAAAGCCATAATTTTAAAAGCTCAAAAAGTATAGTATTTTAACAAATTGTCATAGGCATCACATTTTCCCCTAACACAAAGGAATTTTGCTCTTATACTCAGCAGGTTTAGAGAGTTGGCCATTAAAGAAACGAATAAAGACAGCACGAACCACAGAAATTCCTGATAAAATAAACAACTATGAAACACAGGCTGTGGCACACAAGTAAACACGGCTTGCTCTACAAAGTGATAGAAGAAGGAAAAAAGTGTAGAGGAATGTGTTGAGAAAGCAGTAGTAGGTGACAATTAGGGGCTACTCTAAGAGAAGGCACAGGAGATCACTACATCCACGATCATCACTAATGAGCAATGAGAAAATAGAAAATTGTTTTTAAGAGTTGAAGAACATGGCATGAGAGTGAAGCACAACTATACTGTTGCCGAGAAGGCATTTTGCAGGACGGTGAATGACATTTTTCTTTTCTTTTACATTTCTCTGCTAGATATTTCATCTGCCTACACTGATGACTGGAATTAGAGATTGATTAATGATCCAGAGAGAGACCCAGCAGAACAGTCTTAGTAGAGCTGCACTGAAGCATTAAGCAAGTGCTAAGGTTAAGGTCTTTTGAGCTTAGTCTATAAGCACCAATTGCTAAAACCAAGTTGAGACTGTGTAAGCAAAATGAAAAGAAGAATGGAATAATCAACCAAATTCAAGGTAGCTGGCCTTTCCAGATAATTCACCCACAAAATCCTACATATGAGTCTTCTTGAAGAGCTGGTTTTTATAATCGTCTCAGTATTTCCTGATATTAGACCTCTAAGTGAGTATTCAAATGGTAAGAGCCAACTGCTCCTCAACACCATCAGCAGCTTCACTCATTTAGCACTTTTAATAAAAACTACTATCCAGGGACGCCTGGGTGGCTCAGTTGGTTGGGCAGCTGCCTTCGGCTCAGGTCATGATCCCAGCGTCCTGGGATTAAGTCCCACATCGGGCTCCTTGCTCAGCAGGGAGCCTGCTTCTCCCTCTGCCTCTGCCTGCCATTCTGTCTGCCTGTGCTCGCTCTCTCCTCCTCTCTCTCTCTGATAAATAAATAAAATCTTTAAAACAAACAAACAAACAAAAAACCTACTATCCATTTGCTACAAATGAATCGCTTCAATTATACACTCCATTACAATGGCACATATGTATGAAATAACATTTTCCTATGTCACTGGCCTTTGTTTAGTAATATACCCTACTCGAATGTTCCTAAGATCAACCTAAAATCAACTCAGTCATTTTGTTTGTAATCCATAACATTATCAAAATGCACAGACTAGTGACATTTTTGTGTCCAAGTACTGATCCAAACATTTTACCTGTGCTTTTTAGGTTTCTTCAAATTTGGTTTTTAATCTTATATAATTTATTTTTTAATAGATAATTTCACACTCTGAAGTTCACCTATTTAAAGCATACAATTTAGTGGGGTTTTTAAAATATATATTTGCAGAGCTGTGTAACCATCACCACAAACTAATTTTAGAACATTTTAAGAGCCTAAAATATTATTTCCTTTGGCCACAGTTTCAAATCATAATCATATTTTTTAATTAATAAGAAATTAATTAACAGGGAATCCCACATTTTAGAATCATTTCTTTTTCACATGGATTCAATGGCCTCAGTCTGTGTGTGTGTATACGTGTGTGTGTGTGTGTGTGTGTGTGTGTGTGTGTGTGTGTGTTAAGAGTCAGAATGAAAGGAGATCATCTATTTCAAGCTTCTAATTGTATAAAAATGTTCCTGCAGCATTTTTTGTGAACAGAACTATTTTTGTCTCCTTTGCCTTTTAGGTAGCAAGAGTGTATATTTAGAATTATTGGAAATGTATGATAGATTCTTAACTGGAGCTGAAAGATTTTCATCCCCAGGCAGCTCTTTAAAAAGGCAGCCTTGGAGTGCCTTGGTGGCTCATTCAGTTAAGCATCTCCTTCAGCTCAGGTCATAATCCCAAGGTCCTGGGATAGGGCCCCATGTCAGGATCCCTGCTCAGCAGGGAGTTTGCTTCTCCCTCTCCCTTTGCCTCTCCCCACTTACTCATTCTCTTTCTCTATCTCAAATTAAGAAATAAAATCGTTATGAAAAATACCTCAGAGTTAAGGATAAAGCTAGCAAATTTTAAATAAAAATAATAAACAAACAAAGAAACAAACAAACACACACACAGCTTTTCCAGGGGTACCTGGGTGGCTCAGTTGGTTAAGCATCTGACTCTTGATCTCAGTGTAAGTCTTACCTAAGGGCTGTGAGTTCAAGCCTGGTGGTGGGCTCCATACTGGGCATAGAGCCTACTTTAAAAAAAAAAAAAAAAAGGCAGCCTTTCCTGAATGAAAGCAAGACAATAAGAGAACTCCTGGAAATTGCTTTTGCTATGGCCATGAGGAAGCAGAGAGTGAAATATCTATTTCATTGTTCATATGACTAAAGAAACCTGTGATGCACTAAGATTCTACCTTAGCAGGTTATAATGCACATGCTTGGAAATAATTTCCTAAGTTATGATTACCCTCTATCCACTCTTAACTGTTTATATCATAAAAATACTGAAGCCTTGGCAGTGATGATTTCTCTGTGCCTGGTTGACTGGATGACTCTGGGTTGGACTAATCAGAAATCTAAGATCAAGATGAGAAAAGCTGGACTCAATTACTGAAATATGCGGCTCAAAGATAGAGCCTACTGGCGAGTGTCATCTTCCTGCCCTGTGGACCAGAGAAGCAGAGGCAGTTAATACGCAGTGAGAGAGAAAGAAGAATGAAGTTGTGTGCAAATGAGCAGACCAGATAGAAAGAAAAGGGATCTGAGGGGCGCTCAGTGGGTTAAGCCTCTGCCTTAGGCTCAGGTCATGGTCTCAGGGTCCTGGGATCAAGCCCCACATCAGGCTCTCTGCTCGGCAGTGAGCCTGCTTCCCCTTCTTTCTGCCTGCATCTCCGCCTAGGTGATCTCTCTCTCTCTCTCTGTCAAATAAATAAATTTAAAAAAAGGAAGGGGGATCTGAGTAGTGAAATAATTCTAGAGTTTTCCATACTCTAGTTCTTAAGCCTTCCAATGTTCTACTGAACTTGGGCCCTTAGATTCTGTGAGAAATTTCCTTATGCTTAAGTTAGTTAGTTTTACTTTGTGTACTAGAAACCCAGAGAGTCCTAAAAGTAGATGACCTTAAAATAGAACGTTAAAGATTTAAGTTTCTGAATCACTTATGAATGATATCAAAGAAATAAAAAGATAAACTTTCTGCTTTTGATTAACTTAAAATCTTATTGTAGAAAGAAGAAATTCACTTATAAGAAAACTTTCCAAAACAATGCACCTTATTCTCTAATGAACATTATGTGGCATTAGTTGCTATGGAAAATGGAGAAATCCATGTGAGCTCTAGCAATGAGGGAAGACCTCAGAGGATTAATTCTTTGTGTTAAACACTGAATTATGAATAAAATTCAGTTAAGTAAAAGTGACAAGTGTTCTAGATTAAGAGAAAAAAACCCAAGAACTTGCAGAAATCCAACCAAAGAATAAAGATAAAAGATGAGATTGGGTTGGTGGGGGGTGGATCAGATGATGAAGAGGCTTGAATTCCAGAATGAAGAACTGTTTGGACTTCCTGTAACCAACTCAGTTGGTTAAAAAGAGAAATTGTAGATCCTTAAGCAGAGGCACAATGTGACCAAATACTTAAAAGTTTGTATCTGGTTGTGGCATGCTGTATAGTTTAGCAGCAAGTGAACTAACTTAGAAGACTCGTCTCTCTTGGGAGATTCATTTCTCTGTGATTAAGGAAAGGTGAAAAAATCTAGGACAGGAGGAAGGAGAAACAAAGTTACCTTAGATCAGTGCTTCTCAAACTTTACTGTGTGCATGAAACACCTAAGACCCTTCTTAAGATGCAAATCTTAGTAAGTTCTAGGCTGAGGCCCAGAATTCTGAATTTCTAACAATCTCCTAAGTAGCACCCATGCTTCTAGTCTGTGGACCACACCTTGAGGAGCCAAGTTTTTGAAAATGATGATCTAACCCAAAGTGCTGAAGGAAAATAAAACCAAAGATGACTCCAAGGTTTCTAGTGTGCTAGAGGAGAGAGGAGAGAGAAAAAGAGGGAACTGAGCCAGTCCAACATTTACTGAGTGACTACTCTTCATTATTTTCTTTTATTCTGCAACCTTACCATATAAAGTAAACCCATTCATTCACTTAGCACTTACATACTTAGCAACCACAAGTGTCAGGCATTTTTCTAAATGTAGATTCAATAATGAGTAAAACTATATAGTAACTCTGTTTATAATTTAAGGGGAAGGACAGAAAATAAATAAAATAACTAAAATGCACATTATTAAAGTTGGGAAAACCAAGCAGATAGTTCAAACTCACATAACTATAATTTTGGCTGAGTTTCATTCAAATGAGTCCCATTAAACATCTTCTGCATAATACAAATATGATGAATTTATAAGGATTTCAAGATATATGTTGAAGTTAAAACTATTTTTAAGTACTTGGAAAGTATTTTAAGTTTAAAAAAATATTTCTGGGAGATTCTGGGTGGCTCACTCATTAAGCATCTGGCTTCCACTCAGATTAGGATCCTGGGGTCCTGAGATCGAGTCCTACTCATGTTGGGCTCCCTGCTGAGCAGGGAGCTTGCTTCTCCCTCTCCAACTCCTGCTGCTTGTATTCCCTCTCTCGCTGTCTCTCTGTCAAGTAAATAAATAAAATCTTAAAAAATTAAAAATACAATAAAAATAAACAAATATTTCTGAAAGTCCTAGGTACCTTAGATTTGTCATCCTGGACACTTTTTCAACAAAAGTGTGTCTATGAAGATCAGTGTGTCTATGAATGTGTTAAGGAATATTTTCTGGCTTTACAGTCATCCCTCCCAAAACAAACATCTGTCTTACTAGTCAGGTGATGTATAGTCTGACTGAGTGTTCATTTTTCATCTGTAAGGGGCCACCCCAAGTATTCCTCTTTGTTTCTTATCATAGGTCACAGAGAGGAATTTCTTTCCAAATACACTATAGAAATTCATTTCTGCAGTAAGTTGAAGAAAATATTATGGGATTCATTATTCAAAGAAAGCCAAGAAATGGGTTGAGAAATCTATCTTTGTCTGTATGTATATACATATGTATGCACTTATCTATCTATAGTTGTACTTCTGCCATCTATGAATCTATAAAAAATGAATAAATAAAATGTAAATGGAAGCCTATTAAACTATAATTGCTATAAAACAATAGTTTCTCATCCTCTAAAATTTATATTTAAAAATTGCTAAATGTATCTTTGTTCACTAAGCACTTTAATTAACATCTATAACGTGGTGATTATATTATTCAACATTTAAATGCTTAATTTGCAATCTGGAATTGCAGGCATTCCCTGATAAAGACATATTTTCATTTGTTGCATTTGTATTTTTAGTAGAAGACAAAAATAAGAAGATACTTATATGGTAATATGATACGAGATCCATAAACAAAAGTTTCACTCCTTCTTTTTTATTGCTCTTGAGATTTAAAACACGGTAACAATCTACATTTACGTATTGAGGAGCTGTTGGATTTTTTTTCATGTTGTGAGAGGTTTGAAGTACTGTACCTGCCATCTACTGGAAGTCTATGGGAGGTACATTTCCCCACTAGCAACTCAAGGCCTCCAGAGAATGAGTCTAGAAAACGCTAGCAGTGCTATTTGAGAAAATTGTATCACAGGATTTGAGGTTCTTTACTACTGGTGAAGAAAAGTCAAGATAAAATAATCACATTAACCACTGGTAAAAGTACAGAATGAGCTCACATACATTTGAGTAGGCAAAATGGAAAGAGTGATTCATCTCTGAAATATTAAAATGACTAAAAGGCCACAAGCAGAAAGATCTACAAAAGTCCTTCCCAGCATTTTTATCAAGGTGAGTATCCTGGCCATAGACATATGAATATGTAATTCTAAACTACTACACGGATCTCTTTGGATCTAGGGCAGCCAAGATTCAGAGACCTTCTCTAATGACTTCTGTTTATTTCTGAACTTAACTAGATTGTATGAAAAGGAGTAAGGGTAAATGCAAGAGAAGACAGGATAAGCGCAAGCTATAGCTGAAATGTCAAATTACTGTAAAGAATCAAACACAATATAGTTAGTTGTTTAATTAATTATATGCTTTGTGACTCCATTTAATTCCTTCAACTATGCTCTGGGTCAGAATAGGTATTTCTAGCCTTTCATGTAACCTAGACACCTACATGTCCAGGTGCCTAGACTTTTCCTATCCAGATCATATCAATATATTTTCTTACCCTAAATAATTTTAATATAATGTCTCCAGCCACTCCTTTTCCCTGGGGGGAAAACCAGACACTAGGAGTTACTCTTTAATTCAATTTTTATGAATGACTTTAAAAAGTGTGATTTCAAATACTTGAAAATAGGAAACCTTCCAGCTTTTAATCATTCTGTACTTTGGGTGTCTAGACGGAATTCTTAGCAGTAATAAGCTCCAGAATTACATGGTCCTAGACAGAGCTTGAAGGTTTCATACAGATTAACAGTGGCACTAAGAGGCAGGATATTTACCCCAAGGTCATACAATTTAGTAGTAGCCAAACTATAATTTGATTGTTTCATTATAGTTAGTTACTATTGTTTCTAGGACTGTGTACTGCCTCAAATGTAATTGTAGAATATAAACTGGACTTCAAATTGAAATGGGAATGCCCTTGAACTATTGTCATGGGAGAGAAGGGAATGTAGGAGAGAAAGAATAAAGATATTTGCCAGATATGTCGTTGGCGTTGTAAATTATGTGTATTCATTTTCACTTTGAAATTCAAACAAGATCACTCCTCACATCAAAGCTTCAGACTTAAATAAGCTCCTGTTTTCCCCTAAATATACCAAAGAGAACACATGAAGACAGTGGTGTCCAGAGTTAGGGAGAGACTTATAAAAGCAGGTAACATCCAGACATTTCTAATCTAAGTGATGAAACGGTAGGCCTTTTATGTTGGACAATATTATAGATTATTAGATCCTGAAAACTTTCAACTGCAAATACCTGTACTATGGGCTAATCACATTACTAGCATTGTTTAAAATACATAGTCAAACTCAACAAAGAAGTTGTAAAACCTGCAGGGGAAAAAAGCACGGAACATTGAAAACCAGATTAGTAAACTGATGCTGACATGTTTCCAGTTTAAGGGAATAGGAGATATAGACAGTCTTGTTATTCAAATGAATTTAATAAACATCATGGACCAAAAAATAAGATATTAAGACTGCTTCAGTTGGGGAGTTGGACTAGCAAAACTTCCTTTCTATTGAAACCTTCCTTTCTATAACAGAGTTATAGAAAGCCAAGACATATAAAAGGCTATACACCCTTAGGGAATGGTAGCTGGGGGAAAATCCATCTATTGGCAAAGCAAAATGAAACAAACCTTATTGAGTTCACCTGGGATCTAGGTAGGAAAAGAAGCCTACACCGAAAAGTCGCATTGACAGAAAGAGCAGAGAAAGACCTCAGGAGTTTAGATAATAAGACTGGAAATACACTAAAAGAGAAGTATGGTTAAACTGAGTTAAACAAATAATCAAAAGTCTAAGAAAGTAATGTCATGTTATTTAAAAAGCATAAAATGGAATACTTTGCAGCAATAAAAAAAGATTAGGTAGACCCATATATGCTGATGTGTAAACATTTCCAAAGTTCATTATTATAGAAAATATAGTTACAAAAGCATCATACAGTATAAATACATTGTTGTTTAAAAGAATTAAAAAGACAACTATATGTTTGCTTTAAGGATATGTATTTTCTTTACATCTGGTTCTAGTTAAATGCTTTGTTCCTATAATTTTGATTGAATATAGTACAAAATTATTACTAATAAAAAATTGGACCAGACAAATTTGAAAAAAAATGAATGAAAAAAAAACTTGCAGAAATAAAAATTGTAGTCACTGAAAGAGAAAAAAGCGATTAGTTATGGCTAGAGATAGAGTTAGTGCATAGAAAGATAAATTTGAAGATATTATTCACAGAAACAAGGAGAGACCAAGAGATGGAAAAATTAGAGAGGTTAAAAAGACATGAAGGTTAAATTACAAAGTCCCATACAAATTCAAAAGAAATTTCAGAGAGGAATAGTGAGATAATGGTGGAGTCTAGCTATGAAGAAAATGACAGAATTTTCCAAAAGTGATAAAACAATCTAGTCCACGGATTCAATAAATCTTATAAATCCCAAGAAGTTTCTAATTTAGCAAAGACAAGTAAATGATTTCAAAAGCAAGCCAACAGATTAACAATCAACAGTTAGACATAGCTGTTTTATCAATAGCAATAGTGAAAAAGGGAAGACAGTGAATTATTTTCTTCAATGAAAAAAATTAAACTCCCATAAAAAAGAGTATTTTGCATTCATCTGAAACCATTTAAGAATGGGATCAAAATAAACATTTCACAAAAAAATGACTATATTTATAATCAAAAGACCATCACTGAAGGAATTTTTAATGAATACTCAAGAAGAAGGATATTGAATCAATAAAGAAAGATTAAGTTGGAAGAAGGAAAGATGAGCAAGTAAACTGGTAAAAAAAGTAGATAAATCTAAAGCACTGACTGCATTACACAGCGAGGATAATAATGGTTAATTTGGGGAGGAGGGAAGAAACAAGTGGAAACTTAAATACCCAATAAAAATAACATGTAAGTTGGAGTGGTAACACTTTATTTCAGGAAAGCCTAGTGTCACAGTTAATTTTATGTGATAACTTGCCTGGGCCATGGAGTGCCCAGATATTTGGTTAACATTATTCTAGATGTTTCCGAGAGGGTGTTTCTAGATGAGATTAACATTTAAATCGGTAGGCTGAGTGAAGCATATTGCCTTCCCTAAAGTGGATAGGACTCCTCCAGTTGAAAGTTTAAATAGAATAAAAAGGCTGACCCTTCCATGAGCAATAGAGTTCCTGACATTCTGAGGACTGAGCTACTGTTTTGTTTTGTTTTGTTTTCTGCCTTTGCACTCAAACTCAGATCTCTTCCTGGGTCTCAAGCATTGAGTAGAACCACACCAGCAGCTCTCCAAATTCTCAGACCCTCAGACTTGAGCTGGAACTTAACCATTGGCTTCTTGAGTCTCCATCTTGCTAATTCACCCTGCAGATCTAAGAGTTACTAACCTCCATTATGGTGTGCCAATTCCTTGTATAAATCTCTCTCTCCATCTCTCTTCTCTCCCCTACCCTTTCATCCTGCCCCACATCTCCATCTTGAACTTGATCTCTAGTCTACTGGTTGTTTCTCTGGGGAACACTAAATAAAACAAATTTTGGTACTGAGAACAATTTTATAGAAATAGAATTAAAGGGATGTGCTTTCTGAATTGGTTCTGGGGTTTGGGGAACTGGTTTTCTAATCTCATTAGATTTAAAGCTGCTAATTACTGTATTTCTATTAGTAAAGAGAGGACAGGTAGTCCCTGGGATGATCAGGAAATAGAGATAAGCACACTCTCACTGCTAGAGACTCCCAAACAACCACTTATAAGCAAGGGTCTGAGTGTCTATGTATATGATACCTTTGAACATTTTTGTCAAACTAACAAGTATAAAGATTGACCAGTACTTCCTAATGGCACTGGACAGAGTGAGTAAGGAAAAGGATGAGCTGAGGAATTCAAATTCCCAGCACAAGCACCACTGAAATGACCTGAAAGCTTCTGTGTGTGCCCTACAGATCCCCTGTAGCTTCAGGGCTCAAATTGCTGAAACTCATATGCAGAATATCAACCTGCAACTGACCGAATTACAATGCAATTTGAACACCTAGCCTTGTAGGGTGTCTACTATTAAAGTAAAGATATTGACTGGGCAAGAATGGGATCTTGAAAAGTGGAATGGAGATGTAGGAGAAGACCCTGATGAAGTTGGAGACACTGGGACCCTAAATTCTGATGAATCATCTTTGTCAATGGGAGTAGCCTCTTCAATTCCAGTGGAAACAGCCTCCCCAGCCCCAGCAGAAGCCTCCCCATCCCCATTTGAGAGGATTAACCCTGTATTGCCTAATGAAGCTATAAGGGCCTCCCCTGAGATAGCTAACAGGCAAGACAATGCTGATTCTCTTCAGAACTCACTCTTACAACCGCTCTTTGGTTTTTTGTTTTTGTTTTAATTTTTATTTATTCATTTGACAGAGAGATGGAGAGAGAACACAAGTAGGCAGAGTAGCAGGTGGAGGAAGAGGGAGAAGCAGGCTCTCCCCTGAGCAGGGAACCCGATGTGGGGCTTGATCCCAGATCCCTAGGATCATGACCTAAGCTGAAGGCAGCTGCTTAACCCACTGAGCCACCCAGAAGCCCCACCCCCCTTTGCTTCTAGACTTAAAATTAGCTTCAAGTCCCAGTAGGCTCTTAAGACTGAGTTATATATATAGTTACACAGATTATGACCCATAAAGAGGTGTAATATACTCCCAAAAAACTACTTGAATTTTCTTAGACAGAAATTTGGAGAACCTGAGTGGGAATGGACTATGTGGGACAATCGTGTCAGAAATATAAAGTTGATTGGGTTAGGTTCATTGGTACAGGCTCACTAAGCAGAGATTCTGCATTTAATGTTGCATCTAGGGGAGTTAAAATGGATTCTAACATTTTCTTTGGTTGATTGGTTGAAATATGGACTAAAAGGTGGCCCATAGTGAGTGAGCTGAAAATGCTGGACCAACCTTGGTTTAATGTGGAGGAAGGGTTTCAAAGGCTTAGGGAGACTGGAATGTTAGAGTGGATTTGTCACTTAAGACCTACTCACCATCCTGGGGGCATCCAGAAGATATAACTCTCACTACAACTATGAATAATGTGTGCAGAGAGCACCATCATCCTTGAAGAGCTCTCTAATTGCTTGTCTCTCTAGGCCAGAACTTACTTTGGGAATCTGCAGTCACTCAACTGGGAAACCTAAGCGCAATGGGAGTAACTGGATCCCAGGGTGGCAGGGGCCAAGTGGCGGCATTCAATTGCCAAAAGAAAGATGAGTGTGATTATTGTCATGGATAGCAGAGGAAAAGCAATACTCAGAATAGTCTGATTCAAGCCTACCTATGGTATTGGCTAGCTGATCATGGTATTCCTAGATGTGAAATAGATAGATAGAAAGTCTATTAAATTCTTATTTGATTTGTATAAGCAGAAAAATTCTAGGTTAAGTGAATAAAAGTCCAACTTGAATCATAAAAACAGAGTCACAGCCCCTCAACTAATTCCCAGACTTGACCCAGTTTAAAGACCCAGAGCCCTTTAAATGCAAGGAAGGCCCTCTTGAGGAAGGAACTCTTGAGTAAGGAACAGTGTACACTGCCAGAAATTCATTCTATTAATCTTTAACCCAGCCTTCCCCAAAGGGGCATATGGCCTTTTACCAGGGTAACTGTGCATTGGGGAAAATGAAATAATCAGACCTTTCCAGACTGGCAGACACTAATTCTGAACTGACACGGATGCCAGGAGACCCAAAACATCACCGTGGTCTACCAGATAGAGTAGGGGCAATGGAGGTCGGGTGGTCAATGGAGTTTCAGCTCAGTCTGACTCACAGTGGGGTCAGTGGGGCCCCAAATCCACCTTTTGGTTATTTATCTAGTTCTATAATGCATCATTGGAATAAGCATGAGATTATTCAGCATGAGCTGCTGGCATACTTCCCACACTGAACTATGGAATGAGAGTCATTATGGCGGGAAAGGCCAAGTGGAAGCCACTAGAACTGCTTCTACCTAAGAAAATATGAACTAAAAACTACATTCCTGGAGGGTTGCAGAGATTAGTGACACTAACAATGACTTCAAAGATGCAGAGATAGTGATTCTCACCATATCCCCATTCTACTTGCCTATTCGATCTGTGAAGATGACAGATGGATCTTGGAGAATAACAGATTAATTTAAGTTTAAGCAAGTAGTTACCTCAATTGCAACTGCTGTACCAGATAGGATTTAATTGTTTGAGCAATTAATTCTGGTACCTGGTATGTGGCTACTGACCTAGCAAATGCTTTTTTCTGCATATCTGTCTATAAAGACCACCAGAAGCAGTTAATTTTAGCTGGCATGTCCTATAATGCAACTTCACTTTACTACCCCAGGGATATATAACTCTCTAGTCCTATGTCATAATTTAGTTTGCAGGAATCTTCACGGCCTTTCCCTTCCACAAAATAACACACTGGTCCATTACATTAATGACATTACACTGACTCGACCTAGTGAGTGAGAAGTAACTACTCTAGACTTATCGGTAAGACTTCTGTGTGTCAGAGGGTGGGAGATAAATTTAACAAAAATTCAGTGATCTTCTATCTCAGTGAAATTCCTAGGAGTCCAGTACTTTAGGGCAAGTCAAGATAAGCCTTCTATGTGATATATATATCATGGGATATTACTCAGCCATCAAAAAGAATGAAATCTTGTCATTTGCAATGACGTAGATGGAACTAGAGGGTGTTATGCTAAGCAAAACAAGTCAAACACCATATGTTCTCACTCATAAGTGGAATTTAAGAAACAAAACAGATGAACATAGGGGAAGGGAAGGAAAAATAAAATAAAACCAAAACAGAAAGGAAGACAAGCCATAAGAGACTTTTAACTATAATAAGCAAACTGAGGGTTGTTGGAGGGGTGGGGAATGAGGGAATAATCCACAATGAGTATAGTATGAAACTGATGAATCATTAAATTCTACGTCTGAAACTAATAATACAGTATATGTTGATTTAAAAAAAAAAAGATATGCCTTCTAAGATGAAGGACAAGTTGTTGCATCTGGTCTCTCCCACAACCAAAAAAGAGGCATAACACCTAGTGGGCTATTAGGAATTTGGAGGCAACATGTTTGGATGTTATTCTGGACCATTCATCAGTGACCTGAAAAGCTACTAGTAATCCTTAAATCAGTGGATGAAATGCTTGAGTAACACCATAGGTACACTTGCCTCTAGCTTCTACAAAATAACTGGGAAGTTCTGCAACTAGATAAATAAATAACTCCAAATAAAATAACTCCGAATATAATTTTCAAGAGGAAATCAATGAATATGATCCACACTACAATAGATAAAGAAATCTGATGCTCTTCAGTCTTCTAGTGTCCAGTTTGTAGCTGTTTTCAGTAACCCCGAAAGACAACGGATATTACTCAGAGCAACCAACTATTATTTGGGATCCTTCATTTATTTGACCCATAACCAGACTTTTCCACGTGTGAGACATTTCCAAGTTAGATATAAATCTCAGAAACCATTAAATAATACAAAAATAAAGATTAATGAACAGTTTGAAAAGAGTGAACAATAAACAGAAAACTAGAAATAATGTTGTAACATACACGTAAAACAAGGGATTAAATTAAAATCCTCTATTAAAAAAGTATTAAAAGAAGAATAAATGAAACAAGATGGGATCAGGAGGGAGACAAACCATAAGCGATTCTTAATCTCACAAAACAAACTGAGGGTTGCTGGGGGAGGAGGAGGGTAGGAAGAGGGTGGTTGGGTTATGGACATTGGGGAGGGTGCGGTATGGTGAGTGCCGTGAAGTGCGTAAACCTGGTGATTCACAGACCTGTACCTGAGGCTAATAATACATTATATGTTTACAAAAAAATTATAAAAACAAAACAAAACAAAACAGTATTAAAATAATACATAGTATATTATATGTAACAAGTATATTATATATTATAACCTGTAATTAATTAATGTAATTATTTAAAATAACTCTTATAAATCTTTAAGAAAAAGATAAACATCCCTGTGGAATAAGATCATAAACAGATTATCAAGAAATACATATACACAATAAGTGTGTGAAAAAATATTTAGCCTCCCTAATGATAAAATTCTACCATTGATGCTGCTCATACAGGTCAGTCTCCTAGGTCAGAGAGAAGGGTGGAATATGAGGAAAGAATCTAAAGGAACAAATGGGAAATATCCCACACTGCAAGCTTTGCTAAACAAAATCTCTGAGATTTCTCCAATAAAACATCTATAAATACGCATAGAGGAAATATGAAGAAAATTTGCGCATCTTTGTTTAGAAAGGTTTGCTCATTTTGGTATGTATACCTAAAGTACTTTGGAAGACTAAGAACCATTGTTTCCCAAAAAAGCAAGAGAAAATCTAATAGAATTTCCCCATGGGGAAAAGCCTAGTGGGATTTTACCATCAGAAGAAATTGTAAAAGTCAATTTACTTCTGAGGGGTTCCTCGATGCTAGGACAGTATGTGGTATATTCCTCTCATCACAGAAGGAGCAATAGTAGCCTTTGAGACCAGCACAATCTGATCAGTTGAATTTCACAAACATCAGGAGTTGAGCTGAAAACAGAGAAATAACTCTATATCATTGGGAGTTTATATTTGATTGAGAATTACAAACATTAAAACCATTGGTCAGTCATAGTAAGTATCTGGAATTTTTTTTTTTCTACTTAACATTAAAAGACCCCAAGCATAGAATAGCCCAGATTTGGTAAACCCTACAACAATAATGACTATTTACTCATTTGTTCAGTTGTTTGCTCTGTTCATTCAGTATGCTTTTATGTAATCTATGTTAGGAATTGTTTTAGAGAACAGAGACCCAGACACAAGTCGTCCTTGAGCTCACCGTTAGTAATGTGGACAAATGCGAAGAATTAAATGACATAAGATGTATTTGATACAAAGTGAAAGAAAGAGATATGGGAATGCAAAGAGAATTTCTGAGGTTGGGTTTCTTAAAAGCAGAGCCTAAGAGACAAAGATTCTTGTGCAAATTATCTACTGAAGGAGCGTGTTCAAGTAAAACCTAAAATACGGTGAGGGAAGCAAGAAGCTGGGCAAAGATCAGAGCTCAGTAGAAGTTCGGCTTTACTCTGATTCTTTAAGAAGGCATTACAGAGTTGTCCCATCTTGAGGTAAGGGTTCAGACCTTCTATCAGTAAGTCACGGTTTTCAGGCTGGTCCTGAGAAAAGGGCACAGGCTCCTGTGCATTTTCAAATGGGGTGGCTTCTGTTGGCCAGGGAGAGTTCTCAGGAATATTGCTATAGGCTGCAAACTGTCATCACAGCTGCTTGGGGGATGGGTGCCCTACCCTGGGAAATAGGAGCTGTATCTACTACTTTCCACCATAAATACTGCTCAGACCCAATTGCTTCTCACATTAAGATCACATCATTATGGCACAACTTCTCCAAGCTTTTGGTTAGTCAGAATTTTTGAAGAAACTTGTAAGAGGAGCATTACTGAGACAACTACAGCTCCTGTTGCACTAATATGCATCATGTTCCCTACTGCCCACCCATTCTAGATTCCTCTCTGCCTTTTATTGATCCAGGTGGCTTGCCTAGTAAGGTGACCCAGCAGACCTTCATCCCCGACAGATCAAAATCCCTGGTCATCTTGACTATACTGGGTCATGGTTGTTGTATTTACCCATTTATACTTTATTCATTATTAAAATGGAGCATGGGCTTAGAAAGAGATGACTCATGGGGTTACTCGTGAGCCAAAATTATTCCTCTTTATGCTATTAAGCAACAATTATGAAACAAGTCTTAACTTCCTCTTTGTTACCAGAGTTCAATTACCCCTTACAATATAATAATTTCTTTTCTTTTCTTTTCTTTTTTCCCCCACTGCTGGAGCCCAAAATGACTAGTGGTATCTGTATTGCTAATTTCCCTGGTAAACTTAAAGAGTATTCCTCCCCATGGAGATCTCTAGATGCACAAAACTTAAACACAAATTCTCCAATGGGTTACTATCAGTTAGAGACAACTGAATTGTCTCACCTTGCAGCAAGAGACTGACCTTTTGGATAGCCACATCAGCTAGTTTCCAGGGCAGAGAACAACATATCAGACATTTCTGAGCAAGGAGGTTCCTGTTGGTGGGAGGCAATCCACAGGTAGAGAGTGTGCTGTGTGTGGGCTATTTGAGGCCAGCCCTCAGCAGCTGACAGCTGGGTATGCTGCCTGCTAAAGAGCACTGGGGCTGGGGACCAACAGCTCTACCATAGTAGGAATGAAAAACTCTTTGCTGAGGAATTAGAAAAGATTTTATCATGAAGATGACATTTGGCTTGTAAGTAAGCTAAGAATGGGGTTGCCACAACAGGGAGTGAAGAGTGATTCAGGCAACAAGTTCACTGAGTTCAATCTGGAGATTTGTGGTCAGAATTAAATACTACTCTAGATTTCACCATTCTTCTGAATTCAGTGGAAGTTCATCTACTAGGTGTTAATTTTTATTTAGTTTCTTTTCTTTTCTTTTTCTTTTTCCTTTCTTTCTTTATTCCTTCCTTCCTCTCTTCCTTCCTTCCCCTCTCCTCTCTCTTTTTCTTTTCTTCTTCTTCTTCTTCTTTTTTTTTTTTTTTCCTGGATTATATGCTTTAAGCTAATAGCCTGCCAGTTCTTTCTGGCAGTAGTATTACTGAATATAGCTAGTTGATGAGGTATACTGGGGTTAGTTTACAACATTTGCACTAATTAAGGTATTTAAACATCCCACTAGAATAGTAATAGACACCTTATAGAAAAGCTGTATGCTTTGGCAGATGTTTAAAACAACAACAACAGCAACAAACCTGTGTGAACAAGGTAGTCTTGCTACAGGTTCCAGAATTTCTGAAAAAATGTAGCATATAAAGTTCTATGTTTAAAGCAAAATGAGTAGGAAAATGGCCAACATGAGTAAGGAAAAAGGAATTGTGATAATTTGGGGTTATCTTAATTTATTATTTGCAGTATATAAGAAGTGAGAGAACATTAAAAATGGACATTTAATCAATAACATTACATTTTGAAATCTCTATAGTTGAAACTCAATTGGCATATAAATGTTGTCTTCCATATCAATATTTAGATACTCACCATCACTCTGTTGAGTCACAACTATTGAAAGAGAGTTCAGAAAACGAAAGACTCAAGGCTAGGTATTTGGGGTGAGTTTGGATGTGTGTATATGTGTACAAGACAGAAGGACTTTTTGTGTCTGAGTGTCATTTCAGAACCAAATATAAATTACTTACATTCTGAATTGTGCATACCTGTGTATATCTAGTGTAGTATGTAGGTAATCAAGAATTGATACCACAATAAGGCCAGCATTTGAAATTAGAAGAGGAGAAAAGACTTTAGAATCTATCAACCAGAATCTAGTGTTGAGCAGTCAGGGGTTTTGGGTTATTAAATGAAATCAAAAGCACATCAGGCCTATCAGCATCTTAAAAACCATTAGTGTTTCATTTAAAGAGAGTGTCTTGTTTCTGAAATATTCATAGCTGGAATCCACCACCACTGCTGAGATTTACATCTCCTCTCTCCCCATTATGCTCGCTGAATCTCTTTACTTGCTATTGTAGGAAAAATATTCAAAGATTTATAGGCAGCAAAGAGAAGGCAGCAAATTATGACATCCATTATTGGCATCTGCTCTTGTCTGTATCCCCAGGAAATGCAAATACAAATGACTTCCAATTTTCTACTACAACTGAGTTGCAAAGGGAACTGTTATATGCAGATGAGGCAACTTCTATTTGGACAGAGATAAAATGGAAGAAATTTCAGTCTACTACACTTGGCATACCATTTGCATAACTCTGAGAAAACTGTCACAAAGGGGTAATAAAAAATCATAAGGCTCTTAAAGAACCACATACAATGCCTTCGCTAGGCTGCTTATAAGAGAAATAGAAACAGCTTTAAGTTGTATGGGCTGGTGCAAGATCCAAAAACAAAAGGGTGACTAAATATAGATGCTTCTATATTCACTGGTAAAAGTGGTTCCTCTTCTTATGTTTGGCAAAAGGAGTACACTAGGCTTGAAAATAACTTATAATCCAGTATGCAGTAAAGACAGACCTCAAATTACCAATCTTTAAAAATTCTTTTGGCAGAAGTCATTGCCTCTCCCAGAGGAATGGCTAGGATGGTATTTCCCATTACACTGTAGGCTCTTTGAGAGCAAAGAACTCTTGTATATGCACTGAGGTCCTGTATCTTCAGTGTCTAAAATAGAGTTTTGAACATAAGAGAATCTCATAATAAAATGTTCAATAGTAGGAGTTGAAGGAGTCATGCTGGTACAGTTGTGGGACTTTGGAGATGAGTGTTCTAGTCTAGCTTTTTCTCTTTGTGAGAATGTGGCCAGATTTCCCTATCTTTATGGGCCTTGGCTCCCACCTCTGAAGAAAGTCGATAATAATACCTAATTTTCTTTGGTTTGGGGAAAAATTAAATGAAGTATCATGACCAGTGTTTCGTACAGCATCAGTCATAGATCCGTCTCTCCTTTTCTTCCTACCTCCCATAATTCTCCCATGTGTCTGCTTGAGAATGAGGAAGGTCAGCAATTTCTGAATTCTTAAACACCAGGCACATGGCTCATGGTAACTAGATATTCTCTCTTTGTCTGCTCTTATCTTTAAGGTTCTGCCTGCCTCAAAAATTCTTCTCAACATTCATTAAAACTTTGGCCCTTGACTCAGTTTCCCTCTTCCCCAAGTCCTGTGATCATGCTGGCCAATAACAAGGTCCACGTGAATAATATTCTCAACTGTTCTGATCACCCTCTATCCACCATGTGGGTGAGCAGGAGAGAAGGGGGTACCCACCCTAGAATTATGAGAATGGCCAAACCTGTGACACCCAAAGCTCACATGTTACTCATGATACAGCTCAGGCATTTTACATTTTTTCCAGGCCATTATCAAGTTAACCTTCCTCTGATAAACAGCACACACAGGTGAGGTATTACAACAGTGACATTGTATAATATGGTGGCTCAGCAAGATAGCTCAGGCAGCAGGGTACAGGATGGACTGGAGGCTAAGTAAACATGGCCGATATATTTTCTTGCGTATAAAATTTTAAAAGGTAGTAGTTATAGCCACAACTGCCTGTACAGATAGTGGTTCCTGTCAATATTAAGTCTATCTGTGTTCTTGTGTATCTATTATTGTCATCCATCAATCTCCTCTAGCTACCAAATAGATGACTGACAGCTGTGCTGTCTCCAGTGACCAAGAAACTCAGAAAATACTAACTTTTGTAAAGTCGCACAGTAACTCAGTAACATAAGCAAAGATCAGATTTTTATGATTTTTCTGTCTCTTTGTCTTATATAGTTCTCCTTGAACCAGTTCTAGAGATGGGTTATCATTGTACTTCCTTTAAATAAATCTTTCCAGTGGCTTATGGAATTAACCAACACCTCATTTCCTCATTATGAAAGTGTTCAGGCAATCATATCTACTCTGGAGCCCAGGCCTTCCAAATCCTCAGAAGAAGGTTCAAATCTGAGAAGTGAATACATTTTCCCTAAGCAGAGCCTGTCAGAACATTTTTAATAAAGACCTGGCCCAATTTCAGAGCTTTCTTTTCATTAGGGCAGGTCTGAAAGCAAAGGCCTTGAAAGTGGTTAGAAAAACAGTGTAATCACTATGGTACCATTATCCTGTCCCTGGGTAATCATTAGGCATCAGCTTGCCAAAGCGAAGGGCGGCAAATTACTCATTTATTGTTACCTGAGCTGTGCAGAAGATTGAAATCTGGACTACTAATGATTTTTTTTCACCTTGTTTGGGAGATTCTGTAGAAAAGTTCACATGCAGCACAGATGCTAGCTGGCTGGCAAAGGTGCTTTCAGACAAATATGAAAGGGAAGCAAAGCATCCCCTTCCTTCAAAAGTAAAGCTGAAAAGCTCCACATCATTTCATGAAAGCAGCTCTAAGGGAGAAATGCTAAAAGTTGTCAAGATCTATAATCGGAGAAGAAACTAGTTAGTTGGCTTTGAGTAGATTTTTATCTGCTTTAAAAGAGATTAGACACTCAAAGTACAAGCTGGATTTAACACAAATTAAGTCTCAGGTAAATATTTACCAACAGTAGGAAAAAAATTCTTAGTGACATCATCTAATGAACTGGATTTTTTGTGTGTGTGTGTGTCACTTGCTTTGGCAAGTTTCGAATTCAACAAAGGCCCCAAGTCTAGCTATAGTAAAAGAAAACCAAGCCATTCATGATCTTGTTAAAGTTAAAACATGAACAAGATGTAGCACAGACAGGTATGGCTGGGAACATGAAAAGATAGCCATTACAATATCTGTATCTATACCTAAAATAGATATTTAAAGTGAACCTTGAAGTGGTTCTTGATACTGGGAGTAACTGGTGTAGGTAGGCAAGGAGGAAAATTCTAGATAGGTTTAGATAGTCTTGTGAATGCAGAATGTTACATCCAAGAGTAAAGATGGAATGTCTCTTGTTTCTATAGGAAAAAGTACAGTGTGTGAAATAGGGACATAAAAATCAAAAGCATTGATTTCTACTGCTGGCTCAGCTGGTGACTGCTTCTGTAGTCTGAGGCAATTTTCCTAGCCTATTTGTGACTAAATCTCAGCATCTGCAAAATGAGGTTAGGAATCTTTTCTGTTTGAGATCCAGCTAGTATTATTAGGACTATTGTTCATGTTATTAATGTTTATGATGCCTTCAGGGATTTTCAGATAAAAAGCATTATAATAGCTCAAAGTGTTATTAATATTATTTTTCATGTTATTCTAAAAGGGTGTTGTTGAGACTGATGAATTGACATTTGCAATACTACTTAGAAAGGGTTAGATAAAAGTGTCGGGATCATCTAATGCACAGATTTGCTCTTTAAGAACATGTAGAAAACCCGTAAGTGAGAGCTTCCTGATCAACCTGACTTTAGGCTCATACCATACTCCTAGTCATTTAAAGAATTTGCCAAAAAGATTATATGTATCTATTTTGCCATCTAAATTCAGGGTTCCTGTCAACCCATACCAACTAGAAAGGTGAAATAATGTGTCATGATGTTTCATGTGTTCAGAATTTTCAAAGATCTAGTAATTTGTAAATTCTGATTTTTTCCTTTGTTTCATCATTGATTTCTTAAAGTGTTCTCAATGCACTGTAATTCAGTTTTCTAACAAATGGGGTTTTAATGCCATGACATCCTTGGGGATTTTGGACTTTTGTCAGAGGTTTGCTTCATGTTTAATGCCTTATAGACGCTGGACGTATTTTTACAGTGCCTGGTCTTGAATGGCTATTAAAGGGTATATTACAGGCATAAGGCACCTTCAATTTATAGTATTTTACCTACTTATACCATTTCCAGGGCTCTCTATTATAACATTATCATTAAGGTTGCCGGCCCTTTGCTGCCAACAACATGATTAAATCCCATTACAATTACTTTTATTATAAAATCTTCTCATGCTTCTTGGCACTAAAGGTGCACAGAGTCAGCCATGCAGGTGGTAACATAACAGGGGGCAAAGTGTTCTGAACTGAAACATGAGGAGAGTGCTAGCTTTGAGAAGGCAAATATATCCCCAAAGTAAGACATTAGTGTATTCCTGTATTCTCTGGGGATGGGCTTCCTTTTGAAGTTTAGTTTATAATACCAAAGAGGTTTTGCTCTTATTTTGTTTTTCTCTCTAGGGGAGTGAAGGAGGGGGATCTAATCTGGAGGAATTCTCACCAAAGAAAGGCTCAGAAAAAGGCCTACTGATGACTAGAAAAATGACAGCTGTTTTAAGACAAAGAGGAAAGAATCTAGTCAATGAAATAATGTCTCATGTTTCCTATACAATAATGGTGCTTCTCACACCTGGGAATGATGAAGTGTGACGTGGGATTTTTTTTTCCCATTTGGTGGTGAAGTATTCATTAGTCCTCCTTACAACCAGAGGCAGTAACCTCTAACAGGTGGCCAAAAGACAGAGACTTCCTTTTATGAAACTGACTTGTCTTTCAAACTTTTAAACCAGACCTTGTTAACGGATCTTAATGCAGTCTATGCACCCACACTGCACGCAGCAGGACCCTATGTTGTGTTTCTGCCAGGGGACTATAGGAAGCAGAGGGGAGCATGGGTCAACACCGCCAGCCCTTCGCCCAACTCCCAGTGTTGACTTCCTGCCTCTGCCACGTGTTAATGTGCTTTCCAGCAAAACGCTCATGCCTCGGTTTCAGTTTCCTCATCAGCTTCTTCATCCTCGTCAGGTTGTTGAAGGGACTAAACCAGCAGATGTTTGCAAACCCCTTTGGCTAATGTGTGGCCCCCAGGAAATGTCTTGTATTTGCAGCAGTGGTCCATGGAGTTGGCAGGCTCACAGATGCTCAAGAGAACATTTACGTCTTTTCCTTCTCTGCCTGATGAATACGCAAGTATGGGAAGATTGGCAAAAGGGAAATGGAGCATTCAGAAACATAAGCAATTCATTGCTATAAAATGCAATAAAAGGATATTTCATATAATAATAATAGCTAATGACTACTGGACGTGGACTTAAGCTGGAATGAGCATGGCACGCGCATGGTGTCACTGAATTCTGCGGTAACTCCTGAGGTAGGCACTACCATGCTCTTCAGTTTACCACTGAGAGGTGAAAAGGACACAACTTCTATCTGAGGAACTGGGAATAGCTTATCCAGCTGCTTTCTCCTGTGTCTTTCCCTCTCCCTCTCATGTATCTATGGGAATAAGAACTGTTAACTTTTCACTAAGCCACAAACATGTGCACGGTTGCAAATATAAAATATATATTTGTCCAGATACAGTTTCTCAGCAGCAGAACCAGAAGGTTTCAACTAAAGAATTCATTTTTAGACACACAGCTCTAGATCCTATATTAATATAACAATCTTTTCATGTTTGCCTATGTGTTCACTTGTAAGAAGGTGCAGATGAAGCCTCTATTTTCTTGGGGCTCAATATGCATGTCTTGTCTATTCTAAATGTCAGCGGCAGAGCTAGGTGAGCATGGTGTAGGGGGGTTGTCTGCGCCAGGAGTAGGTGGGAAGGAGGCTCTATAGAGGACTGAAAAACATTCATAAAACCAGCTAAAAATCGGATTATTTTTTCTGATTCCCATGCAATTCTAAATCACATTGGTAAAAGGGTACTGCTCCTCACCAGGGCAGGCCTCTGGTCCTCTTCCACCTCCCTCCCCTTTGGTATGCCACCGCATGTCCCCCTTGGGGAAGGAAATTAAAGTGTGATGTGAAGGAAAGGCTATATTTTCAGTACATGTTAACTATCTGTTAGGTATTTGTTTAGCATGTCGAGATTTTTAATGACTACTGTTAGGACATTTCCACAGTAAAGAGAAAAACAAAACTTCTATGGAAACAAACAGACTCGGAAACAAAGGCAAGTAACTGGCACAAAATCCTCTTTGCTCAATCCATCCCTTAATATCCAGAAAGGCTCAGAGGCACATATCTGCTTTATTTTGTTCCTGTGGCTTGGCAGGGAGAGGTGTAGTTCTTTGATGATGAGAAGAGAATAGAAGAAGTAGTTAAGGATAAACCCTTTCCTATTTAACTGTTCTATTCTTTTCTTCTCCCCAAGATGAAGGATGATGTGTGGAAAGGAATAAGAATTCAGAACAGTGTGACTAAATCACACTTGTTAAAGTTAGAAAAGCCCTGAATAGGTCAATTTTACTGACTTCATAGAGGGAAAAAAGCACAAGAAGCCTTTCATGAGGGCTAAGAGGTGTTGCAACTCCCCCCCTGAGCTTAAAAATACTGTTTACTCACCTGCCTTCTACCATTATTGTCATCAAACTTTATTGATAAGGTCATCCCGTGGCAGCACTATAAAATAGGAGCAGTTTTCCTTTGGCCTACCCTTCTTTTAGAAGACTCATACACTTTTTAGGGCTCCCACCTTATTACATGTCGTGGTACCCGAGCCACCACCACCAGCACCATCACCACCATCGTCCATACTGCTATGGCCAAGCCTAAGATTTTGAGGGTTTTTGCAGTAACTCATGTTCCCAGCCTTCCCCACCCATTTCTTCCTTCAACATTTTCCCCTCCTCTGTCCCAAATGCTCAGAACACTGCAATGTGAAAAAGGCTGGTTGATAAATCAATCAGAGGCTACTTCCTGAAGATGGGTTGGGCTGGTTATTTTTGTATGTGTAAAGCAGATGGCTCCCCTGTGCTTTCAGGCCAAGAACTAAGAATTCAGACAAAGAATCTTTGAGATACTTACCCTACAGTAAGGTCAGGATTAAAAGATAACAACCAACCAACACAGACATCCAGTTGCCAACTAGATAAGGTGTTAAAGAAAACAGAGGGGCATGAATTGTTAGCTTTATGCAGTAAAAATAAAGAAAGGCCCAGCCATGAGTTTGTGATGAAATGAGTCCACGGTACAAAATTTGTCCTACTGATTTAGTTGTGAGTAAGTGCTTACAGCCAAAAGAGCAAAGGGGTGAGGATAATCCAGAGAGCAGGCTTCCTCTTAAGGGTTCAAATAAAAGGAGTAGACTCTTTTCCCTTCTGTATCCTTTAGGACTCCACAGAAAACAGTGGGAAGGATCACAATCAATGGAGAGGCAAATATACTCTCCTCGGAACACTTTGCCTAAATATCAGGAAAAGGACTAATCATGTCCCTCAGATTCTAATGTATATTAAGAATTCAGGAAACTCTAATTAATTATATCTCATTTTCTCCACCAAAACATATTTGAACATATTCAACCTAAACCTAACCTAAACATATTCAACCAAATCTTTGGGTGATATGTATCTTTTAACTGTTTTAAGATGTGTTTCTTAAATACAAGTTTGGGTAGCAGCAGAGATATTTTTGGTGGGAGTCTCCATTCACAGCATTAAGGATCTGTTTATTCTGGTTAGTGTGTTTAACTTAATGTCATAATAAAAGATTACAAAGGACAAAGTAGGCAAAACAAGTGTCACCTTGTTACTTCACCTTCTCATCAGCTCTATACTCCTTTCTGTGTCTTCCTCATTTTTGTGTGGTGGTAATTTTTTTTTTTTTGCTTGACTATTTCAACCATCTTTATGTCTTTGCCTCTCATCTGTTTTTCATCTCTTTGACAATAATTTTCTTGGTGAAAATGCTCTACTCGGAATAGACTAGCTTGTAAGTATTTTGGAAATAAGAGTGAAAAATGTGGTTAAATTCACATCCTGACAGACTAAAATAGTTCAGTGAGGAACCAACGAAGTCTTTTGAACTGAGGAAAGAACTGATGAAAAATATTGTATGTTGGTGTAAGAATGGGCTAGAAGAAGTGGAGATGGGCATCTGTTTTTAAGTGAAAACTAACATAGCTGAGTATGGCAAAAGGCCCCCATTTCCCTTAATTTCTACGGAACTACCTCAAACTCAGTCAGCCATGTACCCAGGATAGTATCTCAAATCCCAGAGGTGTGAGAAGTGCCTTCATTGGCAAAATGAACTTATGTTCACACCACTGCCAAGAACTTAGAGGTGAAACTTTACTACCTTTGGAGTTCTTCATTATCCCTACCAAATCCTAACTGAAAGAGAATGTAATTGTAATTATGATTGCCTCTATGCCCGTTAGTAACTAGGGAAGCTGATTTAAAGCCACGTATCTCTGAAATATTTTCCAAAACATGTAAGTGTAAAATACTATATATGTAACATATACAAAACAATGATATACATTTCAAATACATACAGACATACAATTAATAGTATGTTTTCCTGTTTCTTCTTTTTTTCTTTTTTTAAAAGATTTATTTATTTTAAGGGAGAGAGAGAAAGAGTGCAAGTACGGGGAGGGGCAGAGGGAGAGAATCTCAGGCAGACTCCCCACTGAGCCCAAAGCCCAACATAGGGCTCCATCTCACGACCTGGAAATCATGACCTGAGCTGAAATCAAGAGTCAGATGCTCAACGGACAGAGCTATCCAGGCGCCCCTGTTTTTCTGTTTTCTGAGTGTTGTTTGCTCTCAGTTAATGAGCATTTTTAAGGGAAACTGCAAAGTAAGCTTTCAAGAAATGGGCACAGCATACCGTGCGTCCATTGCTTTCGGTCAATGATGGTTCTACTGTGCTCTTCTAAATTGAGGGCATTTGGCATCATTTGCTCTCATTTACATATAATCTTATGACTTTTCAAAAAGAAATGTTAGAAAAAAGAAAAAAAAATTGTACGGTCTTCTATATTTATCCACATGTCAACCACTTCTGATGCTATTTATTTCTTCCCATGGATTCCTGTTACTATCTGGTGTCATTTCCTTTCAGCCTGAAGAACTACTTTTAGTATTTCTTGTAAGGAAGATTCACTAGCAATGAATTCTTCCAGGCTTCATTTATGGGGAAATATCTTTATTTCGCCTTCATTTTCAGAGGATCATTTTACTGTGTATAGGATGTTTGTTTGTTTTTAACAGATTTCTTGGTATAACTTATATATCATACAATTCATCCATTTAAAGCACACATTTCAATGATTTTTAGTATGGTCAGAGAGCTGTGCAACCATTGCCACAATTCACTTTAGAACCTTTTTGGATATAGAATTCTTGGTCAAAAATAGTTTTCCATCTGTTTTGGTACTTTGGTTATGCCATTTCACTATTTTCTGGCCTCTGATGTTTTTGATGAGAAATCGGTTATTAGCCACATTGTTCCCCCATATATAATGTATCATTTCCCCCTTACTTCTTTCAAAACTTTTCTGTTTGACTTTGCTATTGATCTAGCTCCATGTTTTCCATTTTTTCTTTTGTCATCTGAAACCTGCTGTTGAACTCCTTTAGTGAATTTTTATTTTGGTTATTTTGCTTTTCATTTCTAGAATTTCCACTGTTTCTTTTCCTCTTTCCCTCTCCTCTTTCTCTCTCTCTCTCTCTCTTTACAACTAGTTTGGAGTTTGTACAAGCTGTCTCCTCTGCAATGTGCTACCATTAGTGGCTCTACTTAGAAATTTTAAATTCTTATTATCATTAGCCTGGTTTCTAAGGTCCCCTGGCTTAGTGGCCAGGCAATAACTGGTCTGAGACTTGTTCAAACACCTTGAACCTACAAAACTTAACATTTTGCCAATGGATCTGTGTGGGATTTGAAGAGAACATACAAAGTTCAAACAATTTTCCTCTGTCCCAGATCTTATTTTTGTCTCAGCCCTCTTGGGTCTATGTGTGTGTGCGTGTGTGCATGTGTGTGTATGTGTGCGCATGCGCACACACAATCCCCAGTCAGTCAGCGATGTGTGGAGAACATATACAGCCCCACTGCAGCTCTCACTTTCAGGATCTCCTGGTTAAGATTCTGGCTGCTCTGTAGGCCTGCCACTCATCACAACCAGGACTGCAACCTCAGGCTAGCAGAGCTGCAGGCTTGCCTCATTCATTTCTTACCTAGTTGTCTGCTTGTACTGAAAACACCTTTAAGGCATGTGCTTTTGCTCTCAGCTCCAAACCAATTCTTACCCCTCTGACAGCAAAGCTGCTGGTTTTCACAAACAACCCTATGCTGGTCTAAAAACTGTGCCAATTAAGCTTGTAGAAAGGAGAGATGGAAGTAGCCCCAGGCAAGAAGGCCACTGCTTCTCACTGCTTTTAGCTGAACTTCTAGCAGCTTTTCATAAAATAATGGTTATCTCTTTGTTGTTTGCCTTTGGTTGGTTTCTAGAGTCTTGAAATTCTTGGGAGATTTGCTTTGACAATTCTGTATAGTTTTATAGTTGGCTTTTGAGAGTAGGATTTGCTGACCTCTTCCTTCCTCCAAGGTCCAAAGTCCTAACTTCAAATTATGCATTTCTTACCTCACAGCAGCTCTTTTTTCCACCATTTAGTTTCTGGTCTGGGGAACAATTTTGACATACAATGCCTAACTAAAGTGGTGCAGAGATAGAATTGAATCTGTCCCAAATAAACAAAGGAAAAGAATCATGCTGGATTTTAAAATGCAAATTTTACAGTTGTTAAAGCCACCTTGCTAGTGTTCTAGAACTACTAAATGATCCATAAAGGAGGGTATAGATTAGAAATCAGTCAGCCTATTCCTAGCTGGAATTCACAATATCCTTGTTATTAGCAAAGGCACTATAACATTATGGCAAACTAGTAGCACAGCATCCTAGTAACACTGACCAACAATTGGGTGAAATGGTGGCTTAAAGAAACAATGGACATAACAATATAATAATTGCTGGGAATTTTAAGAGAAATTTAAAGCCTGTTATTCAAGGCTGGGAACACATCTTTAATCTCACTGTAGTCTTAACTCAGTTCCATATGTACTTCCAGAAACATCTCCTTCATATATAAAATATAGTATGGAACATATAAAATATGTTATATATATAATTTATATATGTATAAATAAATATATAAAATAAAATATTTATTATTATATATTATATAAAATATAGTATATATATAAAATAAAACATAGTAAGGAATATATAAGGTGTTTGATTTGAAGGGAAATCAATAGAGAAGTTTGGTTTAAGGATTAATAGATAATATCACAAGAATTCAAGATAGGAAACAATCACACCAGGATTCATAGGATGGGATCTGAAAGGTCAGGACAAGGCTATCTCCTGGCTTTAAAGGATGTTCATGCTAGTGGGTCTCTGCTTCTGGCAGCTTATCTTATTTGTTCTTCTACTTTCTTCTATAAGCCAGCTTTCTTTCTTTGCCTATGGTTTCTCTCTCCTCCCACAAAATGACGCATGGCTTTGGCTTGGTATACACTGACTTTCATCTGACTTTACAGACACTGCAGCTCTTTTTCCACAACTGACTTAGACACCTACTGCTCATTTTACAATTCTCAAATAAAAGAATCTGATTCATCCATTTAGGTTCAATCATCTCTGGCCAGTGGATCAGGCTTATTGGAGTAATTATGATTTTCTACGGCCATGAGGGGGCCATGAATGGAGATATCCTTGGGAAGGAGCATAGACTGGAAATGAGGACAATGACTGACATCTATAATATAATTGGTTTATTCCTATGTGAGTCTCTCCATTCCTCAAGTATTAAAAACTTTGTTGGATTTTCTCTGAAGCCAATACACTCAATTTGCTTGGGGTGAGCTCCTTAAATTATTTTGATAACAAATACCATAGATTCTTTTATTTTCAACTTGCCACGCTTGCTTTTCGTTCTCTACTTCAATTTTTGTTATAGATCATTTAACATAAATGCTTACAATATGTAATTTTAATTAATGTGTGTAAATATATATAATTTAACCAAGGAAAAGAGAAGGCATTTCATGTGAGGAAAAGAGCATAGAAAAATTATGCAGGCTGAAATGATCATGGTTGACATAGTTTCCTATGGTTGTGGTAAAAAGTTACCACAAACTGGATGGCTTAAAATAATAGAAACTTATTCTCCCATAGTTCCAGAGGCTAGGAGTTTGAAAGCAAGATGTCAATAATCATTCTTTGCCTCTTTCTAGTATCTCCTGGTTGGCAATCCTTGGTGTGCCTTGATTTATACCTACATCTCTCCAACTTCTGCCTCTGTCTTCACATGGCTGTCTGTGTGTTTGTCTGTCCAAATCTTTTTGTCTTTACAAGAATACCAGCCATTGGATTTAAGGTCTTAAACCAGTATGACCTCATTTATACAAAGGTCCTATTTCTAAGTAAGTTCATATTCACAAGTACCAATGGTTAGGACTTCAGTAAATTTTCCTGCAGAACACAATTTAACCCATACTGGTCTAGTTGGGAAACTAGCCTGAATGGAATGGAGGACATATAATACGGAAAAGTGAGGATAATCATGAAAATGGAATTCACGAGACCTGGTTCATAAATATTTATAATGCAGATGTAATACCATATTAATCAATTCCAAAGGTGTCTTTCCCAAAATAGCCTACATAAATTCAATGTATTAGAAGTATCTCTAGAACTCAATAATGCTGAGTTTTGTTTGCTCGTTCTTTGGTGCTTTTGTTTCTTCCTATTTTTCCTGGGAATTTCACAGATTCTCTTACATTTTCTGCAACAATTTTTGATATCTGACTGTTACCACAGATATATAATCCATGCTCTTGTCTAAAGCCCACCTGCTATTGAACTCTATATCTGGAACTAATGATGTACTATATGTTTGCTAACTGAATTTAAATTAAAAAAATAAATAAATAAAACCTATCTGTAACTTTGTACCATAAATCCTATCTTCTCTTGGGTATTCAAGGCATGACTTCAACAAATCCTCCTCCCCCATTTTCCTATTTTCTTTTGTTTTTCTTCCAATTTTTCTATTTTCACTCTCAACTGCATCATACCCATCAACATATATAAAGATAATATTACTTTGTTCATCTCAAAATAACTTTATTTGCCAGATGCTGTAAAAATGGTTTTATTCCCCTTTCCAAGAAAACTCCTTAAAAGACTTTATATTCCCTTCTCTGGTCCTCTCCTACACACTCCAGTCTGGCTTTCACCCAACCACTCCACCCTAAATGTTCTTGCCATGGTTATCAATAACCTCCAGATTGCAAAATCCAATAGTTCATTCTCGGTTCTCATCTTCCTTGACCTATCGATAGCATTTGACATATTGGCTACTCTTGTCTCTTTGATACACTTGCCTTCCAGATCACTATACTCCTCTCAGTTTCCTTTCACTTAGCTGGTTGTGGTTTCTGGGCTTTACTGGTGATTCTTCTCCAACTGCTCAGCAGTTGAGCATCCCAGATCATGCATGGATTTCTTTTCCTTTACATATTTATGCATTCCTTTGGCATTTTACTCAGTTTTTGGCCTTAAATACCATGTTAATGACTCCTAAATTTTATTGCACCAGTCTAGACCACTCTCCTGCACTTCAGGCTCACATATCTAACAGCTAATTCAATATGCTTAAGTGTATAGTAGTACATTCCAAACTTCCCATGTCTAAAACTATAGTCACCCTACCACCAAATGTGTTCTGCTTTTAGCTACCTCCATCTCTGATGATGGCAACTCCATTCTTTTAGTTACTTGTGCCAAACATCTTAGTCTTTCTTGATTTCTCCCTTCTTCTCACACCCCATATCCAAGCAACAAAATGGGTCTGTTGTTCGAAATATAAAGTAGACTCAAAATATAATTGGAATCCAAACACTTTCTCCATCCCTACTAATGTAGTCTCATAACTACCACTACCATTTCTCACCTGAATTTTTACTTTAATGACTTAACTGGCTCATTTCTCTTGCATTAATCACAACATAGCAGCAAGAATAAACTCGAACTTATATAGGTCATATAAAATCTATCTTCTGTTCAAAACCCAAATCCAATGCCTTCCTACTTCATGCAGGGTAAAAACCAATGTCTTTACAGTTGCCCATAAAGCCTCACATGAGCTGTTCCTTTGAAATTTTGAATCTCCTCTCATTCTATTTTTCTCTACCACTCACTTCACACCAGTCACACTGTCTCTTAACATACATCAAACGTGAAAAGATTTGTCCTTGCCATAGGGCCCTTACAACTGCTTTTCCTTCTACTTAAAATCTTTTTTCTCCAGATACTTGGCATTTATAATCCCCCACTCCTTTAAGTGTGAGTAATTATCACCTTCTTAATGAGGTTTATTCCGACCACACCAACACCCCTTCTAAGTATTTATTATTTTGTATTTACCCTCTCATTTATAACATAAAATGTAATGATTTCTTATGTTTATTATTACTTTTACCTCCTCTAGAATACAAGGTTCATGATGACAGGGGTTTTTGTCTTTTTGTTCACTGATGCATTTCAAGCACCAAGAACAACACCTGACACATAGTAGTAACTCAGTGAACACTTTTTGAGTGAATGAATAACTTGTTTAGGTTTTAAGACTAGATCAATACTTTCTGGAGGAAAAAAAAATAATAATTTTTTTTCTTGCCCCTCTAATGAACCTTCCTATTGAAGTATTAAGCTCATAATTATGACTAGTATAACACTAAACATTGCTTTCAAAAATATATTTCATCACTGATACTAGTGGAGAAGAGCTGTGCAGTATGCTAAGGAACATCATAATTAAATGGTTTCGCATAGGTTACTTTTAAGTGATTGTCAGCTGCAATGATTAACGGTCCTCCACCTTATTGTGCAATTAAACATGGCAGGGACAGAGACTATCTCTTCCTTGGTATACTGCGAAGCTCCATTTCCCAGATTTGTTCATCTTGACAGTAGTTCTGGACAACAGAATTGGAAGGAAATTCAATAAAATAGGATTGCACTTCCCAGGTTGAGTTCTTAAGTTTGCCTTGTGATTTTGTTCTCTTTTCTTGTGTCCCGGTCAGAAGGATAGGGTTCAGTGGGGGATTCGGAGGCCCGAGAAGATGATGGAATCACTGCATAGAAGGAGGCTGAGTCTCTGAATCACAGGGTAGAACACCACTCACCAAACCCTTTCTTGGACAATGACGTGAATGAGGGCTCAAGTATTTATAGTTCTAACTCAGTGCTAATCAGGATTGATTTTTGCAGTTGCTAGTCTGCCATGACCACCCAAAAGAACCAGCTTCTAATAGTGTCTCAGAAAGGTTGGGTGAAACTTGATTATACAAAGCTATGAAAAGGGCGTATGTTAATACTGAGGAAACTTGAAACCTTTGGCAAAGCAAGACGGCCATCTCCAGAAACTGCTCTTCTTCTAACGATAACATATTAGCATTTCTTCTTGGAATAAATAGGTTGGTGCTTTTTGGAACCAAGACGTGACTCTTTGGCCTATGTTAGGATTCCTCTCTCAGTTCGATGGCAGTGTCAATAGGAAAGCAAGTTGGCTGTTTGTGCTTGGCACCACCTGGCTGCAGTTACATGGCTCAGCACTAAATACACTGGCTGTGTCAGAGTTGAGGACTGTCATTCTGATGAAGTGGGGAGTGTGCTGCCCTGGCAGGAAGCCTTTTAAATTGAATGACAAGGTTTTTCTTATTTGTTACATCCCCAGGCCATTGTCAAATCATATAATGCCAGCCCAGGAAAGTAATTACAGAACTGTTGTGAGGCTGTTAGTAGCTGCTTTTCATTTTTCCCCATTGTGACTGGGAGGTGGTGGAGAAAAATTGGGATGACTAAGAACCACAACATAAACGCCGCCCAATCTATCGGCCAGTCACATGCAGCACTTACTTTTCGCCAAGGGGAAAAGAGCAGGTTCCTGAAATATTATTAGACATAGGTGCCAAATAAAGTGAAGATCTACAACCAACTCTAAGAGGTCAGGCCATGAGGACAGATGGATTTCATGGATTAAATCATTATCAAAAATCACTAGGCCACAAAGTCTAATTCCTAAAAACAAAAGCCTATGTTGATCCCATCAAGTAACCCTTTTTCCTTTTAGCTACCTTTTTTTTTTCTTCTTTCTAGTGTTTTCTTTATTATTTGTGTAAGGACCACAGTGAGCCTTCAGCAGCTCAGAGTAGGTCAAAGTTTTCAACAGTAAATGTAGATTGTTGTAAAAAAGCAGCTATAAGACTATATGAAGAGAACAAGACTATAGTAAATGTATTTTTATTTTATCACCTCATCTTAATTTAGCCATTTCTCATAAGAGCCTTATGAACTGGCCAGTGCTCATTTTCAAGGTTATGTCCCAAACTCTACTCAGTGAAGAATGGCAAGGCATTTGATAGACGACTGATTTAAAATAAAGTATGTATTATTTGAATGTTACAACTGTTTAAAATTTAATGGAAAGTTCTTAAGATTCTTAACACAACTGAATGTTCTGTTTCCAATCAGGTGACAATCTAATCAGGATGAACCTTAAGTGATTATTCATTATTCATTTCTTTGAATGAAGTGGTTTAACTAGCATGTAGCTGTGCTGGAAAGTTATTAGGTTCACGTTATAACCCTTTCTTGTTCTGAAAGTCATTGCTCTTCTTTCCTTCTTGGTCACTGAGACACAGGAAGTACATGGGTATGTCTTTTAAAGGTTGTGGAAGGCAGTCGTTTCCTCAGACTCTAGGCAAAACTCCTCTCACTCAGAATGTATAAGCACCTTTCATGAAATAATTTATTTCTAAATGATGAAAGTGGTCAGAGGCTCAGGATCTAACAACTTCCCAAATGAAAATAATTAGAATCTGTGGTAAAGATAAGAGTGAGGTTTGAAACCTGTCGGTACATATCACTAAGTAGAAATAAATTATGGCTTGTCAAAAACGACAGATTTCAACAAGGTGCTTCCTTTTCACTTCGAGTAAGACCTTTTTCCACCCAGCAATTAACTTTATTCCCATTAATATTCAGTAGCATTGACAAGGCTGACAGAGTAAAGCTGGGTTTTATAAAACTAAAGACAGATTGATAGAGACTCATTACTTTGTCTAATAATTTCATCATTGTATGTTAGGTCTTAATAAATAAAGGACAAAGCTGTTGACTGTGGCACTGATTTGTTGTGCCAGGTAAAAGACTCAAATTTTCTGTGTATATTTTCTTTTTGTGATTCATAAATTTATTTTTGAAAATAAATAGTAATTTTGCCTAAAGGGTTGCAGAGGTGACACAATAATACATTTATACCAAACCGCAATGCGTTTAGTACTAGCATAGTTTTTTTCAGATACTTCTTCACAATCCGTAAATAATAATTATGCTGCACAGTTAAATTAAATAAAATAAGCAACTGTATGTAAACGACCCTTTGATTATAGATGGAGAAAGCCTAAGAGCAAGTATTTGCTTGTGGTGCAGTAGAAAAAGAGCAAAGAATTCACTAACAACCCAAGAAAACACAAAAACCAAACATTTGTCTTCCTTTATGATATAAAAAGTTGGAAATAAAATAGAGCAGGTTTCACAAAGCTTCAAGATGTGTCAAAGATGATGTTGCTTAGAGACATAACATCTGTTCTGTTTTCATATTTGTCATATTTCCTTAAAAAATTAAAATGAAACATTGTGCTTTTCTAAGCTTATGGACACAGTTTTTTGTGTTTTTTTTTTTTTTTTTTTTTTTTTTTTTTCATATAGGGCACTTTGGCTGAGTTCAGTTTTGCTTTCTCTTCTAGAACAGTGAGAAAAAAAAAAATCTCACTCTTGGTGAGAAACATGTGATATACATGCCTAAAGAAATCAACTTGCATTTTTTTCCTGTAAGTTTCTAAGTTGTTCTTTCCCTCTTCCATGACATGTGACTTCTCACAGGTACAAGTCCATCATTTTTACCAAACAGCTCTTTTTCCTTTAAAATTATATAGCTCAGCCAATTTTTTTGCCGGGGGCAATATTAGAGAGTTGTGGATGTATTACTGACATGGAATTTTGCCACTTGTATTTATTTTCTGAGCTATGACAACCTACTGTTCTGTGGTAGAAATGACACAATTTTAGTCCTTATAAATTCATAGTTTCTGCAAAAGTCTAATTTTTCATAAGTGAAAATTCATGTAGTGAAAATGGAATCATTTCACGCAGTTCTTACTTTGGCCCTAAGCACATGCACTGAGTAGCTCTTTATTCCCCCCTTTTTGTCAGTATCAAAGTCTGCAGATGGGTAGGTCACACCTGAACACCCTGAGCAGGGAATGTGTAATTAGGTTTTAATATTAAAAACATTAGATTTGATTTCCCTATTCCGTTTGGATCCTTCTCTAACGTTCTACATCCCTTTAGATTTTTATCTCCTGTTAGTGCTTATCTCTTTTCTTTATGGCAGTCTATTTCTCTGATTTCAGCTTTATTCAGCTCCCTGGCTCCCATCCAAACTCCCCTTCAAATTATCAATGCTAACATTTTCCTTCAGTTATTGTCCTGTTTTCTTCTTGTTATTCTTTTTTCCTAATCCATTTATGAATTTGTTCTTGCTCTTTGGCAATGAAAACTTTTTAGGACAGCAGACATTTAAACAGTTGCATTCTTTTATTAGTCATATTTATTGAGAACTTACTATGTGCAAAACCCTCTGGGAGAACACAAAGATGTTTTATATGCCATCATTGCCCTCACTAACAGCAAATGCTCACACAGTGCCAGTTATGTATTAGACACTGATCTCTGTGCTTTGCAAAGATTACTTCAATTGGCCTTCCCAACATGCACTATGTTTTAATATGTAGATTTTATTATTATTCAGGTATGGTGAGGCTAACAGATCAGGAGATAACTGCCACTGAAAAGACAATTTGTCATTCATAGTTTCCAAGAGGAGGGGGACATGGACCACAAAAGGAAGCATTAGAGTCAAGTAGGAGTCAAAGGGAGAGGTTCCTGGATGGCTCAGTCCGTTGTGTCCAACTCTTGATTTTGGCTCAGGTCATGACCTGAAACCAGGTCCTGGTTTCAAGCTCTGTGTCTGGTTCTGTGCTTAGCGGGGAACAGTCTGCCTGAGGATATTTCTCTCCCTCTGCCTCTGCCCCTTCCCCACTTGCGCTCGCTTGTTCTCTCTTTCTCTCTCTCAAAAGAATAAATAAAATCTTCAAAAAAAAAAAAAAAAAAAGATGTGCTCACAAACTAGTCAGTTACCATCTCTAAGAACTGGCTTGCCCAAGGAGGGGCAGATTAAGTCCTGCAGGATCAGTAATTTCCCAGACATCAAATCATCAGAATTATAAAGATGTTTAATACACTCTAGAGACTGGGTGTTTAAGACAGCCAAATAGCTAGTAAGTGGTTGAGTCCAGACTTAGACCCAGTAGGTATGGCTCCAGGGTTCACATTCTTAATTCTATGCCCTGACATAGAGCATTTCACCAAGGAAATTGAGTTTTTGTAGGGGAAATAGGAAATATGCAATATATATGTGATGTCATCTCATGTTGTAAGAAAACCAAAACGGGGCTTCAGAATTCAGAGGAAGGAGATGTCAATCAGACTGGAGCATAAGCACAAGTTCAGTAAAGAAACGACTGAATGTGTTTTTGAAGGATAGCAAAGATGCCCAAAGAAATGAAGAGGTTATTCCAGGCAAATAGAATTGCTTCAAAAGTGTGAAGATCTGAAATCAGTTAATGAGTTTGGTGAGTTGCAAACTGCCAGTGTGGCAAAAGTGTAAGCAAAGCCTGTACACAGAGGATTGAAGGAAATAATACTGGGGGCCGCCTGCGTGGCTCAGTTGTTTGAGTGTCTAACTCTTGATTTTGGCTGGGGTCATGATCTTGGGGTCAAGGGATGGAGCCCTGCATCAGGCTCTGCTCCCGGCGAGGAGTCTGCTTGAGATTCTCTCTCTCCCTCTGCCCGCCGCCTTGCTTGTGCTCTCTTTCTCTCTCTCTCTCCCAAATAAATAAAACTTAAAAAACTATATAGAAAAAATACTGGGGAAGTTATTTGAGATCAGTATTAAGAAAATCATGAATTAAGTAATTAAGAATTTGGACTTAATTCAGGAAAAAAATTAGAAAAAGTAAGAGGTGTTTTATATATATTCATATATATATAACACATATACACATATAATACATACATATACATATATGTATATATACAGAGGGAGAAATAAATAAATTGACAGTCTTTGAGAAGAGTTCCACAATCTCACTTAGACTTCAGAGGACAACTGGTTTTTGTCATATTAGAACTGGAAGGAGAAACAAAGATGGGAAATTAATTATAACATTATAGAAAGAACACAAGTGGAAATTACAAATAAATCAGAGAGAGTTGGGGAATTAATCCCCAAAATGGTATAGAAATAGAGTTGAAAGCACCTGCTAGCAATATTTCAACATTTGAAACTCTGTCACATAAGGAGTGACTAAAGCAACTGGGAATTTTACCATGAAGAATAGAAAACCCAAGAGGTAGATCTTCTTGTTTGTTGCATTGGCCAAACCTCAGAGGCTCTTCTGGGCTGCAAGGTGTGAGAGAATGAAGATGTGAACAGGATTCAGCAATGCCTGTAGTTTGGTTCAACTCAGAAAATGAATATAAGAAGCACAAAGGAGCCTCAGTTCCACTACAACTCAGAACAGCACTGTTAGTGGAATAAAAGAGAGTCATTTATAATCAAATAAAGTATTTCAATATGTAAGTGCTCAGGCAAGGTTAATCTAGAAGACTTGATAATGTTGACTGATGCCTGTACCTCCTGATAATGAACATACTGGGATTTAAGAGAGCTAAGGTCAGAAACTCTCCAATACAAGAAATTCAGGAAGATAAAACAGTAGAAATATAAATGGTCACTAAAAATAAAAATAAGTCCTAACAGACCAGACTTGTTTGTCTATAAGAAAAAGAGGGAAATGATCTTAATTGAAATAAGGATAACATGCCAAGACAAATTACAGACTTTGGAAACAGAGAAAATGATGAAGTATGATATTAGCACAAATGAGCTGGGCCTTATTTATAAGTGCAATGTCAAAATAATTCCCAATGTTATGACGGGATAGTGACAAAGTATCTCTGAAAACATATCTCCTGCCTTGAATTCCTCCACATGTTGAGGCTCACAATCAGTCTCTGGCACTTAGAAAGACCCGGGAGACCATATCCTTCGATAAAATATGGGGGATGAAGGTGTACGGCAAAAAGAAGCAGTAATAAAAGAAATCACAGAAAAACTACGACAGAGACAGAATCTATGTACACTGGCAAAAGCAGGCAACCCCCCAAATGAATAAATACTTTCAATATGTAAGTTTTATAATTTAGACCTCTTATTGTTGTTATCCAAAAAATTTAAAAACATATGTGATGGCAAGAATATGAAACATAAAAACAATCTTTATTAATACAATTCAGTGAGATCCCTGCATCTGGCATATCTTTGCTAATTTCATAACATTTAAGTCTAAGTCTGTTAGAGTCCCAGGTTTCCTTTGCTATATATTTGCATGTGGCAGCTTTGTATGGGAAATAACACTGGTGTGTTATATTGGTCACTCAATTGTAATAAGTGGCGTCGTTTTGTTGGTGTGATTTTCTGAAGTGGTGAACAAGGTTCAGGAAACACGGCACAATATTTCCTTCATTTAAACAGTACTGCATTCCTGGAAATTTTAGTTCACAACTATGAAGAAGGAAACTTTGTTGTGATATATAAAATTATTTTTCTAGACCCTCAAATAATTGTAAACCAATTTTCCCCTACACAAATGTTGATGAGATATTTGAAAGTCATATACCATAATTCTCTATTGTGCAAAGCTGACATATGCATAGTAGAACATCTAGCTTCTCTATGCACCCATCCCCTCTAAATACCAGCATCATCCTCCAATTGCCATAAAAAAAATAATAATAATCACATAGTTCAAAAATTCTCCCTGTAAAGAAATACTGACTTAAGTAATGGAGCCCAATGTAAGGCCATGGCACATATTCAACTATGTGCTAAAACCTCTTAGGGAAATGATAAGCAGAATCCAAGCATTGGGTAAACGGTTGACCTAGATCGAGGTTGAAAAATCAAATGTTTGCAGACACAAAGCAGGTACGAGAAATGTGTAAACTGGGCCAAGAGAAAGACAATAGACATGTGGTCTGTGTGGTCAGTTGTCTCCGCACTATTTGTTGAAAGAATATCCACTCCCCACTGAATCGTCTGGGCACCATGTCAAAAATCAAGAGTCTGTAAATGTGAGGGTTTATTTCTGGACTACCAATTCAATTCCATTGATCTATACGTCTATCCTTATGCCAGTACCACAGTCTTGATTGCTGTAGGTTGATAGTAAGTTTTGAAATCAGTAAATGTGAATCCTCCAACTTTGTTTTCCCTTACCAAGATTATTTTGTTTATTCTAGATCCTTTAAATCTCCATATGAATTTCAGGATCAGCTTGACAGTTTCTGCAAAGATGCCAGCTGGATTTTGATGAGGACTGCAGTGATTTTGCAGATCAGTTTCAGAGTATTGTCATTTTAACAATGTTATCCTTCTGATCCATATACATGGACTCTATTTCCATTCATTTGGTTCCTTAAATTTCTTTCAACAATGCTTTATAGTTTTCAGAGTGTAACTTTTGTACTTCATTTGTTAAGTTCATTCCCTAGCATTTTATTCTTTTCAGTCTGGATGTCTTTTGTGTCTTTTCTTACCAAATTGCCCTACCCAGATCTGCTTAGATTTTAAAACATTTATCTTAAATCCGATTTATCTTTTACTCATTATTTATTAACCTGGTTCAATTAAACCAGTTGCCTCACACTTTCAGTACTTTGTGTCTTCTGTTATCTTTTGGATCTTTTATAATTTAATTATTTAAAGAAAACACCCCTGATTGACATTGCTGTACTACTTAAGAGATTATTTCATTAATCCTCACCATTCTGACACATCTGTGGATATGATCTAGATCAATATTTATCTTGTTACCATTTATTATTTGGACACTTTCCTTCTTAAATTAAATTGTAAGCTCCATTGAGGAGGTTCAATATTTTCAACTCTAAGGCCTTCAGGGAAAAAAAAAAGTTCTGACAGGGTCCTATGCACAAAGAAATTGCTCAAGAAATGTTTTCCCTTAGCTTTTCTTCTTTCACAGAAAAGTAATTCTGCATCATGTCAAATAATGAACTTACATCTGAGTCTGTTTTTTCATCTGTAAAATAGGAGTAAAAATGTCTAACATGATAAATATTAGAAATAGCCAAGTAAAACACATTGCCCATGGCAGGCACTTACTACGCGACATGTACTTTCATTACTGATAAAAGCAATGTAGCAACTGAAAAATTAAGCTTAAGAGTTTTTGTTGCAGAAATAAAGTAAAAAGGAGAATGGAAACTTTGGACAGTTATAAAAGTCACTTAAGACTTCAGTTATTTTAAAAGCGGCCTTAACAGGGTCCTCCCTGATTTTGGGGACATGAGTTCCCAGAGAATGGAGCTCTGTGTGCAAGGGCAGACTGGGCAGGAGATGCCTTAGGCCCCATCCCTTGGGGAGGGGCATGGTGGATACTTCCTTAGCCAGAGCTTGGAACAGACTCAAGGCCAGCAAAATGAGTTCAATGGCTGAGGTGAGGTACCCTGGTTGGGGGCCTCATAACCCAATTCAGTCTACTCTCCCCCGCCCATTAAGAAAAAAAAAACTTTAATTATTTTATTACATGTCATATCTAAGGCTCCTATCAGTGCGATATTCTCCCTGGAACTCTCACCATTTATTTCAGGAAGAATATCTAGCAACAGAAAATGTCATACACACACTCCCAATCTTATCGCTTATTTTATAGAATTTCCATCATCTTACACTGAAAACCAGATAGATGAATAACATCAAGATTACTGTACTGAAAGTCAATACTTAATGTCAAATACAGGAAGGTTAAAAGGCCCTATTCTAAGTCATTGTTTCAGTTGGAAATTAAGTGGGAAACCCTGGAAGCTTCTTTATTGTTACTAGTTTCATACTTTGTATCAGCTAACCAGAGAAAAATAATAGGAAGTCTTACATGTTGCTTGATTTTTCTTTCTCCACAAACTACTGAAACAATTTTCTTTGTAAAAGTTTATTTTTTAAAATTCTAACCATCAATAAGGTTTAACCAGAGAAATAGTATGATTAGGTAAAAAGCAATATTTCAACTTCATAAGTGTCACTAAAAGCACAGATCCTTTACTACAGCCATCTTTGATGGGGAAGTACTTATTTTAAATAAAAATATTATATTCTAAATAGAGTAAGTCAACAGATGTATCAGAGTGAATTAAAAAGTTGCACATTCTTGGGTTTCCCCCTTGGCAGTTATATTTTTGGCTTTGCCCTCCGTGGGTGATGGAATAATTTTTAGTCTTTACAGAGATTAAAAAAAAAAAAGTCTGAAAGGTTATTTCATATGTACTGAGGAAATTATGTGTATCATCAGAGTCTAGCCAGGAAACAGAAACCACTTGAGTAGTTAAAGACACTTTAATGCAGAAAATTGATTCCATGGGTGATGAAAGAGCGGAGACACCAAACAGGGGACACGGGAGCAATCCAAAGATTAACAACAGCAGGAAGCCAGCTTTATCCACCACTGAAGGCATAAAGGGCAAAGGCAGTGTTCCCAGCACTAGTGGAAGCTGGAGACATTGCTGGCCTCCCTGCCAAGAGCTGGATTCATGAAGCTGCTGGCAGGGAAGGAAGAGGAGAGACCCCGGCTTATCCCTCCCCACACCCTCCTCCACAATTCAATCTGAAGTCAACTAAGCATGGGAACCACAGCTGAGGAAATTAATGCCTCTTGATACAGAGAAGAGCGGGAAGGGAAGGTAGGGGATGTGAGGGCCAACAGGTCCAATTCAGTCTACTCTGAATGTACTCTGTACATATCATGTAATTGGCTACTTGCATATCATGTAATCAGTGGGAACAGCGGGAGAGAGCAGGGGAGAGGCTGGCGGGAAAGAAAAGAACATGGAATGAGTCTGGCCATTTACATTTACATGATAGAGAATATGAATTGGACCCTTAAGTTTTACTTACTCTTTTACAGGAAAATAATCAACATGTTTGGGACTGGGATAAATTATTCTGACCCGCGATTTTGCATTACATTACTAGGCTTATCGATGCCATTATAATCTTAGTTTTAGATAGGTCCCTGGGGCTAGGGGCCAGAATCTCACCACAAACTTTTATATCCCAGTACAATATCATAGTGTTCTAGTGGGTTGCGTGCGGGCGGGCGCAGGTGCGGGTGCGCACGCGCGGGCGCACACACACACACACACACACACACACACACATTTTGACTGGCAGGAACAATAGAACATAAAATGTGATAACTACAGGAAGGGAATCAGCTATGCAAATTGTGAAATATAAATTGCAATCCCAATGTTCTATGAAAGTATAAAATTCAAATCTGTTCATCAAGACACTTTTAATATAATGAAAAATTTTATGACTCAATGGAAGACCTATTACAATGAAGTCAGATTTTGCTTCTGAAGTTAGTCAAAGGCTACACCTCAGCTACTGATGGACTTTCTAAAGCCAACAGAGGCAGGTTGGGCAGGGAGAAGAGAGCTTGATGATAACAGACCAGAGGCAAGATGAAGAGACCATTAGGGTCCCTGGGAAATGCCACCTGGTTCCTAGTTCCTGAAGTTAGGGACTGACTCGCATCTAGTGTGCAAAACCATTAAGGATATACTATTACCCTTTATCTGATCTTGACAAGAGAATTTTTGGTGATTCAAGAAAAAAAAAAAAAAGACAAGACAAATTGATTAAGCTGTACCTGGGTTAACTTTACTAAGCAGCAAATTGGCAGACAACCTGGAAACAATGTAAATTCGCTTCTTTAAAATTGCAGTCACAGCTCATTTTTTTCTACCTACCCGGCTACTGACAAGTGAAATTGTGATGGTTTGTATGGCTCATGTAAAAAGGCAGTGTATAGTTAACTTGTGTAGAGATTCCCATAGATGAAGCTGGAAGTAAACATGGAGGGAGCTAGGAGAAACAGCTACAGGAAGCGCCAGCCCTCTCTAGAGCTCCCACATACTCACAAAAGGCTGTTCTGTTGAAAGTTCAAGAAAAGAGGTTTGCCAAGAACCCTGTTTTGGGGAAGGGAAATATGGGAGTTTATTTGCATACTAAATAATCATAGAAACATTTCACAGTATAGCTTTCATTGGCTAAAGACTGGCACATGATAATTTATTTGTATAAACATTTTCCCTCCTATTCAGAACACAGAACTCAGAAAATGTTTTGTAAGAAAAATACCAATAAAATGTTTTGTAAGAAGAATACCAATAAAATATTTCCTCCATCAACTTTGAAAAAAATGAGAATAATAATATCATGGTGTGTTTGTTTGGCATCAACTGTGTTTTGATTAACTGTTTTTTTTTTTTTTTAAGATTTTATTTATTTATTTGACAGAGAGAGATCACAAGGAGGCAGAGAGGCAGGCAGAAAGGAAGGGAAGCAGGCTCCCTGCTGAGAAGAGAGCCCAGGACCCTGGGATCATGACCTGAGCCAGAGGCTTTAACCCACTGAGCCACTCAGGTGCCCCATTGATTAACTGTTTTTTAGAAAAAATCAAAAGGTTAAAAATATAGAAGGAAGGAAGGAAGGAAGGAGGAATGGGAGGAGGGAGGGAGGAAAAGGAATCAAAATTGATTATAAATATTTCATATCATTAGGTCTAGTAGTTTGGGACCATGTGAGACAGGAAAGTTGGGAAGGAGGACTTAGAAAAGTAAGATGAACTCCTTTTGTATATGCAAGTAGATGTCTAATACATACTTAGAAATATCAGACTGGCTTTCTTTTTCTCATGGCATCTCAGAGGAAAAGCAGCTTCTTTAGGACAAAGATGAATATTTTCTTTACATACAAATACATATCTCTCCCTATATATGAATATATGTAATATATATTCATAAATATATATATGTTGCATTATATATTTATACATTATATATTTATAAATATATATTATATTTGAATGGAGTTACCCTGGGTGGCTCAGTCAGTTAAGTGTCTGCCTTTACCTCAGGTCATGATGCTAGGATCCTGGGATGGAGACCCATGTCAGGCTACCTGCTCAGCGAAGAGTCTGCCTTTCCTTCTGCCTGTGCCTTTTCCCTACTGCTCATTCTCTCTCTCTCTCACATAAATAAAACACACACACACACACACACACACACACACATGGCCACCCACAGAAGTTGTTGGTCCTGTTCTGAGTAAAGAGTGGAAGAGGTGTGTAGCTTGAGTCAGTGAAGGGAACGACAAATAAGGTTTCCCATGTTCATTGCTACTCAATAAAGGGCTTTCCTGTCATAGACCAAAGAAAACTGAAGAAGGAAGGTGCAAATATGTTTAGGGCTGCACTGTGGATGTTAATTTGAGTGTTTTAACTTGGTAATTATAAGAAAGGCAGAGAAAAATATTCCTGGAATGACCAAGTCATTGCCTGGACCCAAAAAAGAGCCAGCAGAATCTGCAAAGTTTTCTTTCAATCTCTCTAAAAAGATAATGTCCACCAATATGGTGTGAGAAAGTCCCTATACAAAGAAGGTAAGAAACCCAGAACCCAAGTGTCCTATTATTCCATGTATTCTAGAACACAAAACACTGACATATTGCTCTTAGCATACTAAGAAAAAAAGGAAGAGGCTACAGATTATGCTAAACTTTGGGCCCAGAGAATCAGATACCAAAGAGAAATGCCAGCAAAATTTAAAAGTATTATATATATCATTTCATACCCTTCAGGAAATTAGCAAAAATTTTTTAATCTTTAGTACTTTTTGTCAAAGCACTGTATAAACAATTCAAGTGGCCTGACATCTCACATCACAATATAGTGGAGCCCAACTCAGATCCTTGCACTATGATGCTTTTAAGCTGCAGGATTAGGGAAAGGCCAACCACTTTCCTGAGGGGATTAAAAACCAGGATTCAACAGCAACATGATACGCAGAGCAGTTGCTACAGTTCCCAGTGGCTGGTTTGGCGTTTATGGATCGGAAGAATTCCAGTCCCTTTCCTGGGAGTTATGTAGGTGGGATCTAAGCCTTATACCTGGGACAACATGTTGAAATAAGTTAGCAAAGAATTTACTCCATTGCCTTCATAGTTAAGCAAACACTGGCCACTCCACTGCATGAAGGGGTGAGGAACTAGGGTACAAGCCTTGAGACTGAGAAGTACTAGTGGCCTCTACTAGAGCCACTCTTCATGGAGCTCTGTAGGAGTCCAGTATTTTGGGAAGCCAGCCAACAGGAGGTCAGTTTTTAAACAAGTTAACCTTAACTCTATCAAGGATTAGCAACGATATGGGGAAATGTTAGTCTCATACAACACCAGCGGAGGTTTCACATTTTATAGCTGGTTGAATGACAAGGCACCTCTCCCTGTTCTCCAACAATGCCCCAAAGGGACTGCAATACTCCAAAAGTGAATGACTACAAGTTTCCAAATGGTCCAAAGATCCCTATGTCCAAAATATGATTTAAAATGCTATAGAGTTATCCTGACCTGAAAGAAGCATTTGACTTGGACAACAGACATTTCAGAACGAACCAGTGGAGACAGATAATCAATATTCACAGGATCTCCAGAATCTCTTGAAGCTTGTTTATAATATTGGATCTCTGGTGCAACTTTGAGGAGGAAGAACTTCAAGAATGACAGAGGAGTTGCCACTAGCCAAAAGGGAAGGGAGACAGAGAGCTAGAAGATGAACTGATTTATAGAAAATGAGGAATTGCTATATTTCTTGCAAAAAATACAATTTACAATGATAAATTCTAGGCAAATTTTATTTTATTTACCTTTTACCATATTATATTCTGGGGGGATGAAAATAATGTTAAAAAGTTCTGTGATTTGCTAATGTTTCATAGTGGTTAGGAGCATTCAAAGTAAAACCAACCAGGTTTCAAATTACTCTATGGTAAGTGCCTGAGGTATGATTTTTAATTTTTTAAACTGCAGCTTCTACAAGTATAAAATAGGATTGTTATTAATCACTAAGATTAATGAGATAATGTTTATAAAGCACTTAACACAGTGATCTCAATCAGTGGTACTTTATGGATAATATTCACATTGTAGGAAACTGAAAAAATAGAGAAAAGAGGTAAAGATCACCCATAACCTTATCACCCCACCACAAACACCGTTATTTTAGGTATTTTCCTTTTGAGGTAGATTTTTAACTTTGGGCATTGTTTTATGGATAATTGTGCCAGCTTTGTGAGGGCAAAAAGCATGAACCTTAGCATCTAACACAGTCAATGAGAAAAAATTACTGAATTTAATAAATCAGTCAATAAGTTGGAGTTAATATGTGTTTTTTCTATATTTTTGTCTGGAAATAAAATGTAAGACACTCTCAAATAGGCAGGAATGTTCTTTTAAAAACATTTTTGATATAGTTCTTCAATAAGTAAAAAAGATTTTCATTTTTAAATTGCCTATATTTCAAAATATTTCAAAAATATGATTAGGCAGCCTCAAATATGTTGAGTATTCCTCAACTCATTTTTAATCACTCTGTCTTTAAGCATTTCATTATTGTTCCTAGCACATGTAAATAAAGGTAAGTTTTTCAAAGTGTTATTATATACGAAGAGTCCAACTGCCTCATGTATTTGAAAAGTCATTTCCTCTTGCCTCTTCTTAATATTTTTTATTTTTTCACTTTTTATTTTTAAGTAGGTGCTATACCCAGCATGGAGCCCAATGTGGGACCTGAATTCAAGACCCTGAGATCAAGACCTGAGCTGAGATCAAGAGCTAGATGCTCAACTGACTGAGCCACCCCTTTGTCTCTTTAAAAATAAAATGGCCATATGGGTGTGGAATTGCTAGCTTACTTGAGATCTTGAAAACTGTGTTATTGCTGTTTTTGTTTTTTGCTCCAATAATTTCTTCATCTTCTCTCAAATCCCAATAAAGTTATTGCTTCAGCAAAGGCAGATCAACACTTGCCCTTGTGCTCAACTGGTACTTTCCTAGGTAGTATTCATTTCCCTCCTGTCATTATTAGTAAGAGAGTGACTCAAAGTAGCTCAGGCGGCCTATCCTCTAGCTCAGTACTCATTTACAATTTCTGTTATGTGGGAAGAGAAAGCTGACAAATTTTAAAACACATAAATGGAACCTAGGAAATTAGGACAATCTCCAGAAGACATGTTGGGCCTCAGATGACAATATCAATTTGCTGGTGACCAGCTCTGGCTGCTCGTTCCCCTGTTTTCCCACACATACCCTGAACAAATCTTTCAGCAGGAACTCACCAGGCCTCCTTCTTCATTTGCAGCCCAGTGAGATTCATTCTCCCCCAATATCTTAAAGTAAGTCTCAGTAATATCATACACAAAACAAGCATGTACAGTCATCCTTGAATTAGTGAATTAGTCCCTGCCTTTTTTGATTTATTAATATCTTTGACCACTTTACCTGTAAAAAGAAGTTTAAATGTCAGAGTTTTGGGTGAAAGAAAAGTTAAATTTTGTTTTGGATTTCATCACTGAATCTCTTTGAATAAAACCCCAAAGTTTTATGTACTTAGAGAAAACACTTAGAATTTCATGTTGGTGAATATATCCAAGTAATATCTCAAATAAGTGTATGTAAACTGGCTCATTTCACAAATAATGGGAAAAATAAAAAGTATATAAAGAGAAAAACATTTAAATCAGTATGTAAAAGCTATTTTAAGTGATCTATAACAATTACAACTGCTCTTATAACTTGAAAAATAAAAATTAAAACTAAAAATAAAAAAATAAACTCATCTTTTGACTCCTTCTTTATTGAAGAGAAGGAATTTAGCAAACTCTACTTCTTTCTACCATTCCCCCACAGCCATTCACCATCTTTATTAACATAATATGAATGTTTAGTTTCACCTATTCGATACTAAAATATTATTTTGAATATGCAGTGCTTTCTCTTAAAAATCATTTTGACATTTGTGTTGTACATTGTAATTAAAATAATTTTTTTGGACCACTATTTAAATGAAATAAAATGTTTACCAGAAAACAATGCTAATCACTAGTGCTGATACCTTATGGCTACTTAATCTTTGAATTCTTTTTTTTGAGGAAGATTAGAAGATAATCAGTTAGGTGATAGTCCCTAAATAATTCTGTAGAAAATGGAAATGTAGACCTTGATCCATTTCTAATAAGACTTCATAAATCTTTGATTTAAAACATAATTCGTTCTATCAACAACTTATAAGAAATGCAGAATAGGGGCACCTGGGTGGCTCAGTGGGTTAAGCCTGTGCCTTTGGCTCAGATCATGATTCCAGGGCCCCGGGATCCAGCCCCACATCGGGCTTTCTGCTCAGCAGGGAGCCTGCTTCCTCCTCTCTCCCTCTCTCTCTCTGCCTGCCTCTCTGCCTACTAGTGATCTCTGTCAAATAAATAAATAAAATCTTTAAAAAAAAATCGTAAAAAAAAAAAAAAAGAAATTCCGAATATACTGACAACTGGAGAAAGTAAATAGATTTCCCTGCTTCACATGTCCAAACATCTAGAGAAATTCTAAGAGTTTCTAAATTATGTGTGTTGATATGACTCTTAGTTAGGAATATTTTATTTTAGACAACTAAACTAAGGACAAACTTCTTTGATTAGATTTTTCTGCTGCACTGTATCTCCTGGGAATAAATATTTATTGTGTCATCCTTCCAATTAAAATTTTCAGGAAGCCTTATTTACTAATCCAAGTAATGCTGCCAGCATAGATAGGTCAGTCAGGTATTCTAGGCTTTGAGGAGATTCCAGATGATCCAATTATTTACTCAGCGTATCTCTATTAAAAACATACTTACTTTCTACTTCATTCTTTACATATAAAATCTACAGAAAAATGAAGTTTTCAAATATAGATGGAGAAAAAGAATTGCTGCAAAGTTCATTTTTGCCCAATCACTTGAGTAAATTTCCAGAAAGACATAAGCATAACTACGACAATATCATGGATTTATAAATTTGTTCTTTTTATGAAGAACTCAATGATAATTAATAGGGCAGATAACATTAGAGTAAAAATCAGCTCACATAAGATGGTATAATTGTATATTTTGTTAAAATGGGACATTCTGATCTTTTGAACAACAATGCTAAAGTTTTACTTTTGCTCAGCCCAATTAATTACTATGTCTTAAATACTGTATCATTTTATCCATTCCTTTAGAACTCATGTGCAAGACTTATTACGCTCTTTCATAAGGAAAGGACAAAAAGAGGTGAAAATATGTCAAAGTTGGTCTAAAAAGAGGGACAAGAAGGTAATATTTTCTTAGCATAAGGTGCCAATCCTGAAGTAAAGCAAGTACTTTGGAGCCAACCAAGGAAACAGCCAACAAACGTAGTTTGAATACCTTCTTTCTTTCCTAGAGGTGTCAAAGGAAGCCATGTGGCCTGCTCCAGCTTTGGAGGAACTCCAGAGAAATATCTCACCAAGGTTTCATGGCAGATAGGGGGCCAAATGCATCCTGGATAATATTCTTGTGGTGTGTGAAGAAGGTGTTTAAGAGCCAAAGAAAAGTCATTCTCAGGTTTCTCTGAGCCAGATTAAAAAAAAAAAAAAATCCACAAAAGATAAAAGTCAACCCTGACAGAGTTCAAGATGAGTTTTAGGATTTCAGATATCCGTTGGTACTCACATCATTGCATCTCCTTATGGAGATGCATCTGTGTTATGCTTCCCTCTCATGACCTGTGGGAAGCAAGACATCAGAAATAGAATGAGAGGGGTACTGGAAATGCAGCTGAGAAAAGAAATAAAGGGGTTCAACTTGGGGGAAACAAAGCCATTTGGCATTGACTGGGCTTCTGACACCCACAGTGGTGTACTGGAACTCATGAAAAGGTCTTGTAGGATTTTAAAAATGTGTAAGATAAAAATTCTTAGGGAATTCCCCACTGAGAAAATAGAGGGTACATATCAAAAGTTAATTGGCACCGACCACCAATGTACTCTTCTATTGCTGCCCTTAGGCAGCTGTTTAAAATGAGAAAGGAGAAAAATTGCCAAAAGTAAAAGGAGAAAATCCTTTGGAAAGCACAAAAGCCTCCAAACAGTTCCAATCTTAGAATGTTATGATGTTAAAATATGAGGCACATTATCAGGAGATGAAAGTTCAAAGAGGCCTCAGCTTTGTGTTGGATAAACAGGAACATATGCCCAGCCTCAGAAATATTTCAAATGTGTTGTGAAACTTCGCTCAGTTAGGAAAGAAATGTTAGAGTTCAGCTGTGAAAAATTCAATTGCATATTTGAAAAAAGCAGGTGCTGGGAAAGACCACAAACTTTCTAAGCATGTCGGCACCATATCCCATAGTGGCAAACAGAAGTGAAAACGTTATTAAGGCTCAGAACGGTTTTCTGAGCGATACATCACATGAGCTGAAGTAGCATTTCCACATCATTGTGGAAATGTACTCCTCTACAGGGAAAAAAAATCAAAGTCTGAAAGAAGGAAACTGAAACACTGGAAATATTCCCATAGTTGGCTTTTGTGGAAAATATATAAAAGTGATGGAAATTTGGGCAGAAGTCACCATGTACCATAAGTGAGAGATCTAATTGAAAGAGAGTAAATAATAATTTTACCCACAAAATCTAAGCCTGAAAACTCCTATGCTAAAGGGATTTTATTTGTTGATCTGTGAGTCATAATGGTGTAGGGGAGTATGAATAACTTATCAAAATTTTTTTCTTAAGCCTGTTAATGAAGGGATTTTTAATAAAGTTATTCCATTCCTCTTCTAAGTGATTTCTATTTCTAGTTCTTTTGTACCCACTCCACTGGGCACAGCATTCCATGAATAGTAAAGGAGAACTGACAAATGCTGAGTGATTAAGCAGCAACCCAGTTCCAGTACTGAAAACAAAGGAAAAGTCAAGCAGTTCCAGGACCCCCAAGGGGGGTCAGATATTGGGGAGCAGGACTGGCCTCTGGCTCAAATGCAAGGACTATCACTAGTTCTTCAAATTGCAGCATTCTCTGTCCCAGCCACATAAGGTCTTCCCTATTTTGGGGCCAGTCCATACACATCACCATGCCTTGACCTGCCGAATGCTCCACTCAAACATACTTAAATTCTGAGCTTTTACTTTTAAATCTCACAATTTACAAACTGTGTTGAATGGTAGCCACATAAAAATTGATGAGAATTATTGCAATTTAGTACTGACTAAAGTTACTTATCTTGCCCTGTCTCTTTCCTTGAAGCCAGGCAGTGTTTTCTGCTAATCTGGAAAATTAATCCAGGTTACTATGCCATGGGGTCAAGGGGTTAATCTCCCAAATTAACTCATGCATTTGTTTGTAAAAGACTCTAGAGAGAAGAAAAAGTAATCTGATATAGTAGCAGAGTTGAGGGAAGCATTTTAGAGCCAATTACTTTTCTGAAATCTTTATTGTTCAATCAACAATACCATCTCCCTTTGCAGTGACCTCCTGGAAACTCTGGCTTCCCATTAAATATTTTGGAGGAAACATTTAAAAAATACACTAAAAATGCAAACACAGACACACACACACACACACACACACACACACCCATAATCATTCACTGTCTATAACTAACAAATGCTTATAGCTTGTCACTTTGTTTCAGATTTTTAAAAAAATACAGCACTTCAGATAAATTTGAAACAGTATTTGCTACTTGTCTCCATATCATCACCCACCGTCCCTCCCCCTTCAGAGGCTATCATTATTTAATCTGTGTATTTCTAGGTCTTATTATGTTTCTAGATAATTTTATATATATATATCTATGCATAAATAGTACATGATATTGATTTGTATGTTCTTTTAATTATTCATAAATGCATTCATGCTGGACATATTCTTAAACCTACTTTTTAATCATTCAACATTGTTTTACTTGTCCATGAATACATATGTAACTAGTTTGTTCACTTCAATTGTTTGTAGCACTTCATTATATAACTGACTATACCATAATTTATATTTAACATAATTTATTTCCCTATTCCCCAATTAGATATTTCCAATTTCTCACTATTATGCACAATACTGTATGAATATCCTTATACATATCTCTGTACGTATGCGCAAGAACTCTGTATGGATGCCTATACTTACAAGTGAAATGACAGGGTTATAGGATATGAGTCCTCTCATCTTTTTTTTTTTTTTTTTAAGATTTTATTTATTTATTTGACACAGAGCGATCATAGTAGGCAGATGCAGGCAGAGAGAGGGGGAAGTAGGCTCCCTGCTAAGCAGAGAGCCGGATGTGGTACTCGATCCCAGGACCCTGGGATCATGACCTGAGCTGAAGGCTGAGGCTTTAACCCACTGAGCCACCCAGGTGCCCCACCCAGGTGCCCCTTTACAGGTGCTCATCTTTACTACATAGTGCCAGTGGTCCTTTAAAGGGACTGTATGAATTCACATTCCTACCAGCAACGTTTGGTAGTTCCCTTTTCTCTACATGCTCACCAGCACTTCCTATTTATGTTGTCAGATAGTTCGCCAATTTAATGGTAGAAAATAAAATCTCCCTACTTTAATTTAAACTTCCTAAATGATTATCAAGCTGGAAGAGCTTTTCATAATTATTAGCCATTTGGGTTTCCTATTTTGTGAATTGTTTTTTCATATATTTTACCCAACTTCTTTTTGAGATTTTATTTTTTTGTCATACTTATTTGCAGGAGTTCTTTATATATTCTAAATACCATGATTACATCCACAAGTTTGTAAATATCTTCTCTTTATATGGTGTCTGCCTTATAACTTGTGACTTACCAGGCAGATATTTTAAATACTGATATATCAATTTTTCTTAATTAATTATGGTTTTTGTGTTTTGTCTCAAATACAGCATATTGCAATTATAATATAAACATACACATGTACAATATAAAAAGAAAAATATGTAAATGTATACACATACAAATATTACCTGCATATTCATCACTTTCTCAAAAAGTCTGTAGAAACTTAACTCACCAAATCCACTGAGTGATTTCACTAAAAATCTATGCTATCATCTGGGCCTACTCTGTTACTTAGCAATTGGTTTCATTTCAAATTGAGTGCCAACCATATTAGGGAGGCAGTATAAGATTTGGTATCAGGGAGACATAAGAACATGTCACAGCTCTGCCATTCACTAAGTATATTGACTGGATTTCATAACTTCAAAAATGGATTTTATCACAGTACCTATCACACAGATTCCTCTGTCTTGATCTTCTCATGTTTAAAAAGATGAAAATAACGGCACTCTTCTAAGCCCCTTACAATTAATGTTTTCAATCTTTACAACAACATAATGAAGGAAGAGATGTTATTATCTCCATTTTATAGATGAAGAAACTGAGAGACCAAGAAGATAAATAACTCAATCAAGGCCGCATATGTAACACGCAGCAGAGCCAACACTTAAACCTGCAGACCCATGCTTCACAGCACCTCACTGGAATACCTCCCAATAATTACTTCCTTGCAAATAAGTGAAAGAATGGACGTAAAACACTTAGCCCACTGTTCGGTCTATAAACAGGCTCTACAAATGCTATTTATTTCCTGTGAAAGCTTTGCGAAATTTTTCACTTTATTCCAAATGTGAATATTTTCCCACAGATGACTTGACTTTAGTATGCCTTGATATCTTCTGTGGAACACCAGAGCTGTAGAATCTATAGGTTATCTATTAAAATTGTCATACAAAGAGAAATTTACAATCTGCATGCTTTTTTTCTTCACTTCTGCCTTGTCCTTCTTCTCTTCCTCCTCCTCCTTTAAAATACCTTTGAGAACCCTCACATGCCTTGCCTTAAACTTTCAAAGTTAGGACACTCATACAGATGCACTTTCAACTTTTTCTCTTTTGACCTCCATATAAAGTACCTAGTATAATGCCTGGAAGATAGAACATGTTCAATAAATGTCAGTTTTTATTATCCAGAGTCTTCACTGTCAATGTGCTACAGCACGGTCACTTCCTCTTTATCAACTGGGATTTCTACAGCAGCACGAGTGGGAGGGAGGTATAGGGAACAATGGGATGGTAAAGGACAGTAAAGTGCACTTTCTCCTTTCCTTCTAACAGAGAAAGAATTTCACTTTCTTTCCCAAGATAACCCCTCTATATATGTCAATGATCTTACCCACTTTTGCCTCTTCCAGTATCTTAACCACTCTTTTCAAGTCTTCAATCTTTCATCTTTTATTCTCTATATTATTGACTCTATTTTGTAATATCTATTTTAAAATATCTCTACTTTATTGGAAGTAAGATATCATCATTGGAAAGAAGGAAAAAAAAATGCCACCATTAAACTAGGATAGAACACTTCATCACACATCTAGATATTCACCATATGTCATTCTTGAGCCTACCTGGAAAGGAAAACATTAGCTAGTAGATTGAATAAGGTATTCCTAAAACTTTGCACTCACAGTCCAATTCCTCACATACTCAGGGTTGTTGATGTTATTTTCCCACTCAATATTATATTCTGTGCTACCAAAAGCATGATACACCATCTCCTAAAAGTGTCCCTCTTGGGAAACGTCTTGTCCCCGAGACATTCTTCCAAGTGCTTCACCCACCCTGTCAGCTTTGACATGCATGTGCTGACAATGACTAAAAGTCCTCACTGCTGCCTAGTTAACAATGACTGTAAAACACATCCTGATTTCAGAAATGTGAAAACATGAACCAAGAAAAAGTGTGCCATAGAAACAATGAGATATAGTAGATCCTTCTCTTTGGGTTATAAACACGATGAAGTCACCTCATAAAGTCAATGAGATATTTGAACATTGGAATTGGAAAATAGTGAAGAAAAGCAGATAGGACCAAAACTTTCTCTCTCTTCAAACCAACAATCTGTACATCATATGATTTTTGAAATTTAACTAGAGTGAGCTTTTCTTTCATAGAATAATGATTTTTATGGTCATATCAAGGTTATATTTATAACGTACTTTAAAATAATATACTGCAATATACCTTATAGTACTCCAATACACTTTAATTCAGACAATTAATTCACAGACCTCCCAAAATGCTGATTCCAATTATCCAGCTCATTTTTTAAAGTTCTGACAATATTGTTTGGGAGACAAGTGGTTAATGATTTCCATATATTATTGAAGCAAATATCTGCAAAATTTGTTCTTCAAAATTGGCAACATTTTACTTGCATTTGGTAAAGAAATCCTGGCAAAACTTTTGCAATCATAAAAATAGCTGCCCAAAACTGGATTAATCTGCCTTTCATCTATGAGTCGATGAATTATGTAATACATAATTTTAAAAGGTGATAATATTTTGGTCATAATAATTCATATGGAAATTATTTAATTTTTCTCATTTTATACAAATTGTAGACCTCTCTTGAACTTCTGGATTATCTGAGTTATTTCTCCCAGAACAATAGAGAATTTTTTAAATTTAAATTCAGTTAGCCAACATCAGTTGTGTATAATACCCAGTGTTCATCACATCACATGCCCTCCTTAATGCCTATCACCTAACTGCTCCATTCCCCACCCACCGCCTCTCCAGCAACCCTTGGTTTGTTTCCTAGAGTTAAGAGTGTCTTATGGTTTTTCACCCTCTCTGATGGATTCCCATTCAGTTTTTTATCCATTTCCCTATGATCCTTTCACTGCTTCTTATATTCCACATATGATGAAAATATCTGATAATTGTCTTTCTCTGGTTGACTTATTTTGCTCATCATAATATCCTCAAGTTCCAACCACATAGATGTAAATGGTAAGTATTCATCCTTTCTGATGGCTGAGTCATATTTCATTATATATATATATATATATATATATATATATATATATATATATACCACCTCTTTTTTACTTATTCATCTGTCAATGAATATTTTGGTTCTTTCCACAGTTTGGCTATTGTGGACACTGCTGCTATAAACATTGGGGTGAAGGTGCTCCTTTGGATCAAAATATTTGTATCTTTGGGGTAAATACCCAGTAGCACAGTTGCTGGGTCATAGGGTAGCTTTATTTTTTAACTTCTTGAGGAACCTCCACACTGTTTTCCAGAGCAGCTATACCAGCTTGCACTTCACCAACAGTTTAAGAGAGTTCCCCTTTCTCCTTATCCTCACCAACATTTGTTGTTTCCTGTCTTGTTAAATTTAGCCATTCTGACTGGTGTGAGGTGGTACCTCATTATAGTTTTGATTTGTATTTCCCTGGTGCTAAGTGATATGGAACATTTTTTCATGTGTCTATTGGCCATTTGTATGTCTTCTTTGGAAAAATGTCTGTCCATGTCTTTGCCCATTTCTTGAGTGGATTTTTTTGTTTTTATAGGTGTTGAGTTTGATAAGTTCTATACAGATCTTGGATACCAGCCCTTTATTGATATGTCATTTGCAAATATCTTCTTCCATTCTGTAGGTTGCCTTTTAGTTTTCTTGTCTATTTCCTTTACTGTGCAGAAGCCTTTTATCTTGATTAAGTCCCAATAGTTCATTTTTGCTTTTGTTTCCCTTGCCGTTGGAGACGTGTCTAACAAGAAGTTGCTGCAGCCAAGATTGAAGAGGTTGCTGCCTGTGCACTCCTCTAGGAAATTTGATAGATTCCTGTCTCACATTTAGGCCTTTCATCCATTTTGAGTTTATCTTTGTGTATGGTGTAAGAAAATGGCCCAGTTTCATTCTTGGGGGTCTTTTCTGGTTCTATACAAATTTTAGAATTATTTGTTCCCGCTCTGTGAAAAATGTCAATGGTATTTTGATAGGAATTGCACTAAATGTGTAGATTGTTCTGGGTAGCACAGGCATTTTAACAAATATTTATTCTTCCAATCCATAAGCATGGCTTGGTTTTCCTTTTTTGTGTGTGTCTTCCTCAGTTTCTCTTATAAGTATACTGCAGTTTTTAGAGAACAGATCCTCTACCTCTTTGATTAAGTTTATTCCTAGGTATCTTATTGTTTTGGTGCTATTGTAAATGGAATAGATTCCTTATTTCTCTTTCTACAGTTACACTGTTAATGCACAGAAGTGCAACTGATTTCTGTGCATTGATTTTATATCCTGCCATGTTGTTGAATTGCTATATGAGTTCTAGTAATTTAGGGGTGGAGTCTTTTGGGTTTGTCACATAAAGTATCATGTCATCTGAAAAGAGTGAGAGTTTGACTTCTTTGCCAACCTGAATGCCTTTTACTCTTTTTGTTATCTTATTACTAAGGTTAGGGCTTCCAGTACCATGTTGAACAACAATGGTGACCATGGACATCTCTATCATGTTCCTGACCTTAGGGGAAAAGCTCTCAGTTTTTCCCCACTGAGAATGACATTCACTTTGGGCTTTTTGTATATAGGTTGTATGATATTGAGGTATGTTCTTTCTATCCCTACACTGTGAAGAGTTTTAATCAAGAAAGGATGCTGTACTTTGTCAAATGCTTTTCTGCATCTATTGAGAGGATCATAAGGTTCTTGTCCTTTGTTTTATTAATGTGATGGATCATGTTGATTGATTTGTGAATGCTGAAGCACCTTGCATCCAAGAATAAATCCTACTTGGATGTGGTGAATACTTCTTTTCATGTACTGTTGGATCCTATTGGCTAGTATATTGGTGAGAATTTTGGCAACCATGTTCATCAGGAATTATGGTCTATAAATCTTTTTGGTGGGGTCTTTGTCTGGTTTTGGAATCAAGGTAATGCTGGCCTCATAGAATGAGTTTGGAAGTTTTCCTTCCACTTCTATTTTTTGAAGCAGCTTTAAAAGAACAGGTATTAATTCTTTAAATTTGATAGAATTCCCCTGGGAAGCCACCATCCCTGGACTCTAGTTTGTTGGGAGGTTTTGATTAATGTTTCAATTTCCTAACTGGTTATGAGTCTGTTCATGTTTTCTATTTCTTGTTTCAGTTTTGGTAGTTTATAAATTTCCAGGAATGCATCCATTTCTTCCAGATTGCCTAATTTGTTGGCACATATTTGTTCTTAAGATGTACTTAAAATTGTCTATATTTCCTTGGTGTTGGTCATGATCTCTCCTCTTTCATTCATGATTTTATTAATTTGGGTTCTTTCTCTTTCCTTTTTGATGTCTGGTTAGGGTTTATCAATCTTATTAACTCTTTCAAAGAACCAGCTTCTAGTTTTGTTGATCTGTTCTACCATTCTTCCAGTTTCTATTTCATTGATTTCTGTCCTAGTTTTTATCATTTCTCTTCTCCTGCTTGATTTGGGCTTTATTTGCTGTTCTTTCTCCAGTTCCTTTAGATTTAAGTTTAGCCTTTGTATTTGAGACTTTTCTAATTTTTTGAGAAAGATTTGAATTCTATGTACTTCCCTCTTAAAATTGCCTTTGCTTCATCACAAAAGTTTTGAACAGTCATGCTTTTGTTGTCATTTGTTTCTATGAATTTTTAAAATTCTTCTTTAATTTCCTGTTGATCCATTCATTCTTTAGTTGGATGCTCTTTAACCTCCAAGTGTTTGAGTTCCTTCTAAATTTCCTCTTGTGATTGAGTTAAAGTTTTAAAGCGTTGTGGTCTGAAAATATGCAGGGAAATAACCCCAATCTTTGGTTATCAGTTGAGACCTGATTTATGACCTAGTATGTGATCTATTTTGGAGAATGTTCCATGTGTATTTGAGAAGAACATGTATTATGTTGCTTTAGTTTGGAATACTCATATATATCTGTGAAGTCCACCTGGTTTAGTGTGTCATTCAAAGCCCTGTTTCCTTGTTGATCTTCTGCTTAGAAAATCTGTCCATTGCTGTGAGTGGGTTATTGAAGTTCCCTACTATTATTGCATTATTATCAATGTGTTTCTTTAATTTTGTTATTAATTGAGCTATATAATTGGCTGCTCCCAACTTAGGAGCATAAATATTTATAACTCTTAGATCTTCTTGTTGCACAGACCTTTTAACTCTGATATAGAGTCCTTAAAACAATCTTTGATTTGAAATTTAAATCTTTTTCTGATATAAATATTGCTAACCCAGCTTTTTTTGATGTCCATTAGCATGATAAATGGGTTTCCACCCCCTCACTTTCATTCTGGAGGTGTCTTTGGTTCTAAAAGAAGTCTCTTGTAGACAACATATGGATGGGTCTTGCTTTTTTATCCAATATGATACCTTGTGTCTTTTGATTGGAGCATTTAGCCTACTTACATTCAGAGTAACTATTGAAAGATATGAATTTAGTGCCATTGTATTACCTGTAATGTCCCTGTGTCTGTAGATTGTCTCTGTTTCTTTCTGGTTTATGTTACTTTTGGGCTCTCTCTTTGCTTATAGGATCCTCTTTAATATTTTTGGCAGGCTGGTTTAGTGATCACAAATTCTTTTGGTTTCTCTTTGTCCTGGAAGCTCTTTATCTCTCCTTCCATTCTGAATGACAGCCATGCTGGATAAAATATTCTTGGTGCATGTTTTTTTCTCATTTAGTATCCTGAATATATCATGCCAGCCCTTTCTGGCCTGCCAGCTCTCTGTGGATAGGTCTGCTGCCAGTGTAATGTGTCTACCTTTGTGGCTTAAGGAGCTCTTGCTTTCAGGATTTATTTATAAGAAAAAGAAAAAAAGGGGGGCAGGGAAAGAGAGATTATAATCTCATAGGTGGACAAAATAAGATGATCTACTTGGTCCTGGATGTATTTTGGTCTGTTTGTTAGAAGACACTAAATTCCTCCCCCTGCCAAGAAAGAAGACACTACATCCCCAAATTGTAAAGATATATATATATGATATATATATCATATATATATAAAAAACTGTAAATGTCTTGATGTAAATGCCTTGACCTAAATATATATATATATATATATATATATATATATATATATTTATATATTTAAAAAGACTTATAAATAAAGAGTTGATAAAATAAGAAACTAGTTGAAAAGGAAAAAAGGAAAAAGAAAAAGATAATTTTAAACTGAAAGACTAAAGACTCATGTGAAAAAAAAACCATAATTCTACATACTATTTTCTCCTAGTGCAGGGGTTTTTCAGTTCTGAGTGATCTATAAAGTTGGTGTTTGCCTGAGGATCCTGCGGGTCTCTCTGAGGGATGGGCCTGTTACACTGATTCTCAGGTGTCTTTGCCTGGGCAGAGATGCACCACCCTTACCAGGGGGCTTAGCTCAGTGTAAACTGCTTCTGGTTACTCTATTGGTCTTTGTGCCTTGAAGGCTTTTTGCATCACTTAAGAAGTGGGCTGGGGGGGGGCAGGTAAAAAATGGCAATGCCTGATTTCCAGCCCTGGAGCTGAATGATCATGGCCCCTACTCTTCAGTGCACCCTCAGGGAAAGGTAGTGAATCCCTTTTGTGTGTGTAAAACTCTACAGACAGCTGCACCCATACCAATCCTCCCTTTGTTGGGGGGGGGGGTCTCACTTCCCATGCTGCTCACTGGACCCCTGCTCTGGGAGCTTTTGCCAGATAAGGCATGCACCCATGGCCCTCCTTCCAGAGGAAGGAGGCAGGTCCCTCAGTGGCTGTTGTTTGCTGGGTGCCTGCTTGGAGAGCAGTTGCCTGATTGTGCAGTGGTTCACAATTTATGGCAACACCTTACTGAGAGGACACTTCAGGACTCAATAATTGTAGTCAGTTTCCCCACTCCAATGTTTGGGAATTCTGCTGCATTCAAATACCCCTGTTCTTCCTGTGAATCTGGGGATCCTGAGACCACACTGTCTGCCCTAGGGTTCTGCCTCACTTCACCACCTGAGCACCTTTCAGGCAGGGACGTCCCTCACCAAAGCAGACTTTATAAGTTATAATTTTGTGCTCTACTACCATATTCTTTTCCGGTAGCTGGCTTATGGGTTTCCACCCCCTCAGATATATTCTGATATATATTCCCTCAGATTCACGTCTCCACACCTCCAATCTTGCAGAGAGTGGTCACTTTTCTATTTGTAAAATTGTAGCAGTTCTTTTCTTATATCTCAGATTGAATTCACAGGTATTCAAATGATCTGACGGTTATCTAGCTGAATTTAAGGGACCAGATGAAATGCGGGTCCCCTACTCTTTCACCATCTTCCCCACCTCTCAAACAGTGGAGCACCCTAAAGCACAGGTCAAAGAATCAAAAATAAAAATTAAAACAATGAAGTTCCTTTTCCCCCCATCCCCATTTTCTGACAAGAGTACAAAATAAATAATATTGTTGATGAAAGTATGAAGAAATGAATATATTCATTACTGTTGTAACAATGTAAATTTGAATATCCATTCTGAAGGGCATTTTGGCATTCTGTACTAGAAACTGTAAATGCCTTGACCTATCAATTCAAATTATAGAAATTTATCCTAAGGAAACAATTAGAAAAGTACTCAGAGATGTAGAAAGAAGGATGTTTGTCACAGAGTCATTCACAGTTGTGAAGAATTAAAGTAATCTAAATGTTTGACTCTGGATGATTAAACAAACTATGAAATACCCATTTTAAAAATTCTTTAGCCACCAAAGATCATGAAATAGATTCATATTTATTGATATGATATGACAGAGATAGTAATGCCTACTAAACATTTTACTTGCTCCTTTTATCTCCTGTCATACCTTTGCAGTGAGGTAGAGTCATATTATTCATTCTGGCCACTGGAATGTGGAAGTCCAGTGTGACGCTTTCAGACTGAGACAATTAAAAGCCCTTGTAAGATTTTCTAATCTTTTGCTTCTCTTAGAGGTTGGAAATCAAAGAGGCAGAGCATTCCCTAGTTTGCAGCTGCAAGATGATGGAGCTTCTATCAGCCTGGGTCCCTAAGTGAATGTGTGGTCCTGAGCCCTTCCTTGGCTGATTTGGGATATGTAACATGAACAAAAACTAACATTTTTGAGTACTAAATAATTAAAATTTTGGGTTTTGGTTACTACAGCATATACTGTCCAATCCTAATATACATTCTAAAAGGTTCACAGCATATAGGCTACCTGGGCAGCCCAGTGAGTTGAGCATCTGATTCTTGATTTCCGCTTAGGTCGTGATCTTGGGGTCATGAGATCAAGCCCTACATTGGGCTCTGGGTTCTAAGCTCAGCAGAGTATGTATTTATGGTTCTTTCTCTTCCTATCCCTCTGCCCTCCCCCCCCCCAAACAATTTGTGCTCTCTCTAAGATAAATAAGTACATTTTAAAAAATACAATAAAATAACAGGGTCACAGCATATGAAATGAAACAAGTGCCAATGATAAAATATGCTAAAAGATAATACTATAGTTCTTTTGTATATAGAATGATAGTATCTTAAAAATTTTTATTATAATTTGCTGTATCTTAATTTTGAGAAATGAGCATGTTCATCAATAAACAAAATGTAGGGTTTTTTTCAGTTTGTAAGAAACTTTAGAACAAAACAAATTACATTACATTGCTCAATTTTGAAAAGAGCTTCAAGAATGGATACATAGAAAACACAAACATATCTACATTTTACCAGTTCTTTTTTTTTTTTTTTTTAAGATTTTTATTTATTTATTTGACAGAGAGAGATCACAAATAGGCAGAGAGGCAGGCAGAGAGAGAGAGGGAAGCAGGCTCTGCTGAGTACAGAACCCAACGCAAGGCTCCATACCAGGACCCTGAGATCATGACCCTAGCCCAAGGCAGAAGCTCAACCCACTGAGCCACCCAGGTGCCCTAAATTTTATGAGCTCTTTTTCAAGCAAATGGTTTTTAGAAATATAGGATAAAGAGAGGTACAAACAGGGTTACTCAGCCGACTGTGTGCGTGTGTGTGTGTGTGTGTGTGTGCACGTGTGCGTGTGTGCATATAAACGGATGCTTATATGTTGCAACCCTGAGGCAAATGAAAGAATATTCTTGCTGGCAGTAGGAAAGTTGTGGTACCATATAACATGGGATAGAACATCAAGAACAAATGTCCTCTCTATGGAAAATGCGTTGGAGGTAAGGAATGAGGCTGGAGGAGAAGAGCAGAACCCTGAATTACCCAGAAGGCAGCAGAGTTAGCTGCCTGAGCAGAGAATACTTATATACATAGGTTTTGTGGCCATCATGAAAGTCTAAAGGTTAGCATACACTGGTCTACCCAGACACTGACCCCTTCTCTCTGGCTCCCCTCAACCTCTCTTTCTTTCCTACCTTGTCTCTGGGGCTCTACTGCCTTCTCTCTTCCATCATATTTTCTCCTTTTTTTATTCTCAGGAACCATCATGGCCTCAGGACATTTTCCATGACTCAGAAAATTTTCCGTGACTATAAAAACAGTCAGGATGACAAACAGAATATGCGTGGCCTTTCAGATGAAAGGAAAGTGGGAAGACTTTCTTCACATTCCCTCATGTTAAAGAGTTAAGGTTGTAGAGAAGAATGGAAAACACGAGTGTTCCTGATTTAGAGAAGGTTATTGCTCTAGCGGCAGAAGATTGTTTTCCCTGATATTGTTTAGTCCAAAGGAGTAAATGTTAGGGCTGGGAGCTTTCCTTTGTTGCTGCTTATGCTGCTTAAGCAAACCCCTTCTTCTTTTCCATTCAAGAGGGCAAATCCATAAGCAGGGAGCTCCCTAGATCTCTGACATGACATTGATGTAAAGCTTAAAGATACTTTTCTTAAAAGCAGAGAGAACTGAATGGGGGTTTGAGTCTGTGCCATGGTGATAATGAGGATCAGCTAAGGAGGTCTGTTACTGGCAGAACTGGTGTGTGCTTTAAGACACACAGTAGAGCCAAGAAACAATACAGAGTGTGAGAACAAGCAGACTGAGTCACGATCCATTGCAGATTCTAAATTGTACACTTCTGTCTCTATATATAGCATGTCAGAAGTGTCATTTCTGCTGTCATGAGAACTTTTTAGATTGTCACCACCATAAGTACAGCAACAACAGTAGCATTTCTTTATATTAGCTACATCTGAATCCCACAGCACGATGTAGTTTCCCCTGACACGTTTGACTTAGGGAATATTAGGCTGGGAGAATCTCTGGGGGAAACAGGGCAGTTTCTTGATTCTATGTAAAGAAAAGTAATTCTGGTTGACATAGACTACAGAGTGTTGTACTTTTTTGGATTTGGCTGTCAGAAATCTCCAAGTATGGTGAGAAAGATATATAATATTCTTTCAGCAAAGCTATTTTTTTAACCGGTATTATCTGGGTTTGAAAACAGAATGGGAGCGCCCTCGTTAATAATCCTTCTGCATCCTGATTGTGCAGCTGAGGTGGTGGAGGCGAGGGGCTGTCAGATTTTCAAATGTTTGGGGAAAGAAAAACATTTTAAAGGGTCGCATGTATTTCTTTCTGTTATTTCTGCCTTCTTTAAAAAAATACATCTTTGGTTCATTTGGGGGAGAGGCTCTTACTTATGTAGACGCATTATAAAATAAAGTCTTCCTTTGTTACATGAGAGAAAACAATTCTGGGGAATGCCTTGGGGACACTTTAATGAATGAGCTCTCTTTATTTCCTTTCCTACGTGTATTAAGATAATCTCTAGTAAAAAAAATAAACCTAGTTGGTCTCAAGAACACAGAAGTGTTCTGACTACAGAAATCTTACTATGATCTGATGTAGAGAAAATTTACTTTAAATAAACATTAATCATATAGACACTAACTGTGTGGGATTAGGATGCAAAAGAAGCCAGGATCCTTACTCTTAAGGAGCTAAAATAGGATTTGTTTTTAAGCCCTAAGCATTGGTTCTTTCTTTTTTTTTTACATTAAAATTTACATAGAGCAAAATCACTCTTTCTGTTATATGGGTCTGTAAATTTTGACAAGCACATACAGCTACCATAACTACCACTGTAACGAAAGACACTTAACAGTTGCTTCACCCCCAAACATTCCCCCAAATCCCTTTGTAGCCAAATTTTGCCTTTACCCCCAAACCCTGGCAACTGCTTGTTATCTATCTCCATAGCTTGGCCTTTTCCATAATGTCTTATAAATGGAATCATATAATATGTAGCTTTTGGGATCTGACTTCTTTCACTTAGCAAAACACATTTAAGATTCATCCATAGGCTTTGATGAATATATGGTGCATTCTTTTTCACTGCTGAATAGAGTTCCATTGTATGACTGCACCAGTTTGTTTATCCATGCACTAGTTAAAGACATATGGGTTGTTTCCAGTATTTCCTGATTATGAAGAAAGTTGTCTTCAATATGTATGTATCAGTTTTTCTGTAAACATAAACTTTTGTTTCTCTTGGGTAACTACCTGGTGGTAGGACTGTTAGGTTAAATGGTTAAATGTATGTTTAACATTACAAAAAGAAACTGGCCAACTCTCTTCCCCAGTGGTTATATATTATAGCCCCACCAGCAATGGACAAGAATCCCATTTGCTCAGAATGCCTGCTCACACTTTGTATTGTCAGTTATTTTTTAAAAATTTTATCCATTCAAATAGTTTTCATGATAATTCATTATGGTTTTAATTTCCCTGATGACTAATGATGTTAGCCATCATTTCACATGCTTATTTGTGATCTATGAGTCTTCTTTGGTAATGTATGTGTGTATCTTTTGCCTATTTTGAAAACTGGATTCTTTGTTTTCTTACTGAGTTCTGAGAGTTATTTATATATTCTGGATAAAAGCTTTTCATTAGGTAGGTGTTTTGCAATTATTTTCATGAAGCCTATGACTTATCTTTTAATTCTTGTAACAGTGTCTTTTGCAGACCAGGTTTTCATTCTCAGGAAATCCAATTCATCAGTTTTTCTTTTGATGCTTCCAGTGTCTTACCTAAGAATTTTTTGCCTGGCCTAAAGTTACAAAAATTTTCTATTCTTTCTTCTAGAAATTTGATCATTTTAGATTTTACATTGAATTCTATGATCTGTTTTAATTTTTGCATTAAGTATGAGGTATGCATCAAGGTGCATTTTTTCTTGCCTTATCCAATTGCTTTAACATCTTTTGATGAAAATACTACACTTTATCCATTAAATTGTCTTTGCACCTATTCTACTGATCTATTTGTCTATCATTTAACCAATGTCACATTACTTTGATTACTATCATTTTATTGTAAGTGTTAAAATCAGACCATAAGAGTCTTCTAACTTATTCTTTTTTCAAAATTGTTTTGGCTATTCTAGCTCCTTTGCATTTCCCTATGAAATTTTGAATCAGCTTGATGGTTTATATAAAAAATGTACTGCTAGGATTTAGATTGGCATTGTGTTGAATCTATATATTTTTAGGACATAAACTTCTGTACAACAAAACTAAAAATCCTAAGAGGCATCCTAGAATCAATCCACATAAGCTAACATGCCTGACTGTGTATTTGACATTTGACAGTCACATAACATCTCTCTTTTAGAAAAGTACCCATTGGATAAAGCGCTGGAGAAAAATATTGAGATTACAAAAATCTATTTCTTGGCCCAATATATTCTGGTGGCAGGATTCAGCATCAATAACAAGTTGGTTTTTTCAGGTGTCCAAATCAGCAGAATAGGCCTTAGAAGTCAATGTAATTATGTACAAAGGGATAGCTCTCCTTCATAGTATGCTCTACTAATGTGTTTGACACTCAAAATGGTGAACTTCAAACTGGAAACAAGATTCTCTCTGCCCAGGAAGACTGAGTGGTGTCACACAGAAAAGTGCTGTTCCTGACAGTGTCCCTGTCTGTTTGTCCTATTTGAAGAATGACAATACAGCTGCTTAGAGACACAGGCTCCAAGTTAAATTATGAGAAGGAGAGATGTCAAGGGGTATTCACATCATATTGGAATAATTCCTAGTCCAAAGAGAGCTTATGAAAGGGAGCCTGATATTCATATTCATGGGACCCAAAGATTACCACTATGTTAATATTATGGAAAAGAATAGTACTCTTTTCAGTGGTTCATCTACACCCTGTTTGTTTCTTCCCTTCAATTAGATTGTTTGATGAATTGCCAGTTTTCTTGGTTTCCTGCAGATTTCCATTGTAGAAGTTGTAAAAATCTTTTAATTGCACCAAACCAAGTACCCATCCTTTGTTGACATGGGGTTGGCTTGCGTCTTGAGAATTTTTCAAAGACTGTGGATAAAAGTATAGCAGCATGTTTCGCACATTTAAGGGGAAAAATCAACAAGAACTTTTTTTTTCTTATTGTTGCATGCTTTCTGGCATCATTTTAAATTTATTTATAATACTGCTGTCATTAATATTATGCTCACTTGGTTGATATTATTTTGTTTTTCCCCTTTGGAAATAGAGCTGCTCAAGACTGATAAATAATAACACATTATATAAGTACTGTGTGGATTATTTAACATTCTGATTAATGAGATATTTTCTACCCCAAAATAACAATCTTCAGCACTGTGCAGATGTAAGCTTGTCAATCTCTGATCATGAATAGTGTTTACATTTGAAAGACAAATCTGGTACACTGGTAAAATGGTTAATTTTGCTCTCAAACCTTTTTTAATGAAATCGCTGGTGCAATAGTCAGGATATAAAGTTCTCATTAAAAACTGATCTTGTCTGTATGCCGTTCAGCCAGACCAGACAACACAAGCTCATGCAAGCTCAAAGATTTTTCAGAACATAGATTCAGATTCTTCTAAGGTTGTTTTTTACTTCGGTTATTTATCAAACCAGCAAATAAACATGGCAAAAGCTATGAAGGAGATAAGGGTACAAGTGAGTGGACTATAATACAGACAGGAGTACAACACAACTCACTCTACTATAGCCTCTCTTGCTCGGACATTCCCCAAGGAATTGATCCAGTCATACAAGCTTGAATCTCAGGCTAGAGGATGGCAGGGGCATCAGTTCTACTCTATTAGCTCATAAGGAAATTCTGGATTTGCCTAGTTACCTAGTGCCCACATTGTCAGCCTTTCTTACCAGGGCACTAGGCTAGGCCATGGCCACCACAGGTGTTCTTCCTCCAAACGTGCCCCATGTAGGGTCATGGACATTGGTCTTCATTAGGCTATCCAGTTCTCTTTGTCAAGCATACATCCACTGGCAGAGGCTTTGCTAAGCTTTGTCATGGCTTTAAGAGAAGAATACATCCACGACAAAGCATACTTAAACATTCAGATTCCCCAGCTTTTGTGACTAATTTTTAACTAATATAAGAGACTGAGGAAGTTCATTGGAACCTAGCGAGGATCCAGGCACAAGAAGGGCAACTGGGTAATCACACAATAAATTAAACCATCATTGCTTGGGGTTATTATTTGTAGGAACAGGTTTTTTTAAAAAAATGCTTCATGCAACCCCCAAAGCATCAAACATATGTGATTTTTAAAAGCATCAAAAGAAAAAGAGACTAAAATATTGATTTTCAGCAAAATGCCTCCAACTACTTTTCCAGGCTCTAAAGATTTCTATGTCCCTGGATTCTCAGTCCTTTAGTCACTTCAGAGCTATAAAAAGAAGTAGAATAAATTTCCTAACAGCAGTTTATTCAATCACACAGAACAGATTAAAATTGGGTTATATCCATGTGAAGAAGTATTCTTCATAGTGTCAGGATCTCCCCTGCTCTCTCAGCGAGGGAGAAGGAATCCCCCCCCCCCCCTTACTATGAGGGAATTGCCTTCTAAACTCACACCTGATGTAGCCAGACACACTGATGACTACGTTCTCACCACAGTATAATACACAGTATAATACTAACTCTAAGCAACTGTAAGGGGAAGTGAGGCCTGAGGGTAGAAATAATGTGCTACTGCTGTTAGGAAAGGATTTAGAGAAGGATTTGAAGAGGAATGCTCAGCATGGGAATGTCATGGCTTCTATGAACTCTTACTGATAGTTCAAACCAGGAGGGATGAGAGAAGAGGCAGAATAAGGAAAAGATCTGAGAGATCAGACTCTCAATGAGTTCTCAATGGTGCTATGACTGGAGATAGTAATTCATGGAAACTTAAAAGAGTGTTTTTAAGAGGAAAAAGAAAAACCATGAGTGTAGACATTTAACTCATCTCCATTCCCAATTGCCATGGAAATGACTACTGAGTACAAAACTCATATGCCAATACCAGTGCTGGAAATGAGGGGGAAAATGCTACTCACAGGCAAACAGTTGAAAATTTCTACTGTAGTGAAGGTCGATCTGTGACTTCCTGTACTCTGAAATTACCTAGAAAATAGGTATAGGAGACCCTGAAAGAATGCCACTAAGAGGAATGAGGGCAAGATACGGGGCAGGCAGCCACAGCAAACAGAAAAGAAGTGTGGATTAGCTTCCGTTTAGAGCAGATGGCCCCCACAAACCAAGAGTTGGCAGAGTAGGGCTTCCTCTGAAAGATATGGAAAAGATACAGTAAGTCAAAAGGAGACCATCTGGAGGAAGCAGAGGAAATGCCTTTCCTAAAATAGGTTTACTATAAGACAAAAAGCTCATTTTATAAAATGTCTAATTTAGGTTCCCAAAAATGTATGTCAAATATCAAAAGGAAGAACTTACGAGGAGTCAAATGTCATAAAGGTAAAAAATAAAATTGTTCAACTAAAACCTGAGAAGGGGCAATGAACAACAGACTGGATACTGCAGAAAATTCACCTTAGTGAAATTGAAGGAAAGTTTTTAAGGACAAAAAGAATGAAAATAATTTTAGAAAAGATGAGCTCTATGGAGAAAAAATTCTAATCATCTAATCTGTGCATAATAGATACTAAAATGATAGAAACCAAGATAAAGAAGAAAGAGAAACAGATGGGGTAGAAACAAATAATAAAAGGGTTTTTCAAAACTAATAAAGCCTGAACCTCAGAGCGGAAAAGTTTCTAAAGAAAAAAAATAAATTTACATTTTTGAAAAATTTCTTAAATAATACCTATATCCATCTAAAACATTAATCCTCAAAACATATGATTTAGTAACTTTCTAAGGCAAGACATTACTTGAATCTTTTGGGGCTTTACATTCTAGCAGCACTAACTGGTTATGAACATTGCAAATGGCTTTTAAGCCCTACCCTTCTAACTAACTCTAAAGAAGATTCACATCTAATGTAAGTGTCAAATAAAATCTACTGGAGATTCAAGAATTTTAGGGCAACAAGACTGAATTGAAACCAAACCTAATTAAGAAAACTAAAAATATCAGACTAATTTAGTCGGCATGCACAAATCAGAGATCCTAACTAACTCCCTGCTTATATTGAGAAGTTCAGTCTAAGCTTGAGAACACTGAGTCCAGCTATCTCAGGTAAGGCAGCTATAATGAAAGAGAAGAAAATTTTTGGCAATCTTCTTAATTCTAAATGGAAATTGGTGTTCCCAGTGTCCACTGTACCACAGGAAAACATATACTGTGAATTCCAGCATCTTATTAGGTAATGTATTATGAGTGTCTATCTCTTCATGCTTGTGTCATTAATCTCTGCCAATTCATGGGATATTTAGAAGAAACTCAGACTGCCAAGATTGAGCAAAGGGTAGATGGAATTTGACCTCTTACTGATCTTGACTAGTAAGCACAAATATATGTGGGAATATACTACATATAAAAATATGTGTGGGAATATACTTATATGCTATACAAACATATAAGCCTCCCACAAGTTTGGCACCTTGTCTCTCAAATTAACATGATATTGCCCACCAGTGGGCTGGGCTGCTCTTACTCTTCCTCCACTTCCTGAATCCCCCCTCCCTCCTGAAAAGCTTCTTTTTGCTCATCCTATTTCTACAAAGTCAATGGAAATCACAATTTGGAAAGTGATTTACAAATTGATAAATATTTATCATGTTTTAGTTTTCTCCAGTGAAGATGCATGAAGGACAAACTTCTCAGTGAGTCTGAAATAGAAACCAGCTGCTAACATTGATATGGAACTTACTGAGCTGAGGGACAGCTACAAAAAATATATAGTTTCCTAAAATTTGGAAATGTATCTAATAGTCTCAGAACTGTTCTTTAATTTGTGGCTATGTAGCAAAAATATAGCTTTTATTTTATTTAATTTGATTCTGTGAAAGTATGTTTTAATTCATTAAACCATAAACCCAAAAGTGAGAGCTACCATTAATGATACAGATTAGAATCAGAACTGATATGCGTCTTGGCTAAAAAATATCCCACAGGTTTTAAAATGAAAATCTACTAAGTAGCAGTATTTTCATTGATTTGCTAAACATGATCGATGGCTAGCAATATGCCTTTAATGTCAAGCTTTTCATATAAGTAAATTGATTAAAATTACTTTTATATGACTTTAAGCTAGATATTTAATGTATCATAGGCTGTAATTTTTATATATATGTATATATATATATATTTTAAAGATTTGATTTATTTATTTGACAAATACAGATCACAAGTAGGCAGAGAGGCAGGCAGAGAGAGAGAGAGAGAAGAGGAAGCAGGCTTCCTGCTGAGCAGAGAGCCCGATGTGGGGCTGGATCCCAGGACCCTGGAATCATGACCTGAGCCGAAGGCAGAGTCTTTAACCCACTGAGCCACCCAGGCACCCCTGTAATTTATATTTTTATAAATTTAAAAAATCTTTATAATCTGAGTACATGTACTCAGCCCATTACTGAAAAATGTGAATGATCTGACTTAGATGATAAACAATCTGTACAATGAAAGACATGGACAAGAAGAATGACTGAAAAATTAGGTTATAACTACTTGCTTATGGTGCTGCTTATGTGACCATTTACCATTGATAGAGATAGACGAACACAGAGACAGAACTTATAGACTCATTACCTGCACATCACAAATGTCCTTAATTATATGTCATTGCAGAAATATAAAATAAGAAATATGTTCATTAACTCAAGATTCTAAGTAGGCAATCTACAGAGAGAATAAAAACATACTATTGCAATGAATCTGCATCTGAATACAGTTCACTCAAAGCATTTGTTTTCTAATTCCTTAAATGTCTTGGGACCTGGTTACTTATGTTTTAAAAATAATCCAGCATTGTATTCAGCTTTTTGTCTGTATTCTGTAAATAACCAGACCTGAAAAAGTTACACATTAATGGTAAAGAACAGTAAGAAATTAGAAAAAGAATGTATACAAGTTGAGTTCTTGAACTAGGACTGGCAGATATAGCAGTGCAAAAAGAGACAAAGTTTGTCAGGAAAGAAACTAAATCTAAAAACATCTGATTCTTGTCTAAGTGTGAAGGAAGCCTACCACTGTCAGGGGCTATTATTTACTATTTTTTAATTGTCAGTTAAGAATCTTTCAATTCTAATTATCTACCAAGCTTCTTTTTTATTTAAAATCAATTAATTAGCATATAGTAAATTATTATTTTCAGAGGTAGAGTATAGTGATTCACAAGTTGCATACAACACCCAGTGCTCATTACATCACATGCCCTCCTCAAAGCCCATTACCCAATCACCCTATCACCCCCACCAACCTCCCCTCCAGCAACCCTCAGTTTGTTTCCTATAGTTAAAAGTCTCTTAGGGTTTGTCTCCCTCTCTGATTTTGTCTTATTTTATTTTCTCTTCCTTCCCCTATGTTCATCTGCTCTGCTTCTTAAATTCCAAATATGAGTGAAATCATATGATAATTATTCTTTTCTGGTTGACTTTTTTCACCAGCATAATACCCTCCAGTTCCATCCATGTCATTGCAAATAGTAAGATTTCTTTTTTTGATGGCTGAGTAATATTCAATTGTATATGTATGCCACATCTTCTTTATCCACTCATTTGTTGATGAAAATCTAGGTTCTTAACATAGTTTGGCTATTGTGGACATTGCTGCTATAAACAAGGGGGTGCAGGTGCTTCTTCAAATCACTATGTCTACATCCTTTGGATATTACTGAGTAGGGCAATTGCTAGGTCATAGGGTAGCTCTATTTTTAGCTTCTTTTTTTTTTTTTTAAGACTCTATTTATTTATTTGACAGACAGAGATCACAAGTAGGCAGAGAGGCAGGCAGAGAGAGAGAGAGGAAAGGAAGCAGGCTCCCTGCTGAGCAGAGAGCCTGACGTGGGTCTCAATCCCAGGACCCTGGGATCATGACCTGAGCTGAAGGCAGAGGCTTTAACCCACTGAGCCACCCAGGTGCTCCTATTTTTAGCTTCTTGACAAAACTCCATACTGTTTTCCAGAGTGGCTGCACCAACCTATATTCCCACCAATAGTGTAAGAGAGTTCCACTTTCTCTGCCTCCTCGCCAACATCTGTTGTTTCCTAACTTGTTAATTTTAGCCATTCTGACTGGTGTGAGGTGGTATCTCACCATGGTTTTCATTTGTATTTCCCTGATGATGAGTAATGTGAAGCACTTTTCATGTGTCTGTTGGCCATTTGTATGTCTTCTTTTCTATCTTCCTTAGCATACTTTGGATATTTTTGTCTTATATTTTGGTTTGATTGTACCAAGATCAGCTATCTTTCTCCAAGACCAGTTTTAATAATCTGTTTATATGTTTTAATTGCATGCTTCTCTTACTTCATTGAACCAAATTTTTTACAGTAGCCTGGCCTCAGGGAAAGGCAGTACATGAGGACACCCCCTTCGTCTTGTCTTCTCAAGGCTGTCCAGTTTCCCAGACTTCAGGTGGATGTAAACTCCATTCATGGTTACATGTGCACTTTTCCACAGTCTCCAGACCCTTTATTTTCCTGGCTTTTGCCATTCCCCTTAGACATATCATCATAATGAAATAGATTTTTCTGGACATTCTGAATTTTGGATTTTATATAATAGGGGAGGAAAATAAATTATTTGTAAGTTGTTTGAGTTTGGGTATTTCTGTGGTTGGATTATTCAGAAATTTATTAAGAATGGTGCTTGAACAATACTTTGAAATTGAAACCACGAAAGGACTTCAAAGCACTCATCTGAAGTTCTTCTAACTTTCTGAGAAGGTGGCTTATAATTTAAGATTCACTGTTATGTGTGGATGAGAATTGCTGGCTTACCTGAACCAGCTGTTACCACCTCATGTTATGTTCATAATAATGAAGTGAGAATTTTGGCAAGTGAAAACTGTTGTTTAAAACCTAAGAGGCTGGAAGCATCTGTCAAACAGTGTATTCAGGCCCAAACCTAATGGTTTACAAACCAGATGATGAGTGTGTACATGTTATGAATTGCTGCTGTATGTTGCTTTCCTAAGTTTTGTACACAAAGTGGTTAAAGTTTTCATTCTACTGATGTGACTCATCAATACAACAGATGAGATGTTTGATAGAAACATTGCTGTCATTTTTAATGAATTCATAAGCTATTGTTCAACTCCCTTTCATGCTACAGGCCCAGCTGAAAGCCCAAGAATTTGTGTTTAATCAGACACAGTACATGTCTATCTTTCACAAAAAGTGGGATAATGACCCCTATAATTTTTTGGAAAATCTTAACTTCTTAAGTCTGTCAAGTCAGATTTGAGAAGACTGTTTAACTCTGGAAGAGCTCATTCTTACATAAACTTTTTACACTTTCAATTCATCATTTAGTATATTTTGACTTCCCCTTCAAGTGTAACCAGAAGTTACCTTTAATACATTACCAAAGCTACTAATACTCAAGAAGCCACAATTAACAGCAGGAATGAAAGCACAGAAAAATTTGGGGATAGAAGGAAAGCATAATGGTGTTTGAATTGAATTTTGAGACTGAAAGAGAAAAAATTTAGAGAAGAGATGCCAGTAGCCATAACTTGCAGAGACCAATCCAGGATGACAACCAGTTACAGGTGGTACAGGGGTTCTGAAACTGGTAAAATTGTATTTTATCCCAGGAATGCCATTTATCTTCCCAACACAAAACCTTAGATTTCACTCCTATTTGTCTGTAAGTACAGTCAAGGCTACCTGGGGTTTTGTGCCTCTGGTGTCCCCCTTAAGAATTCTCTTCTCGGGGCAGCTGGGTGGCTCAGATGATTAAGCATCTGTCTTCAGCTCAGGTCATGATCCTGGGGTCCTTAGATCGAGCCCCACATTGGGCTCCCTGCTTGATGGGGAGTCTGCTTCTCCCTCTCTCTACTGTTCCCCCTGTTTGTGTTCTCCTGCTCTCTCTGTCAAGTAAATAAATAAAATCTTAAAAAAAAAAAAAAAGAATTCTCTTCTCAAGAAGGAATAGTATGAAGCCACTCAACTTACTGTGCACAGGTTTGGCTTAGTTAGAGGTAGAGAACCTGAAGACTTTAGTTAACAACAAATTCAGCTTCTGCAGAATCATAGAAAGGGGAGTGTCTCTCTCTCTCTCTCTCTTTTTTTTTTTTTCTTTTTTTTCCAAAGATTTTATTTATTTATTTGACAGAGAGAGATGACAAGCAGGCAGAGAGGCAGGCAGAGAGAGAGGAGGAAGCAGGCTCCCTGCTGAGCAGAGAGCCTGATTTGGGGCTCGATCCCAGGACCCTGGGATCATGACCTGAGCCGAAGACAGTGGCTTAACCCACTGAGCCACCCAGGCATCCCCCTCTCTCTTTTTTAAGATTTTATTTATTTATTTGACAGAGAGAAATCACAAGTAGGAAGAAAGGCAGGCAGAGAGAGAGAGAGGAGGAAGCAGGCTCCCCATCAAGCAGAGAGCCTGATGCAGAACTTGATCCCAGGACCCTGAGATCATGACCTGAGCCAAAGGCAGAGGCCCAACCCACTGAGCCACCCAGGCGCCCGGGAGTGTCTTTTATTTTGGTTGTTTTCCTTGGGAGAAATGACTTCATTATCTAATGGCATAAGACAATATGTTGAACACTGGAAATGTAGCGATTATAAAGATAGGCGTGGTCCATGTCCTCATGTAACCACTGCAGATAACTTCTAACCAGTCAGTTGTAAGGATGAAGAGACACTTTAAAATCCCCAAATGTATAAAGAAAATTGACTGCTTGAAAGAGGGTTATTCTGTAAGATAGGGTACTGTGATGAGAAAAAAGTCCAACTTGAATTAACTTAAGCAAAAACACAGACAAAAAGAGAAAAGGCAGAAGGGAATGGAATTTGGAGACTTACACAAACAGAAAATGCAAGGGTATAGGTGGTCTTAGTGATAGCAACCGGAATAAGAAATTTGAACAGCAACAAGAGGGTCTCTGTGGATTTTCTCTGCTTATACTAATGTCTTGGGGGTACCTGCACATGGCTCAGTTGATTAAGCTTATACTAATGTCTTGGGGGTACCTGCACATGGCTCAGTTGATTAAGCATCCAACTCTTGATTTTGGCTCAGGTTGTGATCTTAGGGTTCTAAGATTGAGCCCCATGTCAGACTCTGTACTGGGCATGAAGCCTGCCTAAGTTTCTTTATCTCTCCTCTTTCTAAAAAAATGAAAAAGTAAATAATGTCTCAGCCTCATTCTCTTCCCCTGCATGGAGGTTTTAGCCTCATGATAGGGAGTATAGTTGCTGGTTACTCTACGCTGAGACATTTTCAGTTTTACAATCCAAAGGGCCAAGTAGCCTTCCTGCTAGCCTGTAAAAATCCTAAGGAAGATTTAAGATGGGTCCAACTTGGGACTCTATGCCCAGATCAGTCACTGTGACCAGAATGATGAAGCACTATGGTAAGCTCAGCCTGTGGTGAGGGCACATACTCTGACTGGGGCTGCCACCATGTTTAGAGTGAAGGACGAACACAGGAATGAGAAGATGAAGGAGGGGACCATGACAGTGATGATAATAATAATTGATCACAGGGTCACGCAGAGTGGTCAGAACAAATAAAAACTGAAACAAGAGACAACTTAAAAATGTAATTCCCATATCCATAAGAATTGACAATAATGCCTCATTATAAAGGGCAATTTGTCATAAAACGAAAGGAAAACTAAAATATCTATGGTATAGGACTGTATCTTGAGAAGGCAGAGAAAAGGAACCTAACCAAGGCAATAACACAGGGCTGATAGTATTATAGGAGTTGAAGGTAATGTTAGATAGAATTTATTTTAAAACACACACTTAGCACTAACTATATATGAACTAGTATTCTAAGAATCAATTCATTTAATTTTCACGGTAGCCATAGTAGGTAAGCAGTAGTATTACTCCCATTTTACAGATAAGCATAGAGAGGCTAAATGAGTTGCCCAAGATCATGTAATTGTTAAGGAACATGATCAAAAAAGATATGACCACTGATTAACCTGTGAGCTGAAGTCAGACCCTAAGGAGTAACAACTCCTTACTCCCTCGCCTGTCCTTGGAATGTGGGTTCTGCTTCCCATTCCCACTCCCAGATGCTGCTCCAAGGACACAGCCTTGAAATAGTGATGTGATGTTGAAAACACCTGCAAAATACACATGACAAGGCCCAATTAAGGCCTCTTTATAAATTTTCAAGATTTGGTAGGCAGATGCAGACATCCATTTGTTTTACTTCTGCCAAAGACAAGCCTTGCTCTTATTAAAACTACCACTTGCTCTTATTAAAACTACCACTTACCACCCTGGAATGGCCTGCCTCTTTTCGTCAGTCTCTCCCTGCCCTCTTTGTCCAGAGACCAGTTTAAAATTATACTAAGAAAGTTCTTGAGAGGGTTATGAACCTACAGTAGCTGACAGAGTCAGGATTCAAACCCAAGCAATAAAAGTGTGCTGCACCTCTAAATTAAGATGTATCCTGTTAAGTTGGGAAGTGTCTCTATGCTTCAGAGAAAAGATAAGGACATTAGGAACACTGGAGATTGAGGTTCTCAGCTCTGCATCTGCCAGCTAGTCTTTATAGAACTCAGACCAGAAGCTTTTTCAGAAGCATTCTTTTCATGTGCTTGGAGTGTTCTAACACACATTTTATTGGACATTTCCTTTGTCACATATCTTCAAAAGATAAATTATTGTTAAAGATCAGGCTCCTATATTATAATTAGAATGTTAATACTCAAAATTAAAATTAATTCTCCAGAATTCAAGACTAGTAAGGATTCCAAGATACAAAATAAGGTGTTGAGGGGCGCCTGGGTGGTTCAATGGGTTAAGCCTCTGCCTTCAGCTCAGATCATGATCTCAGGGTCCTGGGATCAAGCCCTGCATTGGGCTCTCTTGCTCAGCAGGGAGCCTGCTTCCCTTTCTCTCTCTGCCTGCCTCTCTGCCTACTTGTGATCTCTCTCTGTCAAATAAATAAATAAAATCTTAAAAAAAAATAATGGTTTGAAACTCATACCCTAATCTCCTAGCAATAGGCAGGCCAAAATTCCTATAAGGGAGCAAATGATAATCAGGCCTGACTAGTATAATTGAGATACATGATAACTGCCAGAATTTAGGTGATCTGTGGATAAAGTAATATAATCCATGGATCAGGAATATCTTAGTAGGAATTCATGCAGAGGGAGTGACGATATGAGCTCCACAGGAATAATCTTCCAACGTATAAACAAGTTGGCTATGTTAGAATTGAAATCCTGGATCTCTTCAACATATTCAGATGTAGCTGGCTGAGTTCACATATACTACCTGTGCCTTGCATACAAAGAAGGGCTCGCACAGTGGCTAAGGAGAGCAGTGTGGCTGGCCAAGCTCTCTGAGCTTGAAGTTGCCTGCTCCTGCTCTTCCATGGCATTTCTGTGGAACCAGGAAAGCTAGGAGAGCTGTGCCAAGAATATCCCTCTCCATGCTCTAATTTATTTTATTTTTGTTTCACGGCACTAATTTTATTGAAGTATATCATATACGTAAAATACACAGCTCTCAAAAATGTAAGTTGATAAGTTTTGACAAATGTATACACCTATGTAACAATCACCCAAATTACCCTAATCAAGATAAAGATCCATGACCTCTTAATGTTAAGACCTGAGCTAAATCAACTGTGAAACTGTGACGTGTGGGAGCTTAATCATTCTGGGTTATTTGGAAATCAAATCTAATGCTATTTTTGTATATGCAAAGCAATGAGATATCGCCTATAGCCTCAAATATTTCCTTATCATAAGGAAAGAATTAGTGAACACAGTTCAATTGAGCACTCAATTAAAGCTGGAAAAGGTAAAATAAAAAACCCAGAAAGTAGGGGGATAAATTCACAAAGAAAGGGGCAGTAAGTTAGAAAGCAGGTACCAAGAATTAACCCCAAAAGTCAAGAGCTGGTTTTTCTAACATAAAATATAATAAATAAATAAATGAATAAATAAGGTAAGCAAACTTTGAAGAAACTGGTAAAGGAAAAAGAAAAAAAAAACCAAGTGTATAACTTTAGGAAAGGAAATGTAACCACATTTATGGGAGAGAGATTTGAAATAATAAGAAACAGGACATGCTAATAAATCTGGTCTATGCTAATCTAAAAATCTAAGAACACTATTTAAAATGTATTATAGATTCAAAAAGGAAATTCTATAAGTACCACAAGTACATATGGGAGAATATTTTTACATCTTGGGCTGGTGAATGTCTTTGTCAACATAACTCCAAATTCAGAAGCAACAAAAGAAAAGATCTACATTAATATACTTCTAAAAAATAAAAGCTTCTAGGTGGAAAAAAACATAGAAAAGCAAAGAACAAACAAAGTGGTGAATTCTTTTTGCAACACACATAAGGATCAAAATGTTGGGGCACCTGGGTGGCTCAGTAGGTTAAAACCTCTGCCTTCGGCTCAGGTCATGATCCCAGGGTCCTGGGATCTAGCCCCACACTGGGCTTTCTGCTCAGTGGGGAGCCTGCTTCCTCCTCTCTCTGCCTGACTCTGTGCCTACTTGTGATTTCTGTCTGTCAAATAAATAAAATCTTTTTTTAAAAAAGGATCAAGGGTGCCTGGGTGGATCAGTGGGTTAAGCCGCTGCCTTCGGCTCGGGTCATGATCTCAGGGTCCTGGGATCGAGTCCCACATCGGGCTCTCTGCTCAGCAGGGAGCCTGTTTCCTCCTCTCTCTCTCTCTGCCTGCCTCTCTACCTACTTGTGATCTCTCTCTGTCAAATAAATAAATAAAATCTTAAAAAAAAAAAGGATCAAAAGTTAATCTCTTTATCATTTAGAGAGCTCTTATTAATGAATAAGAAAGAAACCAACAACCTAGTACACCAATGGGCAAATTACATAAAATACAACTCACAGAAGAATAAATAGATGACCAAGTGGGAGTTGGAAAGATGCTCCAGATTGGTAAATATTAGGGAATAAAAGTGTGAGGTATCGATATTTTACCAAACAAGTTGAAAAAGAATTAAAATAAAAGTAAGACCCAATATTTGGGATGGGAAAAGAAGCATTCATATCCAGTACAGATGGGTCTAAATTGGTTTTGAATAATTTTATAACAACTCAAATATTTAAATATGCAACTCTTTGACATAATTCAAATTACTAGAAAATTTTATAAAGAAATAATCAACAAATTAAAAGATATGTAACCAAGAAAAAAATACTGTAGCAGTTTATAAAAATAAAAATTAGAAACAACATAAACATCTCTCCACACGATTTTATTATATATACACATATAATTTATAGAGGATGAATTTGAATTATATATACAGAAAAGGATAAAGGGCTAACTTCAGCCCACTGATTATTTTTGTAAATAAAGTTTAATGGGTCACAGCCACATTTACTTATCGGATATGGCTGCTTTTGAGCTCAAAGGTAGAACTGAGTAGCTCTGAAGGAGATGGTATGTACACAAATCCTAAAGTATATATTTATCTTGCCTTTTACAGAAAGTTTGTCAATCCCTATTCCACTGATAAAGAATAACAGGACAGGACAGGACAGGAGAGGAGAAGAAAGGGAAGCTATCCATACAAATATACATGAGATAAATAGGTATAGAAATAGACATGTATTCTAGATATCTTGGGTAAGAACATCAAAGGTGAATCTACTTGAATGTGCCTTGTGATAGATTCAACAGTATATGGAGATACCATTGGATAACTGACCTGAAAATAAATTTTCTTTTTTTAAATTTTTTTAAAAGATTTGTATTTATTTATTTATTTATTTATTTATTTGACACAGAGAGAGCAAGAGAGATCAGAAGTAGGCAGAGAGGCAGGTGGGGGGTTGGGAAGCAGGCTCCCCACCGAGCAGAGAGCCCAATGCAGGGCTTGATCCCAGGACCCCGAAATCATGACCTAAGCCGAAGGCAGAGCCACCCAGGTGATTTTCTACGTGCAGATCACCATAAACATGTCAAGATGAACTCAAGGCAGAGATGTAAATGATATAGGTGATACAGCTGAGCCTAAACTCAGTTAAGTGAGCATAATTCTATTCTGTTGCATTTCTTCTATAGATAGGTTTTATTGTGGTTTGCTTCTTTCTCTTAGAAGTTAAACTGAAGAAAACCAAAACTGTTTGAATTGTTATATTAAGAACAGACAATGGAATATCTAATCTGAAAGTGGACATATTCTTCTGGTTAATCTTCTATTCAAGGTGTCCTATTAAAATGACTATTCTTTTTATAATACAGTAAAACCTTGAAGTGTAATTCATAGAACTGTAGATGTGAGTGACTAAATTATCACCTAATTGAATGCAATAACTTTGATTAGCACTGATATAATTAGGAGGTAGTGCAAATTATTATAATGTATTATTATAATCCTTTTTATTATAGCCAAAACAGTTTTAGAGAAGTTGAGTTAAGAAATGGAAAAAAAAATAGTGCAACTTTGTATTGAAATCGTTTAAGAGCACTTTACTTACTCACATAAAGTCCTCTCTTGTGTGTTTCCCTACTTCCAGTTTTTAGAAGGAAATATTTGACATTTCTCTCTACAAAGTTTCTTTCCTGGTGTGCTATTACTAATGTCAACAAAAGCAGCAGGAGATCCTCTGAAGATTTGGAAAAAGCAGTTGAACAGGCACGAATGACCCCTGTTTGCTTAGAGTAAAATGAAGTGTTTACCTCCATTTTCAACAGTTTTAGAAAATTTCCAGAAGGAAAATTATGCTTTAAATCAGTACTCTTCAAATTCTGTCCCTTAGAACACTAGAATTCTGCAGTAGTGCATCAAAGCTGTTCAAAACTTTATTTCCTAAAAAATATACTTGTAACTGCTTTTTAAAATTTTATTTATATATTTGGGAGAGAAAGAGAGAACATTGGGGAGGGACAGAAGGAGAGAATCTTTAAGCAGACTCCCCACTAAGCACGGAGCCCAGTGTGGAGCTCCATCTTACCACTCAGGAGATCATGACCTGAGCCAAAACCCAACCGATGAGCCACCCAGGCACCCCTTCAGCTATTTGTAAATTGATAATTAAAAACAAGCACTTATGAATTCTGTATCAAATTCTGATATCCTGTGGATTATCGAATCCATTTACTTGGGCTCCTTCTTCATTTTTGTGCTGACTTTAAAATAAAGCTTCCCGCTGACAAATTTGCATATACTTGAGTGTTGAAAATGTGTCATTACTTGGAAAAAATGATAGTTCTGCACTGCTTTCTTTATTTTCAATTCACATTGATACATACTGTTTCCTACAAATTTTGCAGGTAAATACAGATTGGTCACAAAGACATTACACATTATGCATGCCAGACAGTTTTCCCCATGATCTCTTGCATTACAAAAAATTTCCCCCTGCATTCTTTTGGGCATCACCTTCCATTGTTGACTCTTGGGAGTCATTAAAGCAGCAACTGAGAGCTGTTCTGAGGCTTTCAGTTCTTAACAGGTCTCCATCAGAACTCTGGGTCCATGTCACACTTCCACAGCACCCAAGCAAGGTGCTTTGATCAGGGTTCCAAAAGGCACAGGTGCATCAACTCACCATATGTTCCAGTCACAGATCAATGGTCAGTTAAGCAATAATAACAAATTAATAACATATTCTATCATAACATAGGTAGCCTGGTGTTAACTGTGAATTCTGAGCGTTTCTGGTCATAGATGTATATTTAGAACAAGGAATGCCAGTAGATTTTTTTAATAATTTAAATTTGGGGATGTCTGGGTGGCTCAGTTAGTTAAGTATCTGGCTTGAGTTTAGGGCATGATCGCAGGGTCCTGGGATGGAGTCCTGCATCAGCCTCCTTGCTCAGCGGGGAACCTGCTTCCCCTTCTGCCTGCCACTCCCCCTGCTCGTGCACTCTCTCTCTTTCTCTCTCTGATAAATAAATAAAGTCTTAAAAAAATTTAAATTTGAATAAAAAATTTCATTCCAAGCTGATTTCAAGTTCCTGGACTAGTTTAACTGAAGAACAAACTGAGAAGAGAAGGCAAGCAGCTAAAAATTATTACCATTTGCAGATACTTATTTGGATGAAATGAAACTTTCTCAATATTGCTCAATTTTGCTAACGTCTTTCCTAATCTATTTTCCTCCTCCTGACTCCTTTGACACCTTTCCCTATGCCTATTTTTGAATTCTGAATATACTTTCACTATGATGAAACGGATGTGGCTTTGGCATGACCACGACTCTCCATAATCTCACTACTTGGCCTTGAGACTCTCAGCTTTTTACCCCTTTCAGAACCCGAGTCTGCTCAGTGGCAAACCAAGATGGTTGAGGGGATTAAATGAAGTTATGTAAGTAGCCTTGTAAAATAAAGGCCAGCTCCCTCGTTCTCTCATTAAATACATGCTATTTTCAATACTTTAGGCATGCTTTTCTCCAGCTCTATTAAAGCTGTAAAATTGATAACAAGGGATATTCAACCATGTACCACTTCTGAAATAGTAGACATGTGATGTTCTTTGTTGAAACAAAAGAGACAATAAATTGATTACTCTTATCAAAGTTAATGTGAGAGTTTGATAGATCTCTTGCAATAATAAAAGTAATATATTCTATATTGTATTTTACTTCTTAAGAACTGAAAATAAACAATTAGGACTTGTCAAACTTCTTAACACAAGGGTAAGGGTGATAAATAGTAATGGTCCGTAACTCTTGAGGAAAAATATTCAATTTCTAAATATTGTTCTCATTTTATAGGAAGTATAATACACAAGATTTTTCCTTAAAATTGTACAACAAAACAATGAGGGATTAGGGGAAAACTGGAACAAAACCATACTTCTCTGAGAAACAGTTCTTTCCTTAACAGCATTTTGTCACAGATTAAAATAAAAGCAGTACTTTCTTATTATCTAGAACCAGTCAACCATTGAAGATTTGGACTTGAGGCATGGCATGATCTAGTGAGGGTTTCTGATGTGGTGGAGCTGATGTGTGAATAAAAAAGATAAGTATACTTTGTGTCTAATATGTCTTTGTGCATTCCAGTATTGTTTGCCGGTATTTCAAATTCAAAAGGTTTAGTCAAAGAATACAACAAAAGGTAACAGTTGTGGATAGATAGTTCAAATACTTACATTACTTAATTGTTTTTAATAGGGAGGACTGGGGTAATAAATTATTTTTAAAGCCTCACAGGTTGTTTCAAACTCAGGTTAACCATAAACCCAGATCATACACATATAAAATACCTAGTTTATTGACCCACCAAAGTTAAGTTTGAAAGGGCTCTATACTGGGGGTGGCTCAGTTGGTTAAGTCTCTGCCTTTGGTTCTGGCCAGGATCCTGGGGTCCTAAGATTGAGCCCTCTAGGGCTCCCTGCTCTGCAGAGAGTGTTTCTCCCTCTCCCTCTGGCCCTCCACCGCCCACCCATTCTCTCCCTCTATCTCTCAAATAAATAAATTAAAATCTTGAAAGAAAGAGAGAGAGAGGGAGGGAGGCATGGAGGGAGAGAAAAAGAAAAGGCTCTAAGCCAGGCAGACATTGCCCCATGATGGGCCACACTGATCCTTATGCTTGTGAGGGACATAAAATACAATAAAATCAAGCCATGGTTTGTTACCAGTGTCTTCTAGGAAATACAGGGGTTTTCATAGAAGTCTGCAATGAATGGCATTTTAAAAATATAAATAAATGCCATTTAAAAAATCTCCTTGCCCTCCAAAAACTTATATGCTAAGAAATAACTGCATAAGAAGCTTTCCATTAGATTACTTTCTCAATAATCCTTTCAGTCTCTTCTAATTAAATGGCATAATCATAACATTTAGCATGCAAGGGCATTAACCCTAAAAATGAAAAAAAACAAAAAACAAAACAAAACAAAACAAAAAACCCCACCACTGATACCTGAGTTTCTTTTGTGCTCAATAGCTCAGCAGGAGTGGGTTGAAAGCAACTGAAAATAGGACAAGAAGGTGTTAGGTTCTTGGTGTTGCTAATAATCCACAGGAATGAACTTTAAAGAGAGAAGTAGAGCCAAAGGTGCCTGCCCCACTTCAAATGTTCTTAGCATCCTCCTCGTTTTTATCAAAAGTATCAAGTTCCAAATTGCTGATGACATATATGAAGTGTGGTTAGTTTTTAGCAATATAAGGTCTTTGTGGCTTTGTGTCCACAATGCATTGAAGTTGAAGTTCCGAAAAAAACAAAGGTATGGTTAGTCATGAAGAATATGGGTATAGTGAATGAAATTTGTTTTGTCTTTCTATCAACTTATATCATGGCCACAATATCACTATTATATCTTTACTGTTTCTGAGTGCAAAAGATCAACTCAACAAAGCAGAATATATATACATACATACATTGATATGTTTTATACTATATCTGCATGTGTGTGTACATGTGTGTGCATACATCTGTGTAATATTCCCATCACACACACACACACACACACACACACACGCTTACCTACATACTGGATTCTTGCAACCCTCTGGGTTTATTGGGTAGGAAGGATATAGATGGATGAGTGAGAGAGAGAGGAAAGAAAGAATTGGAACATACTGTAAATAAATGGAGTCTTGTTTACAGCAATTCCTTAACATTTGTTTTACAACAGTTGTTTCCATGTTCAGCCCACACCAGCTGTTCCCCAAACATAGAGTTTTAAAAACTAATATGCTTTGCACCAACACAATTCTCCATAAAATGTTTAATGCATTGTAATCTTTGTCTTATTACTGCTCTTGTTCTAACTACATCCAGCCCATCCTAAATTTCAATAGAATTTTTGGGAAGTAACCATTTGTAGAATGGAAAAAAATGGTTTATAGAATTCAAAACTATAAGGTGGCTGATGAATAAGATTTGCTAAAAAAGTGTTTCCTGCACTAGGACTGTGTTTAGCCTTTAAATACCACTGTGAATGTTGAGCCAGATGCATTATTAATAAATGTCATCTTTTCAAGTGAGTTCAGTATTAATATTGATACAAACTTTCTTCCTGCTCTTAATTTTGCATCTCAATAAAGATATGAATGTTGGCAAGCACTGCTATTGACAATTGATAAAATTATGCAAACACAATGTTTTTGCAGCTTTTGAGTAAATACTGCATGCTAATGAATTCCAAAGTGTTTTCTGTGTTCCTGTAGGAGCGGAGTTTGCGTAGGCGGACTGTGCCATAGATGTGCTTTTCTAAGCCTGTTACACTTATCTCAGCAGAGCTGTTGTTTGCCTCCTAATAAGCAATTTGGTAGTTTTATCATGAGCTCTGAGGCCCTCCAAAGATCATTTATATAATGACATCTTGTGGAAGCAAGCCTCTCTAGAACTTTTTGATGGTAATAATTATTTTGTATATTTGTTCTGTGGCTGCAGTGATGTTTTCAAAAAGCTTCCTGCTAATTTTCAGTCTAAATTTGATGCCATAGATCTGTTCTACAGTTGTAACAAAATGTTTGGGGCCATAAAGGGACATATGTTTTTGAAAATTTTAAAATATCCAACTTTAAAAGGAAACCATTCACCTAGCTAATGAATCTTTTATACTCCTATCCTTAGATTTTCAGGAGATAATTTGGGGAATTAATATACTGATGCACAAAAGAAAACCTAAATACAGGGGAAATAGAAAGGAGCTAAGAGTAGTTTACAAACACCCAAATGAGGTCTTGCTAAATCTATACACACAAAATGGTGCCTTGTCTTCATAAATTATTTGAATGCTTATAAAAGTTAAAGAATTATGCCCTACTAGAAGACATTCTGACAAAATGATTTAAAAGAAGAAAAGGGAAACTTTGTGTAAATTTGGCAGTATTAATTAGTCTTAAAAGCAGTATATTGTTATTCTAATAGGTTTGACCATAACCTTGAGACAAAAAAAAGAACTTATTATGTTTAAGGATTTTTCTTCCTAAAGAGAACTAAAATTAGATTTTTAAAAAGACTTTGTTTGTTTGTTTGTTTAGTTGAGAAAGCAAGAGAGAGCACAATCAGGGGAGGAACAGAAAGAGAGGGACAAGCGAACTCCACGTTGAGCAAGGAGACTGATGCTGAGCTCAGTCCCATGACCCTGAGATCACGACCTGAGCTGAAATCAAGAGTCAGATGCTTAACTGACTGAGCCACCCAGGCACCCCTAAAATTAGATTTTAAAACAAAATTAGGAGGCTACCGTATCAGTGGTCACCAAATCTTTGTGATTTTAACAAAAAATTTATACACCTCCCATATATGGCATATGTAGTATATATGAAATACTATACTACACTATATACTATAATATACTATGTATTTGTAACATTACGTATGCTAGAAAATATACACAAAGTAGGAAACATAACAGGCTAAAATAAAAAAAAATAAGCATAAATAGGTGTTTAGATTATTGATCTCTGAGGAGTACATGCTCTATTTTGGAGAACACAGCTCCATAATAACAAACTCGTGCTGTACAGGGTCTTATTTTAAGAGCTTTAGACAGATTAACCTTCTCAAGGCGGTGCTCTTATTATCTCCATTTTGCAGATGAGGGATCTGAACCTTGGAGTTTAGTAATTTGCTTATGGTCACACAACTGGGAAGCAGTAGAGCTGGGATTCAGACCCACAAAGTATGGTACAGAGTATGGACACTTAACATTCATTATGTACAAAGAAAGGCAATTCACCGGTCATACTTCATACTTCACATATAACCTCTCAACACTTTGTCCCGCCTCACCTCACTGCCTCCCTTACCTGTTAACTTATACTAAATCACACCATTTTTAAGATCAAGAAAATACCTCTTTAAAATCATAAATGTGTTTTCTTTAACAGAAGAGCATACCTTTTTGTCTACCTTATATTTCTTCAAATGTTCCCCAACTGCCCCACCCAGTGATCTTTTTAGAGAAAACATCAAGCAATCACAGAAGATCTCCTGATTGAAAAAAAAAAAAAAAGAAAAAGAAATCTTTGGCCCAGGCAAACTCTTCCTCTTTCCATTCATTAATTAAGTCATCTGCATTATATTATTCTTTGAATTGTGATTTGGGGTATAGTATAAATCCCTAGTTTCATTATTTGAAATCAGAAAAGAGATAATATTTTCGAAAGAATAGCAAAATTCTGTTGCATATGAAATATCATGCAATCTGACCTGGGTCTACAGAATATTTGTTTTTATTAGTAACTATTATTTCATAAACAGAGAACTATGACAATTGTATTTGTCATGCTCATTTATAATAATAAGAGTACAAATAGGGCTACTTAGAGGATTCTTAATGGAGAATGTATAAAACAGGCCACATAGCCCATTAGAGCAGATAATCCCAAGCCACAGTCACAGAGTTAAAATACAGTTAGGAAAGGCCCATTGTTGATCCAATATTGTAAGTGGCACCTGGTAGGTGCTCAATAAATAAATAGGCCTGGCACTGAGGTTACACAAGGAGTTAGATGGTCCTTTCTATTCCATCCTAGTATGTAACTCATATCACTGTGTAACTCATTGTATCATTAGAAATGCTGTTTTTGGAAAGAAAATGGATTCCCAAATTCTACTTTGGGATTCCAATCACAAGTTAACATAGGTGTTCCATGATATCGGAAAGAAATGACCACTCAGTGAGAAGAGTGATTTTCCGAGAGTCATCCTCTAAATCCCAGCAGCTATGAGCCACCTGAAGAGAAGGAAAACTCTCCTCACACCCCAACAGCCCCACCTTGGGGGGAAGGTAATTTGGAAATCATTTTCCTGGCTTACAAAGAGAATCGCTGCTCCTGGCATAGCCTGGCCTTGCTGTTCTCAGACAAGGTGTTTCACAATTAGCTTGTAATGACTGTTTGCTGTTTTCTATATCATGAATTTTTAAATAACATTTCCTTAGCAGGAAAGGCACGTTTTTAAAGGACAAACTACAATAAAAGAGAGTTAGTGGGCCTACCTGGAAGCTCGACATGTATGTATTCATTTCAGGTAGGGCATTTTCAAAGGGAGATATTTTCAGTTACTTATGCAGAACAGCCATTCTATCATGCCTTTCCCTTCTCTTCTTCAATCAATGTTCTTCATTATTCATCCGACCATGATTGAAAAAAAAGTAGAGGAAAAGTAATAAACTTCCACTAATTTAAATTAATTAAATGGCTCAAAGGTTTTCCTCAACCTTTGCTTTTCCATTTCATTCCCTATGCAAGTTCTATTTTTTTCCTCTATTCCTGTACGTACCAAGTGCTTTCTTTATTGAATAATTTCACTTCTATGTCTCGGACTTCCTCCTGGCTATACCTATACCTAAAAATGTACCTGGCTCTCACCTCTGGTATCTTAGCGTGTGTGTGTGTGTGTATGTGTGTAAAATTTTATGTATTTGACAAAGGGAGAGAAAGCACAAGCAGAACAGAATGGCAGGCAGAGAGAGAGAGGGAGAAGCAGACTCCCCACCAAGCAGAGAGACTGATGTGGGGTTTGATCCCAGGACCCTGGGATCATGACCTGAGCCAAAAGCAGACCATTAACTGAGCTACCGAGGTGCCCCTCTGGTATCTTAGTTTTTAAAACACTCTTGCAATTTCTCATTTTCCTATAATCCTTTCTAATTTTAGGACAGAAAACAAATATCTATTGGTTCTACATAACAAAAAAGTAATTGCTCCTAAATATTAGTCCTTGGACCTCTTATGTTATACAGTTTGTACCATCTGTAGAAAGCGAGAAACACAAGGTGTACACACATATGCACACACACACATACCATACACCCCTACTGATGGAAAGGTGTCAGATGAAACTAACTACATTTTCTTGGGAAGGCTTATCCTTTATTCTGAAATTATGTTCTTTAGCTTTTTAAATATTAAAATATCCTGTTTCTTACATAATAGTAGCAATTGTAGATAAAGTTTCTTTAAACATTTTTTCATTATCTGTCAAAATAAAATTTGGTTATCAAAATTTGTTTACAAGCAGAGCTTTATCATATTTGTTTTTCAAAATTTTGGAGAGAAATTTTGCTAGTCTTTGAAATCCAAACATCTGGGAACTGCTGATCTCAACAACTGGCCTATCTTTGTTAACCTCTTTGAAATGTAACTTTTTGATACATATATCTTACTTAACATGCTATCTGTTTCATTAAGTTTACTGCATACCATTCCATCAATGCCATTCCTTTCAGCAGTCATACCACAGAGGTAGGAAAATCAGAATTTATCTGTTTGTCTTAGTCTATACAATGTCTAAACTATATCGGGTACAAGTAGGTGCCTAATAAATACTGTCCAATGCTAGTATTAGAGGATCTTGTTTCAAATATACTTTAGAAAAATCATTTGGTTTGATAGAATCATCTTTTTTAACTAACGTATTTCTAAAACATGGTAAGGAAATAAATATGAGCAGTACTGTGTGATAAAGTCAAAATGAAGCTGCTAGCCCGTTAGCAAGAATTCAGAAGATGATATGTAAAGAGGCAGATGTTATCTTCAGTAACAAAGAGCAATATATTCTCAAGGATTATGGTTAAGCTACTTCATCATTTTTATTGAACACCTAGACGAGGCCCTTCTGAAGAACGAAGCACTTGCTAAGTCAATTTAACTTTAATTTGGATTAAGTGCCAGGAATCCCAAATTTCATTTCTAGTATCATCACTAAGCAATTGTGTGACCTTGGATGAATTAGCTCACTACTCTGAATCTTAATTTTCTTGTTCCTAAAAGACAGGGCATGAATTAGAACATTTTTTTAAAGACTGTATTCATTTGAGAAAGACTGAGAGCACAAGCCGCCGGGGTGGGGATGAGGGGGAGGGACTGAGGGAGAAGCAGACTCCCCGCTGAGCAGGGAGCCTGATGCAGGGCTCTGATCCCAGGACCCAGAGATCATGACCTGAGCTGAAGGCAGACGCTCAACCGACTGAACCACATAGGAGCCCCGAATTAGATGATTTCTAAAATCTCTGCAACTCCAGTATTACAGGAGTCTGAGATTTTGCTGTCACAGATTCCAAAAGATAGCAAGCATTGTTATTGTGCTTTTGTACCTAGAGATAATCTCTTCAAAGGAAATCCTACCATTTGCAATAACATGGGTAGCCCTGGAGTACATTATGCTATGTTGCTATGTGATTAAGCCAGACACAGAAAGAAAAATACCGCATAAATTCACTTATATGTGATCTAAAAAAGTCAAGTTCATGAATTCAGGGCATAGAATAGCAGTTGCCAGAGGCTAGAGACAGTAAGGGAAATGGGAAGATGTTAGTCAAGGGGTAGAAAGATTCAGTTATGTGGGATGAATAAATTCTGGACATCTAAAGTACATGATGGTGCTGATAATTAACAACACTGTGTTGTATAGTTGAACTTTTCTAAGAAGATAGATCTTAAGTCAGATCTTTTTAATACATACACATAAGAGTAACTATATAGAAGTGACAGGTTAGTTATTTAGTTTCATTGTAGTGATCTTTTTAAATATATATATATATATATATATATATATATATATAACCTTATAATAACTTGTATGCCTTAAATATATATTGCTTCTATATGTCAAAAACTCAATAAAGTTTAATTTTTTATTAATTTTTTTGTTTTAGAGAGAGAGACTAGAGAGAGATTTCAAGTGGTGGTGGGGGGTGGTAGAGAGAGAGTCTTAAGCAGGCTCCATGCTTAGTGCAGAGCCCCAAGTAGGGCTTTATCTCATGACCCTGAGATCATGACCTGAGCTGAAATCAAGAGTCAGATGCTTAACCAATTGAACCACCCAGGTGCCCCTCAAATAAAGTTTAAATAGAAAGAATCTCTTTCAAGAAAGAAGAAGGAGGAGGAGGAGGAAGAAGAGAAAGAGGAAGAGGGAGATGAAGGGGAGGAGGAGAAAAAAGAAATTCAGATTTTCCAAGTTTCTTGAATAAGCAGAGCTGAGATCTAGAATCACAGAATCAACAATTCCAAATTCTGGTATTACAGCCTACAGTCTCCTGCAATGGCTCTAATTATCATACTGGTTTTGGCTTATTAAAATCATCAAAGCAAACTCAATTTGAAATCTCTTCAAGAAAAACATGGTATAGAATAATTTGAGAAGGATTTTGCAAAATGAAATAAAAGATAGGGTGCTGGGACTTTTAAATGGCTTGGAATCACTGTGATTAGACAATTCCTGTAAAGCAGAACAGTAATATAGTTATGAATATAGTCCCCAGTGACTTACTGCTTGACTCATCCAAAATTGTGCCCTTCCTACTCCAGTTAAAATGTTATCTCCCATCAAAATATGACATCCAAAAACAACATGCCAGTAACTCCAGCCCTTGGGGAACTGCAGTGAATATCATTCAAATTAATTCTGACTGACATTTTGGTAAATCACCTCTCGAAGTCAGGAAGGGAACATTTTAAAGCACTTGAGCTGTGCCAAAACAGTAAGGAGTAAAACCACACTCATCACTCAGGAGGTGAAGTGCCAGAAGAATCTGAAGCCAGAAAAATGGCAGCCACATCATCTCAATTGGAACATGAGTGATGAGTCTTCATCAACAAGCATGTATTGATTTAGTAACTCCCACTATACAAATGGTATACCAGGTGAGACATATACAGAAAGAGAAATATTTACACAGACTCACATATTTTAGGAAGACAGCTCAATAACTAAGAGCAAGGATTTGGACTCAGCAAAAACTTACTCAAACATGGGCTCTGTCACTCATCAGTTTTGGGGCTTTAAGAAAGTTTCTCAGGAAGCCTGGGTGGCTCAATCAGTTGAGCAACCCACTCTTGATTTTGGCTCAGGTCATGATCTCAGGGTTGTGAAATCGAGCCCCAACATAAGCTCTGCACTCAGTGGAGAATCTGCGTGGAATTCTCTCTCTCTCTCCCCCTCAGCCCCTCATTCCCCCTTACATGCACGCTCGTGCTCTCTCTCTCTCAAATAAATAAATAAATCTTTAAACAAAAAAAGAAGTTTCTCTAAGCCTCAGTGTTCTCAATTGTAATATGCAAGTGATGAAAACACATATCTCATGACGGATGGCAGGACTAAATGAGATCATGCATACATACTGCTCAGCACAATGTTGGGCATAAATTAAATAATTTAACAAAAGCTAGCTATTTTTGCTATTATATAGATACAAAACATATATAATTATAATATTTATACATCTGTGTATGTATATATAAAACAGTTATAGCTTAGGCCCTTTCATGTGGACTAATTATAAAATGACATAGACTTGTATTTTCAGTTCTATTTGTAAATAATAAACTTTTTAGAGTGAGGAAACTAGTATTTATTGGGCATGTATCATGGTAGACATCTGTTGAGTCTTTTATATATATTCATACACATTAGCTCATTTAATCCTCTCATCACAAAGAAACTATGATTCAAAGAGTTTATAACACTTTGCCTAAGGTGATACGGCTAACAGTTGTTAAAGCTAGGATTTGTCACTAGGTCTGTCCTCAAATCCAGTCAACTGAAATCTCATACTTTGATTAAAGATAACAAAACCATTAACTGAGTCTGTTCCTCTCTCTCATAACCACCCACTTCCTTACCACTCTAGTCAGATAGATCTTCATCTCTAATCACCTTAACTATTATAATAATGACCTAACTAGACTACCCTAAGATTTTCTTGCTCTTATCCATTCTTATCTCCAGCTGCCAGAAAAATCTTCTGAAGTTCAGCTTTATGAAGTTCCTCATCTTCCCACGGACTGAATTAAGTCCAAATACATCTGACTTTCTTTCCATATTCTCAATGACCAAGTGTAAATCCTTTTCATCCTAATTCTCAGTTTAGTGCTGCATTTTGGATGCCCCAGTTAACCTGGATTACCCATGGTTTCCTGGATAATGCCCAGCTACCCTGGACAAACTTAACTACCTTGCTTTGCTGCCTTTAACAGTTCCCAGTTCACCCCAGTCCCTAAAACCTCCCTTTCCTAGCCCTGTCAATATCTTACTCATATTCTGGGGCTCAGAGCAAATATTGCTTCACTAATCAAGACTTTGATGATCTTTCACCTCTCTTTGTGATCAATCCTTCCTCTCAATATAGGCTCTTTATTTTTGCCTCCATTATGGTACCTTTCTTTTTCTGCCATATTACTATTTTAGGTTAACATTTTCTTGAAAGTAGAAACTGTCTTATTAAGCATCGCAGTTATTTCAATATAGTAAAAGTCATAGTCAACATATTTCACTTAATTCTGTTCCAGGCATTGTTCTAAGATCTTCTACATATATTAACTCAACCCATACAATGAAGGTGGTTAGGTAGGTGTGGTGGGTAGCTTTTAAGATGGCATGCAATGATCCTGGACTTCTAATGTTCACACCTGTCTGTAATCAACTTTTCTTGAATATGAGCTGGACATGGCAACTTGTTTCTAATGAACACATTAGATGTCTAATGAACACATGGGATGTCACCTCTGAGTTAGGTTACAAAAATACTCTGGCTTCCATCTTGTGCTCCCCCTTTGTTCATTTGCTTGAGGGAAGCCATTTGCCATACCAGGAGCTGTATCACAAAAAGGCTCACGTGGCAGGGAGATTTGAGAAGCTGCTGGCCAATAGCCTGAGTAAACCTGAGGACCTCAGTCTGATAGTTCATGAAGAACTGAATACTGCTAAGAATCATGTGAGCTTGGAAGTAGAACATTATCCAGCCAAGCCTTCACATGAGATCACAGCCCTTGCTGACATTCTAAATGCAGCCTTAGGAGAGACCTTAAAGCAGAGGTACCCAGCTAAGCCATACCTGGATTCCTGACTGACTTTTGTGGTAATTTGTTACACAGCAAAAAAATGATGAATACAGTATTATTATTATTATTCCTACTTTTCAGATGAGAATGTTGAGGCTCATGTACTCAGTAAGTGACAGGGACAGGATTCAAACCAGGGCAGTATAGCTCCAGAGTTCCCATTCTTAATCACAAAGTTAACTTGCCTCATAAATGAATGAATAAAAGTTCTTTCCTTAAATTATACCATTGATTATAACACAGAAAGGTGATTAACTCAAACAAACAACAGTTGACTGCAGAAGAGTTTATAGTATCCCAATGCACAATTATACCAATGGACCTCTGATGATATTAAACAGGCTTATATTAAATAGACTTATTTCAATGTGTGTTTGTCTTTCTATGTAAAACTTGGGTCTTCTGTATAGTTTTACTGATACATACATAAACTTACATTAGGAGCTCTGTTTATCTCAGCTTGCATTTAGAACTTAAAACATAGTTGGCACTGGATTTGAGGTCCATTTCTGACAATTCCTGCACTGTGATGTTAGGCAGTTGAAGTTTGGGACACAGCCTCTCCAAGCCATGGCTACAACCCATGTACAATGGAAATAGGAACATTACCCACTCTCCCAGACAGCTAGGTTCGTTCCTGATGTAATTAAGTCACCCAGGCCAGTGCCTGGTCATTTTCTCTTTAAAGCCTTCCTCAAATTCCATGAGTTTTTTTTTTTTAATTTATTTATTTTCAGCATAAGAGTATCATTATTTTTTCACCACACCCAGTGCTGCATGCAATCCGTGCCCTCTATAATACCCACCACCTGGTACCCCAACCTCCCACTCCCCCCCGCCACTTCAAACCCCTCAGATTGTTTTCCATGAGTTTAATAAGGTCTTCCTTGGCCACAAAAGTAAAATAAGGCTGATTCCTCTTCAAAATTTCTCTAGCATTTATCTGTCCTACTCATGGCACATAATGATTATAGTATGTGTTAGAAGGCAATAAAATATTTTAATACCTTTATGCAATTAAGTTATTCATTCATTTATAAAGTCTTAATTGAATACCCTATGTAAGGCCTGCACCTTTGTAGTGAGGGAGTCACTAGTATAGTGTTCTGAATAAAGAAGGTGGCCAGTAAATATCTACTGAATCATAAATGAACACTATATTATGCAATTTTGCTATCACAGGAAGAAAATGGACTCCCTTATGAGTCTTGAAAATAATTGTCCTGACATGGTTGACATAATCTTGTCAAGAAGTAGAGTGACTGAGCCAGCTTCTTGAAGCTGTAACTCTGTGCGCTTCGAGTCCACACTGAGAAACTCAGTGCAGCATGATGACACCTCCATCTGCATCACCTCTGCTTTACAGGAGGGAACAACATTTCCCATAAGCCCTTAACCTGATGGCCCTTGGTCCCTATAAGCAGCACTCCCATTGAAGTCCATTCCTTAGTGACAAGTGACAAGTGCAGGCAGGAAGTTTAGATTGTGTGAGATGTGGCCTGCCTTTGACTTCTTGAGGATTTCTAAGAATCAGCCACTATGGCGATACACACAGTGCAGAATCTTAGCTTAAGCCTCCCTGCCAATGCTGTATCATTGTCTTTCTTAAAATACTGCCTAAAAACTATTTCCTAACTTCATCTTCTCAGAATTTCTAAAAATTATGTAAACCTCCAACATCATATGAAGGAATTTTTAATTTCTAAACAAAATATCTTGCTAGCTTTTGTTTTCCTGATCCAACTCAGATTCACAGAATAGGCTCTGATTTAATAAAAGGGCCATTCATTAAACACAAAATCATTGCCCAATAAAAATGCCTCCCAATTAGTTTTCCTTTGGAAAACTTACAGAATTGCAGTAAAGGCTGTAACTGCCCTTCTATTATTAGTGAATAGTATTACTATAACTACTCCTAAAGAATTTATTATTTACAATTTCTAATAGTCCCTGGAATTCTTACTTTTGGAGGGACTAAAAGTGATAAAAGAGTTGAAAGGCACAGTGCAATACAGTGGTTCAAATTATGATGAAAACACATACTATTCTTGCAATCATTTTTTTAAATTAACATATAATGTATTATTAGCCCCAGGGGTACAGACACATATCTATTCTTAATATTATAGCCTAGGGCCCAGACACCAGACATAAACTGCCTGTGTTTCAATTTTGGTTTTACACTTACTCTACCACTCTGCCTCAGTTTCTTCCTCTGTAACAGGGAATAAGACCTTATAGGGTAGTGGAAAGGAATAAATGAGTCAATTTATGAAAAGTGCTTAGTGTCTGGCACTAAAAGAAACATAATTAGTATGTCTGTATTGTCATTATTACTTAGTCACAACAGATGGTAACATGGCCAGAGTCCTGAATCCCCAAAACCTCCACTAACTGCCACCCACTGCCACTAATTCCTGATAGCAGAATCCCATCACACAGGGAGAACTCCAGGTAAATGCACACTTAATGAAAGTCTTCTACCCTGGCAAAATTTATAGTACCCTTCAGAGGGTTTCCATTTTTATTCTCTCCTGTAAGTCTAGACCAGATCAGGAAAACCATCTCCCAGTTCCTTTTCCATAGGACCCACACTCTATTCTCTCCATCATGACTCAGACATGACACTTAACATATAGCTAAAGCTTAAAACTAATATATGAGTAACATATATTAGCCTTGTATTCTATGTTAGATCATATGCCAAGTATTCTGCATGAATCATGAGCCTGCCCCATGATACTCCAGAGACATTTTTATTACCACCCCTCAGTTAAAAATATATATAAAAGGAAGCCCAGGAATCTTGAGTGTCTTGCCCAAGGACACACAGCTACTAATAGGTAATACTATTCACACTCAGAAAGTCAGACTCAAGAGCCCCTCCTCTTAAATGCCACACACATGCGCAGGTAGATATACTGTCTAGTGCCCTGATTTCCACTAGGGGACACCGGTGGGGGAAGAAGCATTTTCTAAAATCAGTTAAATTATTAAAATCCTCGATCTCTTTGTCCACAGAAAATTGCATTTTTAGTTCAGTGTGTCTCTTATGCATATTATTTTACTTAAGGGGAAGAAAAGGTTATGTATTTAAAAAAAGGTGAGGAAGCCATTGGAAGATGCCATAAATTTATTCTGTCAGGCAGGCCGAGTTGTGTGACAGTCAGAGACATGGCTTGATGCAGAGATGTGAAGTGTGACTTTTTCGACTGTCACGCTGGATGAGATGGATGGATTTTGGAACACATCCCAGGAAGCTGAGACACTCATGTGGTCAAGTGTTGGTCTCTCTGATCAAATTTGACTTGCTGTCTCTGAAGTTGTTGGATTTTGCCAGCCCTCCAGATGCTGCATTGTTTCTTTGCAAACACAGTTGGTTTGACACCATCTGCAAGACCTTGCATTGGTCCTAGCACTATGAGCCATTGTTTCCTGAGGAATTAATGGACATTCTCACATTCTACCTGTGTTAATTGAGCTATTTTCACACATGCTAATGTGTCAGTTACCCAAGGCCTAGTTCTCACTTACATACCCTGCACTAGATATGCATATAAATAGGAGAAATCCTGAAACACGCTGCCAAAATCCAGATAGCCTACTATTCAGCAAATGAGAACAGCTAGTGTTTGAAGAAATTATATTTCCAGAAATAAATGTACAGGATTCAGGTTTTGAAGAGCAAACTAGTGGGAGATTACCTAGACACTCTGCTTTATAGAGGATCTGATCCTGAATGAGTCATTTGGCTTAGCCATAATTTAGTTCCCCATCATTCTTTAAAGTGGGACAATGACATTTTTTCATGCTCCAGAGTTATTTCACTCTAACATCACAATAGAGCAAAATTCAAGAAAATGAGTATGGCTGTGGGCTCACAGCCAGAGGTATTTAGTTAACGAATTACTTTAAGTTCTTGGTTACAGGGAAATCCCACCTATCTGCTGCAATAGATGTTCTTTTACCAAAGCAAATGGAAATAACAGTTACCAAATTAACCTAAAAGGGAAGTGAATGTGGGATATAGTTAAAAAAAATATACATCCCAAGCATTTTAAATTAAAGTATATGACTGCATATTATTCCACCAATATATTTATGAGGAACCAAGAAATTTTCATTTCTATGTGGACCTTTCCACACAGAAATGAGTGTGGGTCTGTCTGCTGACTGGCATTTCCTTTCATCTTTCTTATTTAAACCACATCCATAATTCATTTTCCAGGAGTTCTAGTTGGGATTTCTTGAACTGATAGAAATTAACACAAAATCTGAGCATGGTGTCCATATCAATTTTTATGTATTTCTTTGTCTCACCCAAATCTAATTCTACACTTTTTTTAGTAACTTAACTTTTTTTCTTTTAAAGATTTTACTTATTTGTCAGAGAGAGAGAGGGAGAGAGAGCGAGCACAGATAGACAGAATGGCAGGCAGAGGCAGAGGGAGAAGCATGCTCCCTGCCGAACAAGGAGCCCGATGTGGGACTCAATCCCAGGACCCCGAGATCATGACCCGAGTCGAAGGCAGCTGCTTAACCAACTGACCCACCCAGGCGTCCCATAACTTAACTTTTAACATGTTTTTGCAAACCATTCAATTCAGTTGTCACAGAAATGTAGCTTTCTTTTTTGCACTCATATTTCATGGATATAAAACATTATTAAGATCATAATTAATTTTATGTGGTTAATATAACAAATATAAATATGTAGGCTTGGAGACAAAAACAACTAACTTTTGGTAAGCATGCAACTCATCTTATAGGAGCAAAAGTGTGTGGGATCCCTAGCAAGTAGCCTACACGCACTCCATGTGCCACGGTCATCTGTCAGCATGTTTTGCTGAAGGAACAGAAAGAGCTGATTAATGCCTACTTAGCACTAACCTCAAAGATTCAAAACATGGCTGGAAATATACATTTGTAAGTATCATCCAAGCTATTTATACTACATAGTGGGTAGTAGGTTTCAGTGTCTGAAGAATTGTCAGCCATCTAAAATGTAGCCATATAAAATATCCAAGAGTATTATAATGTTCCAGAACAAAGAGGGAAAGGAATTAGAATACAACTAGAATTATGTTTCCATTTTTCCCTCAGGCTTAGACAATAAAGACAATTTTTTAAAAAAAATTTTTACTTGTTGTCCAATAAGTTAAAGACCACAAATGCAGCATAGCTTTCAAAAGGTGTCAGATTGTATAAATATTCCTTTCCATTACAGTATCCATGCAAGATATGCTTTGGATGTTTCAGGGAAAACAACAAGTTCACCTATCCAAATAATACCTCCCAGTAGTCTCCCTGTTCATACATGCCCCTTAGAATTCCAGGGCATAGATTTTTCAGTAATATTTCACTCAGAGATAAACCAAATGAATGCAGACAGAGAAATGAACCCATTAACAGAAATTTACTGAGGGCTTGCCATATGGAAAGAATAGTGACTGGGATATGGGAATGCTAGCTAATGTCACACCTTTCCTGGAAATCATAGAGGCAGTCACTTTAAAGAGTTGCTTATCTCATTGGTAAGGCATGACCATATTTAAAATGTTTGTTTAAAAACTGAAAATGGGACCTTGAGATTATCCTTTTGAGTATTTCTCTACAGATTACAAAAGAACTAACAATTGTACTGTCTCTAGGGATTGTGGGAATTTTTAATTCATTGGGGAAGGCATGGCTACCAAAAGGTTTGTTATTTCATTCTCCATGATTTTGTGGTCAAGAAATAATTTATATTGGCATTTTGCATAAAGACCTAATATAGAATAGAGGCTGATAGAAACTTCAACAAAAGAGGTAGGAAATAAAATTTCTAACATGACATGCTATTTATCTGTTTAATACTTCTTGCTGTGCACAACATAAAATCAGTTTGTCATAACCTTAAAGCTATTCTTTTCTGGTTCTGAAAGCTCCCAAATAAATTGCCATTCTTTGACTTTCTCAAGCATAAAAATGAAAACTGAATTTTTTTTCTTGGAAAAGATGAATTACCCCAGCTTGACAGAGGGTAATTAGCATACCCAAAGCAAGTTAAGAGAATGGGTTGACAAGCACAAAGAAGCCTAAGAAAACATGGGCACATTTTGCATGCGTTTTAATACATAAATGATTAAAAACATTACTATATATGTTAATTGCCACCAACTTCAACACAACCTCATTGGAAGACAATATTAAGTCTTGGAAAACAGTACATCTTTAATTATTTGTCTATTCTATAAACAAGTTTAATTGGAATCTAAAAACAGCAAGGGACAAAAGCTCAGTTCATTAGGGACCAACTAACTGTAAAGGGCAGATAAAAACCTTTTGTCTGATACAGATGTACCTCCTGAGCTCCACCAGATAGCACCAGGCAGTATACTAATCAGTAATAGGAGGTGTTCTCATTATTAAGCTTATAAAGCATAAACCAGGTCACCACAAACTTTGAAGGTACTGATCATCAATTATTTCGCTAATTGTTTGTTCTGTTTGCATGTCTCAGGGTAAAAGGAAAAAGTCACTGAAGTGAAAAAGAGACACAAATAATTGCTACCTCAGTGACAGCTGGTTTTTAGTATCTCATTATTTATGATTTGTTTTGTTGTGCATATGTGACTTTAAGTCTACTGTATTAATGTATACCCAAGAAGCCTAGTGTGTAACACTTGCAAAAGAATTACACAAATTAATCAGCAAACTCAGGCATGGAATCTGCCCTGCAAAGTCCTGCAAGACTGTTAATAACTCTGTGTGCATGTGTGTGAGTGTGTGCCTGTGTGTGTGAATTCAAGAACCCTCGCTTATGGCACATTAAATTTGTGCTATTGGGTAAGTGCTATGTATCATGTTACAGCATAAAATGCCAAACATTTTCTGGCCATGGCCATTTTGTGTTTTCAAGAAACATAGACTTTTAGACTGTCTTAGAAAGTGTATTAAATCTCCTTAAGAAACAGAACAATAACATTAGGACAATTACTAAGTCAAAGTTACCATGAGGCAAGGAAACTGGAATGTCATGAAATTCCAGAATACACTTTAATTTTCTCAGTCCCACCCATGAAGATAAGAGGTACCTTAAGATGAAGCCATCACTTGCTTAGATTTGGGGAGGTCATCAGTTCATGAAGCAGCTATTTCTGCCATATTTACCCTGCAAGGCAACATTTCAATTTTATTCTTCCTTCTCTCCACTGATGTTCCCATAACACATTAAATATTACCTGAAACCAAAGGCTACATTACTAGTTATTAAACTGAAGGTAGAGCAAATTCTCTAATAAAGTCTATTTTTAAATATGTATACAGAACTATACACATAGACTTTTTAAAAGTTGAGGAAACTGATGAAGCTGGAGTCTATGAATTAGTATGCCAAAGAAAATACTATTTTGTTTATATCAGACTTCCAAAAAGTCAAGAAAAGAAAATCTTTCTTTGTGGTGGAGACCTTCCATTTCCTGTCTTGCCCTCCTCTCCTCCCAGCCCATCACCACAAACACACCCAACTTCACGCTACAAAGTGTACAAAACAGATGGGATCTTATGTTTACAGAGCTAATTTCTTCATGATATATCAAATTGAAGTACTTAAATCCTTACTAAAGAGCATTAATAGTTTTTGTGCAGGAGAAATAAAGGTTAATAATTACTGTTGAACTGTTAGTCAGTTCTAGTAACTGGATAAAGCCCATACCCTTCTCAATAGAATCAACTGTCTCTGAGCAAACTGTGCTGATAAGAATAAATTGATATGAGCACATTTCTGTTCTGAAGAAAGTAAAGCCCAATTCTCCTACAGAAAAAAAAAAAAAAAAAAGAGAGAGAGAGAGAGAGAGAGGAGAGAGATTACTAAAAGATACCTAATTTCCTTATAAAACTACCATGGGGAAAAGAGTTAAGTACTTTGTAGGAGAATAGATTTCAGGTAACTGCACCTGTACTGTGGAAAATTACTCTTCAATTATGCATAGTAATTAGAGTTGTTGTTTAACTGTTATAAAAAACCTGCAGTGCACTAGGAGGTACACACAACTCATGTAAAAATTCTGTCACTCTGGGTAGGTGAGGGAAGATGATTTGAGATTTTAAAAAATGGAATAAAACAGAAACCGGCTGTCGAACAGGTTTTTGTAGAGTACCTAACTGGCACACAGTGAGAGCCTATTAAAGCACATTTGTTGATAACTTACAATGTAACTGTCACGGTAATAAGATTAGTGAGGTTTGTATGTCACTAAAATCTCCTTATTAAAAATTACTGGGGCACTTGCGTGGCTCAGTCAGTTGAGCATCCAACTCTTGGTTTCCACTCAGATCACGATCTCAGTGTTGTCAGGTTGAGTCTCACATCAGCTCCATGCTCAGCCCAGAGACTGCTCAAGATTCTCTTTCCCTCCACCACTCTTCCCCCCATTGCCTGCACACATGCATTCTCCTTCTCTCTCAAATAAATACATAAAATATTAAAAAAATAATTATTTTTAAAAAATATTTTATGTATTTATTTGACAGAGAGAGATCAGAAGTAGACAGAGAAGCAGGCAGGGAGAGAGAGAGAGGCAGAAGCAGGCTCCCTGCTGAGCAGAGAGCTTGATGTGGGACTCGATCCCAGGACCCTGAGATCATGACCTGAGCTGAAGGCAGCGGCATAACCCACTGAGCCACCCACGCGTCCCTAAAAAAATAATTAATGTACTGTAGTAAGTAGTGATACAGGGTTACTAACTCAAATATCACTTTGAGTCTGAGTTTTTGGACTCTGTCCAAGCGGATTTTAAAATTCATTTTTATGAGACCAAAGTAAAAAATTTAAAGTATGTTCTGATCATAAGATAGGGAGGAATATTAACCTAGTAGTTTTTATTAACTTAGTAGTTTTTAAATACGACTTTTTTACTCCTAACACTCTTTACTCTTAACCCTTAAGATTTCAAATTATTTGATCAACAATGAATAATAATGTGTCAGGCAGGAATACCTTCATTCCTCTCCAGTTATCTCCCACTTGCTTCCTCAGTGGGACGGATCAACACAATCTTGAAATATCTGACTTTTGACAAATATAGCAGTTGTCCTTGATGGTTTGGATGGTATTGAAACCATAATCCTGATTAATAACTTTAGTAAAATGTGATGAAGGTCATCAGGCTACATTATCCATATTCCATGAAATCTCAGAGAAGAGACCCCATGCAAGAGTGCTCCTCTCTGTCTTCTCTCTCCTACATTCGTGTCATCATAATCATCGTCATCAATGTCCTCAACAATAACAGTTTATCAAACTGTTAGATAACTGCTATAAAAGATACAGAACTGAGCACAATTAAGTTTGGTTCAGTATTTATTGGTTTAAGAAATAAAATCATGAAATCATAAAAATTAATACCAATAGATAAAAACTAGGCTCCATTATTTCTAGCACTTCTCTTTCAGTTATACTACTGTCAGGTAAATCGTAAACTAAATATTTGTTTCTGGGAAGATTCATTTACATTTCTCTCTCCTCTTCACAGTATTAGTGACTGAGTGACACCAAGCCCCACAAGCTTCCATTTACAAGTAGTGGTTGCAGTTCATTGTTGATATTGATGTGAAATCCACGTTGTATGCTTAATCTTATTTTAAGACTCATAATTGAGGTGTCTGTGTTTTCTGCCTTCATTTTTTAGCCTTTCAGCGAAAAAGGAAGTGTGATTTAAAAACATCACCTCCCTCAGGACTGATTGTGCCTTAGAACTCCCACTGAAGTCAATAGGTGCTTTGTGTACATCCAGACTGGACTCGTAATGAGCAGAGCTGATGAGAATCCAGATTTCCAAGGATGACTAGTGCTGAGTCTTCAAGGTCATTCATCATTTTCATCTGAGAAGGCAGACCCTTCATTTGCTCTCTCTTCTCAAATAGGTACACAATTAAAGGAAGAATTATTCCTCCCAGTGGCAAGCACTTTATTAACAAAGGGCATGTTGAGCCCCTATCTCCTGTCATTGCCAGATGGTCTGTGTGCCCAAGCAACTGAAGGCAGTCTCAGTGAATATCTTACTTTTTGTCTCACAACTGCTGGACCTATTACTTCTCTGTGCAAAAAGTAAAAGAAAATCTCCCTAATAGGTTTGCACTGCTTATTTAATTTTCTCTGTAAACTCTGAGTCAATAAAAACAAAAGTGGCACCATTTAGGTTGTCTGTTCAGTAATTAGGTTCAAATTAACATTTTTTAAATGCTAAAAATCCAAGATTATAACCGCATAATTAGAATTATCTGCTGTAGCTTGAACTGAATAGTAGTTATGATGAAATAAAGAAAAGGCTTTCATCCCAAATATTATGTTTCTTATCAAATTTCATCAAATGGACCCATATATTACCGTGGTTACAGCAATTTTTAAGAGGTATTCAATAGTGGAATTCTTTGTTTTTGATAGTCATTAAACCTAACACTAATGTTAGTGCATTGGACTGTGTATCCAACGTAACTAAACTAGAAGATGTTTTTGGTCACACTTGTGGACAAAGTGTCTACCTCCCAAAAGCACACCATTCTTTTTCTAGGAAACAATATATAAAAGAAAGGGAAAGTAATCTAGGAGGAAGAGGGTATTTTTAAAAAATCAACAAAAATATTTGTCTGTGATAGCAAGAATAGGACAGACTATGCTGCAGTAACCAACAAGTGCCAAATATCAGAGATAATCCAGTAAATTTGACATTGGCACTTTATATGTGGGTTCTATTGCTCTACTGTATAGCGGCTCTCGAAGTGCTGACTCAGCAATGTGAGCAACCTTCAACTTCTAGCTATACCGTCTGAAGCTCTTGCCTTCCAAGGTCACTGCAGGAAGGAAAAGGAACAGGTGGAGAGGCACAGTCATAAATGATGAGCAGTGCTATGTATACCATCCTCTCAGTAGCCATTGGCTACAACTAGTCATGTGAAGCAAACTTCACAGGAAGGAAGAATGGAAAATGTAAAGAGCATACAACTATTTTATGACCACTGATAAACTCCATCACATTTTCTAAATAACACAGAGAAAGAAGTGAGCTAAAATTAATATGAACACATACTGGCGCTGATGCCAACAAGCCTTCTGATGCACTGTGCTGAGTTAGAGTTTACCATGATAAAAAACAAAGACACGCAGCAAACAATCAACAAAATCCCCACTGGCCCCTTTCCTCATGGAGCTTCTTAGCTTAGTGCTTTACAGAAGCCCTTAGCTACTCAAAGTCTCATTCTTCCTCTCTGTAGTACAAAGATAATAATAATAATACCTCCCAATAGCATTATTTTGAGGAACAAAGAAAAAATGTGGTAAGAATTAAATGAGATAGCCTATATTAAACACATAAGGATGTCTCACACATTTTAGGTGATTAATAAATGTTATTTCTCTTTCCCAAAGAGCTATATAAATATTATTTACAGTTAATACCACTTCCTCTGGGAGAATGTGCAAGGCAGTGATTAAAAGAATGGGCATTGAAGTCCAACAGTGTCCATGAACCATGAGCTGAGCCATTTAATCCCTGGGCCTTTCTGTGCATCCCCTCCACATACACTATATAACAGGAGCAACTTAGTTTATTCCTGTCCCAAGTTTTTTCACTGATATAAATCAGATGTTTGAGAAAATTTAATAAACCAAGAGAATCATCAGCAAGTCCTTTTTAGCCAGCCATTGTTTCTCAGTATCCCAGTACTATTAATACCGTGATTTCTCCAAACCTGCAAGCTCCAGACTGGTCTGGTCCAACGTAACCCCAGCTTGACCTACATAATGTTTGTTCTTCTTTAAGCCTAAGATGTAGAAACATAAATAATGACTATCCCTGTCATTTTCAGCTCCCAAAAGGTGGTTCCTAGTAGTACTCTATGCCTTTACCATACCCAACTCCTTCCACAAGCCCCAAAATACCACAGTGGGTTTATAGAGACAAAGAAAAGTTATTTACAATTACTACCTAGTTTGATTTGAAGAAAAGGGAAGATTTTGGGGCCAAAACTTTGGCCTTGGCACAGATGAATTCAAGATGCAGATTATGTATAAGGAGAGAGTACAATGAACTGTAAGAGGCAGAAAATTTAGCAGAGGGCTTTGATTTTTACTTATATTAAAGTAATGACATGTATAGGTGGAGTAATCATGTTTGTACTTTCCTTATTTATATTTCTCCCTACACCATTTTCTTTAAAGGAAAGGAAAAATGAGATTATGTTATACCTAGGTATTATTTTGTTTGGAAAGATAATTCATAGGATACTTGGTAGCTTAACTTCTATAATTTCTTTGAAGTTTTTTCCCTTTTTGCTATTATTTAAATTTTTATGTCTTAGCTCCCTGGTTGGACTGTAATTTTCCTGAGAGATGGTAAGGTTTCTCATACCTCTCGTCTTAGTGTTAAAGAGAGTGGGCAGTACTGAATTTGAGTCCTGACTCTCCACAACACATGTAACCCTAAGTAAATTATTTCTGTATTTGTTTCCTCATCTGTTCAGAGCAGAATAATAGTACTTATATACCAGGCTGAATAATATCCTCCTAAGATTCATTTTCTCCCCCAAATCTCAGAATGTGACCTTATTTGGAAATCGGGCTACTATAGATGTTAATTCAGATGAGGTCATAATGAACTAGGGTGGACCCTTAACCCAAATGACTTAGTGTCCTTATAAGAAGTGGAGAATACCATGTGAAGACACAGACAGAGAGGAAAGATGATCATGTGATGACAGAGGCAGAGATTGGAATTATGAAGTGTCAAGCCAAAGAACATCAAAAACTGCTGGCAACCACCATCACAAGCTAAGAGACAGGCACAATATAGATCATTCCTTTGAGCCCCAAAAAGGATCAAGCTCTGCCAACATCTTGATTTGTATTTCTGTCCTGAACCATGAGATTAAAATCCTGTTGTTTTAAGCCACTCAGTCTCTGGTAATTTTATACAGCAGCCCTATAAAATACAATATACTTTACAGAATACCTTTAGATTTTAGTTGAAGTAATTTACATAAAGCATGTAACCATGATGCTTAGCACATATTAATCACATAATAAATGTTAGCTTTCAAATATTTACTGATTAAGAGAACAAGAGTCAATGCAGAATATACCAGCACCCTGTTCTCTTCTTTCAGACACTTTACTAGGCAGAGAATAACACAGTTGAAATCTTCCTTTTCTAAACTCCAAGAGTAGAATGAAGTATATAATTATAAAAACACATTAAAAGTTGTTAGATGTTCTATAGTGGCCAGTTTAAAGAATAAGCTAAAAAGAATATAGTAGCTAAACTGAAAAATACACTAGAGGGGTTCAACAGCAAACTGGATGAAGCAGAAAAATGGATCAGTGACCTGGAAGACAGGGCGGTAGAATTCACCCAAACCGAGCAACAACAAGGAGGAAAAAAAAAAAAAAACAACTTTTAAAAAGTGAAGATAGATTAAAGGACTCATAGGACAACATCAAGAGGAAACATATTTGCAATTTGGGGTCTCAGAAGGAGAGGAGAGAGAAAAAGGGGCAGAAAACATATTTAAAGAAATAATGGCTGAAAGTTTCCATAATCTGGGCAGAGAAACAGATATTAGGGTCCAACTAGCCCTAGCCCAGAGAATTCCAAATAAAATGAGCCCAGAGAAATCCAGCAAGACACAATATAATTAAAATGCCAAATGTTAAAGATAATGAGAAAATCTCAAAAGCAACAAGAAAAAATAAAAAAACTTGCAATGTATATGGAAGCTCCCATAAGAGTACCCCTGGGGATAAAAATATATGTTTATAAAAAATAAAAAATTATATTAAAAAAAAAAAAGAATATCAGCAGATTTTTAAAACTTGCAGATCAGAAGGGAGTGACATGATACATTCAAAGTGCTATAAGGAAGAAACTTCCAAGAATAGTCTGTCCAGCAAGGTTATTATTCAGAATTGAAGGAGAGATAGAGTTTTCCGGACAAGCAAAAGCTAAAGAAGTTCAACTGCACTAAAGCAGCTTTATAAGAAATGATAAAGGGACTTTGTCAAGCTGAAAAGAAAAGGCAAAACTAGTAATTAGAAAACATATGAAAGTAAAAATCTCACTACTAAAGGTAAATATATTGTAAAGGTAATAGATTAATCATTTATAAAGCGAGTATGAAGGTTAAAAGACAAAAGTAATAAAATTATCTGTAAATAATTAGTTAAGGAATAAAGAAAATTAAAAGATGTAAAATGTAACATCAAAAACAAAACATCATGGAGGGGAGTAAAAACTGAAGAGTTTTAGAATGAGTTCAAATGTTAAGTTGCTATCATTTAAAAAATAAATATATATATATGTATAAAACATCAAATTACAAGGGAAAAAAACAAGAGAAGAAGAAAGGAACTACAAAAGCAGCCAGGAAACAATTAATAAAATGGCAATAAGTACATACCTATCAATAACTAGTTTAAAATGTAAACAACTCAAGTTTGCTAATCAAAAGGCATCCAGTGGCTGAATAGATAAGAAATACGAGGTACATCTATATACTGCCTACAAGAGACTCACTTCAGATATAAGGACACGCACAGACTGAAAGTGAAGGGATGGAAAAAGGTCTTTCATACAAATGGAAACAAAAGGAAATCCAGGGAGTTACGATCATATCAGACAACATAGACTTTAAATTAAAGAGTATAAAGAAAGGCATTAAATAATGATAAAGTTGTCAATCCAATAAGAGGATATAACATTTGTAAATATTTATGCATCTAGTATAAAAGCATCAAAACATATGAAGCGACTATTAATAGACTTAAAGGGAGAAACTGACAGAAATACAGTAATAGTAGGGGACTTTAACACCCCACTCACATCATTGGATAGGTATAGACAAAAAATCAGTAAGGGAACATCAGCTTTACATGACACATTAGACCAGATGGACTTAATAGACATATACAGAACATTCCATTCAAAAGCAGCAAAATACACATTCTTCTGCAGGTGTGCATGAAACATTATGCAGAATAGATTACTTTTAGGCCACATAACAAGTCTCCAAGATTGAAAAGACTGAAATCAGATCAAACATCTTTTCTAACCACGATAAAAAACTAAAAATCCATTTTAAGAAGAAAACTGGAAAAATCACAAATGTGTGGAGATTAAACATTCTACTAACCAACTAATGGGTTGAAAAAAAAATCAAAGCATAAATTAAAAAATACCTTGAGACAAATGAAAACGAAAATACAACCTACAAAAATCTAAGATGGAGCAAAAGCAGGCTTAAGAGAAAAGTTCATAGTGATAGAGGCCTATCTCAAAAAACAAACAAACAAACAAACAAAAAAATTAAACAAGAAAAATCTCAAATAGGGAATTTAGCTTTTACACACAAAAGAACTAGAAAAAAACCACATACACAGCCTAGTTACTAAAATGAAGGAAATTTTAAAGATAAGAGCAGAGATAAATAAAATAGACTAAAAAGACACTAAAAAAAAGATCAATAAAACTAAGAGCTGTTTCTTTGAAAAAAGGAACAAAATTAACAAACCTTCAGTTAGGATGTATCCTTACACTCTCTTGTAGACAACATATGGATGGGTCCTGTCATTTTATCCAATCTGCAGCCCTGTGCCATTTTATGGGTGCATTTAGGCCATTCACGTTGAGAGTGATTATTGAGAGATACGTTTTTATTGACATCGTGTTACCTGTGAATTCTTTGTTTCTATAGATTGTCTCCATAAATTTCTGTTCAATGATATTCTTGAGCTTTTTCCACTTTTATAGAACCCCTCTTAATAGTTCTTGTAGTGCCAGCTTGGTAGTCACATACTCTTTTAAACCTTGCCGGTCTTGGAAACTCTTTATCTCTCCATCCATTTTGAATGTCAGTCTTGCTGGATAAAGTATTCTTGGCTTCATGTTCTTCTCATTTAGTGGCCTGAATACATGTTGCCAGCCCTTTCTGGCTTGCCAGGTTTCTGTGGACAGGTCTGATGTTATTCTGATGGGCTTTCCACTGTACGTAAGGAATCTCTTGCCCCTAGCTGCTTTCAAGAGCTCCTGTCTAAAATTATGATTCATCATTTTCACAATCAGGTGTCTCGAGGTCTTTCTAGATTCTATGATCTTAGGGGGAGACTTTTCTGACTCTAGGACATGAACTCTGGTTCCATTCACCAGATTGGGAAAATTTTCATGGAGAATTTGTTCAACTATATCCTCTAGTCTTTCTTTCTCCTCCCCTTCAGGGACTGCAATAATTCTGACCTTGGAACATTTCATGGTGTCATTTATTTCCCTAATTCTGTTTTCATGGCTTCTAAGCTGTTTGTTCCAGGTTTCCTCCTGATACTCTTTCTCTATCAGTTTGTCCTCTAGATCACTAATTCTATCATCTGTCTCAGTTACCCTAGCTGTCCACTGGTGTCTGGCAAAGACCCCACCAAAAAGGAGAATTTCAGACGAATATTCCTGATGAATATGGATGCTAAGATTCTCAACAAGATCCTAGCTAATAGGATCCAACACTACATTAAAAAGATTATCCACCATGACCAGGTAGGATTTATCCCTGGGTTTCGAGGATGGGTCAACATTCACAAATCAATGTGATAGGACAAATCAATAAGAGAAGAGAGAAGAACCACATGGTCCTCTCAATTGATGCAGAAAAAGCATTGGATAAAATTCAGCATCTGTTCCTGATTAAAACACTTCAAAGTAGGGATGCCTGGGTGGCTCAGTGGGTTAGACCTCTGCATTCGGCTCAGGTCATGATCTCAGGGACCTGGGATCAAGCCCCACATTGGGCTCTCTGCTCAGCGGGAGCCTGCTTCCCTCCCTCTCTGCCTACTTGTGGTCTCTCTCTGTCAAATAAAATGCTTCAAAGTATACAGATAGAAGGAACATTCCTGAACTTCATAAAATCTATGGAAAACCCACAGCAAATATCATCCTCAATGGGTAAAAGCTGACAGCCTTCCCTTTGAGATCAGGAACACGACAAGGATGCCCACTCTCACCCCTCTTGTTTCAACATAGTATTAGAAGTCCTAGAAACAGCAATCAGACAACAAAGAGAAATAAAAGGTATTCCAGTTGGCGATGAAGAAGTCAAACTGTCTCTCTTCACAGATGTTATGACACATTATATGGAAAACCCAAAAGACTCCACCCCCAAACTACAAGAACTCATTCAGCAATTCAGTAATGTGGCAGGATACAAAGTCAATGTACAGAAATCAGTTGCTTTCTTACATACTAACAATGAAAATACAGAAAGGGAAATTAGAGAATCGATTCCATTTACTATAGCACCAAGAACCATAAGATATCTGGGAATAAATCTAACCAAACAGGTAAAGGATCTGTACTCGAGGAACACTCATGAAAGAAATTAAAGAAGACACAAAAAAGATGGAAGACCATTCCATGCTCATGGATTGGAAGAATAAACATTGTTAAAATGTCTATACTGCCTAGAGCAATCTATACTTTTAATGCCATCCTGGTCAAAATTCCACCAGCATTTTTCAAAGACCTGGAGCAAACAATTCTAAAATTTATATGGAATCAGAAGAGACCTCAAATTGCTAGGGAAATGTTGAAAAAGAAAAACAAAACTGGTGGCATCACGTTGCCTGATTTCAAGCTTTACTACAAAGCTGTGATCACCAAGACAGCATGGTACTGGCATAAAAACAGACACAAAGATCAGTGGAACAGAGTAGAGAGCCCAGATATGGACCCTCAACCCTATGGTCAAATAATCTTCGACAAAGCAGGAAAAAATATACAGTGGAGGAAAGACAGTGTCTTCAATAAATGGTGCTGGGAAGATTGGACAGCTATGTGTAGAAGAATGAAACTCAACCATTCTCTTACACCATACACAAAGATAAACTCGAAATGGATAAAAGACCTCAACGTGAGGCAGGAATCCATCAGAATCCTAGAGGAGAACATAGGCAGTAACCTCTTCGATATCAGCCACAGCAACTTCTCTCAAGATATGTCTCCAAAGGCAAAGGAAACAAAAAAGAAAATGAATTTTTCATCAAGATCAAAAGCTTCTTCAAAGCAGAGGAAACAGTCAACAAAACAAAGAGGCAACCCACGGAATGGGAGAAGATATTTGCAAATGACAATACAGACAAAGGGCTGATATCCAGGATCTAAAAAGAACTTCTCAAACTCAACACACACAAAAGAGATAATCATGTCAAAAAATGGGCAGAAGACATGAACAGACCCTTCTCCAATGAAGACATGCAAATGGCTAATAGACACATGAAAAAAATGTTCTTCATCACTAGCCATCAGGGGGATTCAAATTAAGACCACATTGAGATGCCACCTGACACCAGTTAGAATGGCCAAAATTAACTAAACAGTAAACAATGTGTGTTAGAGAGGATTGTAGAAGGGGAACCCTCTTACATTGTTGGTGGGAATGCAAATGCAGCCACTTGGAAATCAGAGTGGAGATTCCTTAAGAAATTAAAAATAGAGCTTCCCTATGACCCTGCAATTGCACTACTGGTATTTACCCCAAAGATACAGATGTAGTGAAAAGAAGGGCCATCTGTACCCCAATGTTCATAGCAGCAAAGACCACAGTTGCCAAACTGTGGAAAGAACCAAGATGTCCTTCAATGGATGAGTGGATCAAGAAGATATGGTCCATATATACTAAGGAGTATTATGCTCCATCAGAAAGGATGGATACTCAACTTTTGTATCAACATGGATGGGACTGGAAGAGATTATGCTGAGTGAAATAAGTCAAGCATAGAGAATCAATTATCATATGGTTTCACTTATTTGTGAAGCATAAGAAATAACACGGAGGACATGGAGATGGAGAAGAGAAGGAAGATGGGGAAAATTGGAAAGGGAGATGAATCATGAGAGACTATGGACTCTGAAAAACAATCTGAGTGTTTTGGAGGGGCGGGGGGTGGTAGGTGGTAGGTGGGACTGGTGGGTATTATGGAGGGCATGTATTGCATGAAGCACTGGCTGTGGTGCATAAACAATTCTGGAACACTGAAAAAAATTTTGAAAAATAATTAAAAGTAAAAAGAACCCCAAAACCTCCAGTTAGACTCACCAAGAGAAAGAGAGCACTCAAATAAATGAAATCAGAAATGAAAGAAAAGAAGTTACAATTGATACCACATATATATGAAGGATCATAAGACATTACTACGAACAATTATACACCAATAAATTTTAAAACTTGGAAGAAATAAATATGTTCCTAGAAACACATAACCTTCCAGGACTGGATCATGATGAAATAAAAAATCTGAATAGACTGATTACTAGTAAGGAGAAAGGAGATTGAATCAGTAATGAAAAATCTCCCAAAACACAATAGTGCAAGACCAGATGACTATATGGGTGAATTCTGCCAAATATTCAGAGATTTAATACCTACCCTTCTCACACTCCTCCAAAAAATTGAAGAGAGAGTGCTTCTAAACTCATTTTTATATAGCCAGCATTACCCTGATAATAAACCAGACAAAGACACACCAAAAAAGAGAGAAAATTACAGATCAGTACCCCTAATGAGCATGCAAAAACCTCACCAAAATATTAGCAAGTACACTCAGATACCATGATCAAGTGGATTTATTCCAGGGAGAAGAGGAGGATGATTCAACATCCACAAAACAGCCAATGTAAAACACTACATAAACAAAAGGAAGGATAAAAACCATATGATCATTTCAACAGACCCAAAAAAAAAAAAAAAAAGTTAACAAAATTCAAACATTTGTAATCAAAACTCTCAACAAAAGGGGTATAAAGGAAATATATCTCAACCATATATGACAATCCAACAGCTAACATCATACTCAATGGTGAAAAGTTGAAAGCTTTTCATCTAAGATCAGGAACAAGACAAGGATACCCACTATCATCACTTGGATTCAATCTATTACTGGAAGTCCTAGTCACAGTAATTAGGCAAGAAAAAGAAATAAAAGCCATCCAAATTGATAAGAGAGAAGTAAAACTATCACTATTTATAATGACTTGATACTATATGCAGAAAACCATAAAGACTCCACCAAAAAACTATTAGAACTAATAAATTAATTTTCAGGATACAAAATTAATATGCAGAAATCTGTGGCATTGTTATACACTAACAATGAAGTATTAGAAAGAGCAATTAAGAAAATAATGCCATTTACAATTACATCAAAAGAATAAATAAAATTATACCTAGAAATAAACTTAACCAATAAGCAGAAAGACCTATACACTGAAAATTATAAGACACTGATGAAAGAAACTGAAGAAAATACAAAATAAATGGAAATATACTCCATGCTCATGGATTGGAAGAATCAAAATTGTTAAAAGGTCCATACTACCTAAGCAATGAACAGATTCAATGCAACATCTATCAAAATTCCAATGGCATACTTCACAGAACAAGAACAAATAATTTGAAAATTTGTAAGGAGGCAGAAAAAATCCTGAAAAGCCAAAGCAATCTTAAGAATGAAGAACAAAGCTGGAAATGTCATGCTCCAATTTCAAACTATACTACACAGCTATAATAAATAAAACACTAAAGTACTGGTAAAAAATCAAACACACAGATGAATGGAAAAGAAACGTGAGCCCAGAAATAAATCCACACATATTTGGAAAATTAACCTATAACAAAGGAGCCAAAATTATAAAATGAAGAAAAGATAGTATCCTCAATAAATGATGTTGGGGAAACTGGACAGCTACATGCAAAAGAAAGAAACTAGATTACCATCTTACATAATACACAAAAATTAACTCAAATAGATTAAAGACTTGAATGTAGGACCTGAAACCATAAAATTCTAAAAAGGAAACATAGGCAGTCAGCTCTTCAACATTAGTCTTAGCAATGTCTTTGTGGCTATAACTCAAAAGGCAAGGGAACAAAAGCAAAATGAACAATAGAGACTATTTTAAACTAAAAAGCTTCTGCAAGGCAATGGAAACACTAGCAAAACAAAAGGCAATCTACTGAATGGGAGAAGATATTTACAAACCATATATATCCAAAACATATAAAGAACTCATACAACTCAACAACAACAAAAAAATCCAAACAACATGATTAAAAAATGAACAAAGAATTTAAATATACATTTCTCCAAAGAAGACACATATATGACCAACAAGCACATGAAAGAATGCTCAACATCACTAAGGATTAGGGAAATGCAAATCAAAACTACAATATATCTCCCAATACTTGTTAGAATGGCTATCATAAGAAAGACAAACAATAACAAGTGCTGGTATACACTGTACACTGTTGGTGGGATTGTAACCTGGTGCATCCACTATGGAAAATAGTATAGTAATTCCTCAGAAAGATTAACAATAGAGCTACCCTATGACATAGCTATTCTACTTCTGGGTATTTATCAAGAATATGAAAACACTAATTTGAAAAGATATATGCACCCCCATGTTCATTCCAGCATTATTTACAATGACAAGGCTATAGTCTAAGTGTCCTCTGATATGAATGGATAAAGAAAATATGGCATATTTATACACTGGAATATTAGTCAGCCATAAAAATAGGAACTCTTTCATTTGTGACATTATGAATGAGCCTTAAGGGTATTATGCTAAGCAAAGTATGTCAGAGAGAAAGACAAATACCATAGGATTTCACTCATATGTGGTATTAAAAAACAGAACAAATGAATAAAAATGAAAACTAAAAAACTCATAGGTACAGACTAGTGGCTACCAGAAGGGAAGAGGTTTGGGAGTGGGAAAAATGGATGAAGGGATCAATTGTATGGTGATAGATAGTAACTAGACTTGTGGTGGTAATCATTTTATAGTGTATGTATACAGATGTTGAATTATAAAGCTACACACATGGAATTTATTTTTTTCAAAAAAGTAAAGATGAAAGACTCCAAATAAAGAGCAATCTAACACTATGCGTTAAGGAACTAAAACAAGAACAAGACAAGTTCAAGGCTGACAGAAGACAGGAAATAAGATTTCCACATTAGAGCAAAAATAAATAGAGAACTAAAAAAAAAAAAAAAAAAACAACAACAACAGAAAAATTAACCAAATTAAGAGCTGGTTCTTTGAAAAGATAAAATTGACAAATCCTTAGCTAGACTAACCAAGGAAAAAAGAGAGAAGACCCAGATAAACAAAATTATAAATGAAAAATGAGACATTAAAACTGATACCACAGAAGAACAAAGGATCATAAGAGACATCTATGAACAACTATATGCCCATAAACTGGACAATCTACAAGACACAGAAAAATTGTTTAAAACCTACAACTTACTTAGATGGGATCAGGAAGAAATAGAATATTTGAGTTGATCAATTACTAGAAAAAAGGTTTAATCAGTAACCAGAAATCTCCCAATGAAGAAAAGCCCAGGACTAGATGTCTTTACTGGTAAATCAAGACACTCTCCCAAAAAAATCAGAGAGGAAGAAACACTCCAAAATTCATTTTATGAGGCGGCATTTTATGAAGCTAGAAAAAGGTCACTACTAGAAAAGAAAACTAAAGACCAATATCCCTGATAAAAATAGATGAAAAATTTTTCAATAACATATTACCAAATCAAATTCAGCAGCACATTAAGAGAATCATTTGCTATGATCAAGTGGGATTTATTCCTGGGATGCAATAACGGCTCAACATACACAGATCAATCAATGTGATATATCCCATTACTAGAATGAAAGATAATCATATGATTATCTGACAAAATTCAACATCCACTCATGATAAAAAATCTTAACAAATTAGGAATAGGAAAAACATCTATCAACATAACAAGGATCAGATATGACAAGACTATAGTTAATATTATACTCAATGGTAAAGAACTGAAAGTTTTTTTCTACGATCAGGAACAAGACAAAGGTGCCCACTCTCAGTACTCTGTACTCAACATAGTACTGAAAGTCCTAGCTAGAGCAATTACACCAAAAAAATGCATCAGAATTGGAAAGGAAAAAGTAAAATTATCTCCATTTGCAGATGACATGATTTTATTCATAGAAAATCCTAAAAAGTCAGCCAAATAATTATTAGGTCTAATCAATAAATTCAGTAAAGTTGCAGGATACAAAATTAATATACAAAAACCAACAGTAGTTCTATACACTAACAATGAATTTTCTGAAAAATAAATAAAGAAACCAGTATCATTTACAATAGCATCAAAAACAATAAAATACTTAGGAATTAATTTAACCAGGCAAGTGAAAGATCTCTAGTCTAAAAACTGTAAGACACTGATAAAAAGAAATTGAAGAAGACACAAATAAATGGAAAGTTATCCTGTGTTCATAGATTGGAAGATTTAATATTGTTAAAATGCCAATATTATCAAAAGCTATCTACTGATTCAATGCAATTCCTATCAAGATTCTTCTTTTTTTTTATTTTAAGATTTTATTTATTTGAGAGAGAGAGAGGGTGAGAGAGCATGATGGGGAGGTCAGAGGAAGAAACAGACCCCTCATGTAGCTGGGAGCCCGATGCGGGACTTGATCCTAGGACTCCGGGATCATGACCGGAGCCGAAGGCAGTCGCTTAACCAACTGAGCCTCCGGGCACCCTCCTATCAAGATTCTAATGGCATTTTTTACAGAAGTAGAAAAACCACTCCTAAAATGTATATGAACCATGAAAGACCCTGAATAGCCAAAGAAATTCTGAGAAAGAACAAAGGAGATGGCATCATACTCCCTTATCTCAAGCTATACTATAAAGCTATAGTATTCAAAACAGATGGCACTGGCATGAAAATAGACACACAGACCAAAGGAATAGGATTGAGAAGCCCAAAATAAATCCAAGCATATATGGCCAACTAATATTTTACAAGGGAACCAAGAACTCTCAATGGAGAAAAGATAGTGCCTTCAATAAATGGTGCTGGGATAACTGCATATTCACATGTAAAAGAATGAAACTGGACCCCTCTCTTATACCACTCACAAAAATTAACTCAAAATGGATTAAAGATTTAAATTAAATCTGAAACCATGAAACTCTGAGAAAACATAGGGATAAAGCTCCTTGACATGGGTCTTGGAAATGATTTTTTTTAATTGACACCAGAATCTAAGAAACAACAACCAAAAAACAAAACAACAACAACTGGGACTACATCAAACTAAAAAGCTCTTGTACAGAAAAAGACATCATCAATAAAGTGCAAAGACAACCTAGAGAATGAAAAAATATTTGCAAACCACATAGCTAATAAGGGGTTAATATGTGAAATATCTAAAGAACTCAGTTAAAAAATCTCACAAAACAAACTGAGGGTTGCTGGGGGGAGGGGGTTTGGGAGAAGGGGGTGGGATTATGGACATTGGGGAGGGTATGTGCTTTGGTGAGTGCTGTGAAGTGTGTAAACCTGGTGATTCACAGACCTGTACCCCTGGGGATAAAAATATATGTTTATAAAAAATAAAAAGTTAAAAAAAAAAAATAAGCACCATCAATTTTTTTTTCAATGCTCTGGAATAATATTTTATCTCAGCATCAAAAATAGTGTAACTCTCACCTAATATTTCAGGCGAGCATAATGCTATACTACTCTAATATTACTGAATAAAGTGTTGTTACCTTCTAAAAAAAAAAGAACTCATACAACTCAATGGCAAACACACACACACACACATACACACACACACACACACACACACACACACACACACACACAAACTAAAAAGGGGGCAAATGACCCGAATTGACCTTATTCTAAACACACACACACACATACACACACACACACACACACAAGCCAACAAGCACATAAGAAAAAACACTCAACATCACTAGTCATTAGAAAAACGCAGATTAAAACCATATCAGGATATTATCTCACTACTCTGGAATGGTCATCACTAAAAAGATGAGAGATAACAAATGTGAGCATGGATATGGGTGTCCTTTTGTGCACTGCTGGCTGGATTAGAAATTGGTATAACCACTATAGAAAACAGTATGAAGGATCCTCAAAAAATTAAAAGGAGAACTACAAGATGATCCAGCAATTCCATTTCTGGAAATATACCCAAAGAAAACAGTAACTCAAAAAGATATCTGCACCTCCATGTTCATAGCAGTATTATTTATAATAGCTAAAATTTGGAAACAACCATAAGTGCCACTGATGGATGAATGGATAAAGAAGTTGTGGTATAAACACACACACACACACACACACACACACACAGACCACAAATGGAATACTATTCAGCCATACAAAATGAGGAAATCCTATCATTTGTGAAAGTATTATGCTAAATGAAATAAGTCAGATGGAGAAAGACAAGTACTGTATGATATGACTTAAATGTATAATCTAAAAATGAATGAATGAATGAATGAACGAATGAATAAAAGTCAAACCCATAGAAAAAGAGCTCAAACACGTGGTTACCAGAGGCTGAGGATGGGGAGGAGGAGAATTAGAACAAGATGGTCAAAGGTACAAATTTCCAGTTATAAGATAAGTAAGTACTAGGGATATAATGTACAACATCATGACTGTAGCTAACACTGCAATAAGATATATAGGAAAGTTGTTAAAAGAGTAAATCCTGGGGATTGGGAGGGAGACAAACCATAAGACTCTTCATCTCACAAAACAAAGGGTTGCTGGGAGGTGGGGGAGTAGGGATAGCATGAGTGGGTTATGGACATTGAGGAGGATATGTGTTATGGCGAATGCTGTGAAATGTGTAAGCCTGATGATTCACAGACCTGTATATAAGGCATAACATATAAGGCAAATAATACCTTATATGTTAATAATTTTTTTAATTAAAAATTAAAAAAAAGAGTAAATCCTTGAATACCTGGGTGGCTCAGTAGGTCAAGCATCTGCCTTTGGCTCAGGTCATGATCCTGGGGTCCTGGGATCAAGCTGTGCTTTGAGGTCCTTTTTCAAGGGGGAGACTGCCTCTCCCTCTCCCTTTACCTTGCTTGTGCTTTCTTTCCCTACATCTTTCTCTCTCAAATAAATAAAACCTTTAAATTAAAAAAAAGAGTAAACCTAAGACTTCTCATCATGAGCAGATTTTTTTTCTTTTCTCTTTGTTTTCTTTATATGGTATCTATAGAGATGATGAATGTTATCTGAACCTACTGTGATAATCATTTCACAACATATGGATATCAAACTATCATGTTGTAAACCTTAAACTTAAACAGCAATGCATATCAATCATGTCTTAATAAAACTGGGGGAAGGAGTTATAATATGTTACACTATTATGTATTTACCCAAGAAATTAAAACACATGTCAATATAAAGATTTGTACACTAATACTCAGAACAGCTTTATGTAGCTCAGCTTAAAAAAAAAAGAAAAAAAAGAAAAAAACACACTCAAAGGTCCACCATGAAATGAAAACAAATTGTGAAATAGACATACAGTGAAGTACTACTCAGCAATAAAAAGGAATAAACTACTGATACACATTACATGGGTGAATATTAAAATAATTATATTGAGTGATATAAGTGAGACAATAAGTGGCTATATACTCTATAACAATTTTTAAATAAAATTTCACTAAATGTTACCTAATTTACAATGACAGAAAGTAAATCACCAATTGCTTAGGAAGACAGGAGAGAAGAGAAGGATCAATTACAAAAGGGCAAAAAAAACCTCTTGGGGATGATGGATATGTCTGTTATTTTTATATAATAATGGCTTCACAAATATGACAGTTTATTAAAACTCATCAAATTGTATATTTTGAATAATGTGCAATTTATTTTATATCAATGTCTTAGTAAAGCTGCAAAAGTACAAAAGTATTCATTTCTACAGACTTACCTAAATTCATATAAATTTTCTATAGCTTTTGCCAATCTTCTAGGTACAAAATGGTACCTTAATTTTAAAATTTTTCTGACAAAAATTGCAGATAAGTATTTTTAATACATTTTATTGCCACCATTTTAAAAATTTATCATCTCTCATATAGATTAACTATTGTATGGTCACTGATGAGCATTTAAAAAATATCTCTTTAGGGGCACCTGGGTGGCTCAGTCATTAAGTGTCTGCCTTCAGCTCAGGTCATGATCCCAGGATCCTGGGGTTGAGCCCCACATCGGGCTCCCTGCTCGGCGGGAGGCCTGTTTCTCCCTCTCCTACCCTCCTGCTTGTGTTCCCTCTCTCACTGTGTGTCTCCCTGTCAAATAAATAAATAAATAAAAACTTTTAAATAAATAAATAAATAAATAAATATATCTTTGAATTAATTTTAAAATCCTAGTATGTGAAGATTAATTTTCTTTCCTTTTTAATGAACTTGTTTGTCACATGTTCTACAAGTTTAGCTAATTTTCTCAGACTCTATAATTGTGTTAACTGTAGTATGTGATGTGTGTGTTTATGTGTGTGCCATTTCCTCAAGAGGCCACATTCAACATGATTACACAGTGGACTCCCAGACTTTTAGAAGACTCATGAAGAGAAAAATAATTTTGTTTTACACAACAATCGAGAATGTCCAAGGGGATTTGGTACAAGAATTTCACATATTAAGTTTAATTTCAATAAGTAACTGCCTGTAAGTGTTATAACCAAGTTTGTGTTTAATAATTACCAAGATTTTAAAGAAAAAAAAAATCTCTCTCTGTCAAACTTTTTGCCAGACCTATTCAAAAATAATTTTTTTCAACAATTATTAATTGGGACAGTAAAATCTTAATATAGTACTATGTTTTCTGGATAACAATGCAAAGAGAGAAATATGCAATATGTAAGAGAAGCCTTGAGAGATAAGAACATAGAGGTGATAAACAGTTAGTTGAAAGTTAGCTACTGCATATTTTTCTTTTAAAGAATAGTGTAAAGTTTAACATTCACTTCTAAGCAGAATGTCAGAAAAGACAAAAGTGAAGGAAAAAAAGTACTTAGAAATTAGTGTAGTAGAAAATTTGCTTAGGCATTTTCACCATTACTTTTATGAGTTGTAGATAGTGTCTCAGGTGTGAATCACATTTCTCCTTACACAGAGGCCACCAATTAACATGCCTTTCTAATGGTGTACTCTCTGTCCACATGCATTTTATTAGAGAACCTACTATGAAAAATATTTAACGACTCTTAAATGAATATCATGGTCATAAAAGTACACTTCAGCAACTTTCTGAGAGTGACTAGATTTTCTAGCAAGTTACATAAATTATAATAATTATTACTAATGAGAATAATGGCTACCTTTTATTAAATATCTACTATATACTAGGCATTATGCTAGGCACTCAATTTTCCCTAATTTGTCACAGTAGTTAGTATTGTTTACCTTTTACAGACCAGGAAAAGTGAGTGTTTCCTTGCTCCAAACATAGTATTTCTGTTACTGGTGTGAAAGTCCATGTTCTATGAATGGAGGTCTTTGTCCTTGGATTCCTCATGAGAAGATCTATGTGGGGACCAGTGCTCAAATAAAGACAGCCAGAAGGAAAGAAGCAAGCAGCAAGCAGTTTATTAAAAGAGAAGTAAGGGGCGCCTGGGTGGCCCAGTGGGTTAAAGCCTCTGCCTTCAGCTCAGGTCATGATCCCAGGGTCTTGGGATCCAGCCCCGCATAGGGCTCTCTGCTCGGCAGGGAGCCTGCTTCCCCCTCTCTCTCTGCCTGACTCTCTGCCTGCCTCTCTGCCTACTTGTGATCTCTCTCTGTCAAATGAATAAAAAAATAAAATAATAAAATAAAAAAAATAAAACAGAAGTAATACTCTCAAGGTGGGAGAGTGGGCAGGTTCTGCAAGGTAGAAAGCTCTTAAGTTGTTTTAGGCCTGAATATTATTGGGTCTCTCTGGGCTGGGAGGACCTGTGGCATATAATGGGGTGGTCTCTAATGGAGGCTGCTTCCAGTCATCTGGAAAACTCCCCCCACAGGTTGGGAGGGACAGTATTTGCCCCACAGAGTTTGGACCAGAACCATCAGGGCAGCGTGGGGAGGACAGAGCCTGGACCCACAGCACAAATGCATTATAACAAAGCTAAGGTTTACCCCGGGCTGGAGGTGGAAGATGAGAGGCCTGCTCTGCACCTGTGGCTCTTGATCTGTCAGCCCCAAATTCTTGGAAGCCACGAGGTCAAGATGATTGCCCCCTGGGGTTTTAAAGTGCAGCTTATTGACCACTGTCCTTATCTCCAGTTCCTGTCTCTATCATTCCCCTTCAATGGCTTGGGACTCTGCCTCTGGTGTTCCTTCCACTGCTCACACCTAGCTTCTACCCAACATTTCCATTCCTTGGGGTTCAGAGCACCATCTGCAGTGCCATATTTCTGGTAAGAAGCTGGTCCAGGTGTCTCTTAATCTCAATGCATTATTGCTTCCTTTTTCCTGGTTTGGGGAGGAAGGTTGCCTTTGTAAATAAGAAAATAAGCGCCATTAGGCCATTAAAATAAGCACACTTCATTAAAAGGAGCCCCTGAGAGTCTCTTACCAACAGAAATGTTAATATCCTTTTGACTTTTTAACTATACTTATACCATTATATGTCTTGTAAAGTTTCCAGAATGAACTTGCCCTAAATTGGTTATCAGCTAATACTTACTAAAAGAACCATGGTCTGCTCTCTGGCAGAATATAATGTGAGGATGGATATTTTCAGCATTGATTCACTGAGAGAAATTAATGCAAGCCACCGGGTAGGAAGGAAATCAAGACAACAAAACCATGTAAGGGTAGAAGAGCATGAAGAGTAAAACTGACTTTGCTGGTTTGTGTGTTAGTATAAAACTCCCTCTAACTCACAATGGAGAAGCAGAGGCCTAGCAGTCATCATTCTAAATTCTTTATTCCTAATTTCACTCAATCTTGACAATAAACACTTATTATTACTCCCTGAGATACTCTCTGGTTATGTGGTTTCTTTTAAATGGTACTTACCAACTTCAAACAAGTTCACAACCCTTCTGTTTATGTACTTCTGACTCCAACACAAATCTAAGTCAGAGCAAAATATATCAACAGTTCATCATCGAGAGATGGTGTGGTCTGTCATTTGTATACAGTTGTTTCAGATTTATTACAATACCTTTTTGGAACTGTATCCCTTAGCATGATTTTTTTTTTTTAACTTTTTATTTTTTATAAACATATATTTTTATCCCCCGGGGTACAGGTCTGTGAATCACCAGGTTAGCGATTCACAGACCTGTACCCCGGGGGTTAGCATGATTTTTTATTGCAAGTAACAACAACAACAACAAAATCTACCTTAAAACAAATTCAAAAATAGCCAAGCAATTTTCATTCCCCCTAATTGCTTTCTCTGATTTACTAAATGCTTCAATAAGATCTGGGTTCCCTTCTTTCTTCTTTCTTCCTTCTTTCCTTCCCTTCCTTTTTTTTTTTTTAAGCCCATCAGACTGGTTCCAAAAGAAAACACCCATTTGCCTTCAGAGGGATTTTTCTACAAGACAGTTCTGGCTGCTACACTGATCAGAGTGTGGTTAGCAAATGATGTGACAATATTTCAGTTTTACCTGATACACTAGCAACTTTATTTGTACAAAGATTAGAATGAAAAGAAATTAGCCTCATTACAAGAAGAGAAATTAGGAAAAAAAATGTAAATTTTTTTTAAAAACCCACAATATATATATATTTTTACTTACAGAAAAAAAATTTTTTCAAGAGAAATGGCAGAACTGTCTTTTCTTGAGAGCTAATCATTCACAGGGATTTAAAATCATGCTTCTGGCATAATTCCAAAACCAAGGGCAGTCTCAGACCAATTTTTTTTTTCCTACAGAATATTTCCCAAAGTGAGATGCTTCCAAAATCTCTCATAATTGGTTTACTTTCTGTTTGCTATAGTGTTTGCTTTCTGAGTACTGTAGCTCTGTGGCCTCAGACCTCTCCAAAATGAAGAATCGAATTTTTAAAGACAGGCCACCATATTCTACAACTCTCTGAGCCTATTTATTCCAGCTGCTTGGGATTTTAAAAATCTGACTACCAAGAGGAAAGCCATAAGAAGACTCCCAACAATCTCACTTCATGGCGACTTCACAGAAAAGATGTGGAGATGCTTCCTTGTACCTACTACATTGTTGAAGAGGCATGTGAAAGAAACTGTGGGAACGTGAAAGAAATACTGGGTGAGAAACAGGTAAAGAGAAAACCTGACGCTGCCTATCACTTGTGCTACTCGCCGCCAAAGCTGTGGGTGCTGATAGCATTATTGTTTAATCTCTCTGAAGAATATGTGGGAGCAGAAAGCACAACATCCCCAAGTTGTTACTTTGTCACAACTTTACAGAATACATAAGCACTTCAGTAAATACACAGATTTTTTTGCAAACTGTAAATCATCTGTGAGCCACCACTGTTCGACTAATTACAGCAAGAAGCTGTGCTCATTAGCTGTTCTCATCTGGCTCACTGCACGACCTAAATAGTCCGTAAATGAGCCGGCAATTATTGCTGTATTACCACTACCAGCTCCGCTCACATCAAAATATCTCCACCAAATGTTACGCCTGTTGGTATTATCAGGTTAGAAATTTCATAAACATATTGAAGCAGTTAATTGGGAGATTATTAAAAAAAATGTGAAAATAGAATCATCAGTGAAAGAGTTTTCATCAAACCCCAGATAGGCGGCTCCACCTATAGACAAGAATCTCAGAATGCAAGCATCTGAGAGGATACTTCCAAACAACACTGGAAAACTAGGAAAGCAATGGAAATTTACTTGCATTAAATGGAAGTAAAGTGAACCATGCATATTCTTATGCCACCTAAAAATGGTCTCTTGACTTGGTCAAAATATAACCAAAGCATATGTTCATGAGCTTACTGCCAAAAGAACTTTAGCCAAACAGAAAAGCAAACTGTAATGCCAGGAAAACTTCATTATTTTCAGCTCCATCATATGGCATATATAGAAGGACTAGAATTTTTTTTTTTTAGTTTGACTCCATTTATTTTTAAAACAAATGTTTACATCTGTGGTAATGATGAAAAAAAGCAATAAAATACTTTTAATGAATAATTTTCTGACACCCACAAACATTTTAGAAGACTCTAGTTACAGTGCCAAATGATTAATCAATTGCATTCTTTTTTATTCATTAAAATGTTCTTGAGCTTCATTCTCGTTCTTGTGGATACCTGAAAGTAACATACTTTAAAAACATGTCATATTTCATAGTTTATATTCATTCAAATTCACCTAATCTCAAGTGACCCAATTTAAATGAGATCCTATTGTGACATAATCATTATAAAAATTTCATTATAAAAAGGGGAGCTCTCAATACTGGGGATATTTTATGTTTTCTTGTTCTTAATGCTCATTACACCACATTAATCAATTATGATCATGAAAATAGAAAAGAAATAAAGAAGATGCTAAATGTTAATGTGTGTTCCGTTTCTATTGGCTTTCTCTGACCTACCACCAGAGAGAAGATAAATAAATACTTTATTGGAGGCTTGATTCTTGTACTAGTTGCATGCATATAAGATAGAAACTAATGGATCGGATATCATTATCCACTCAGACAAATTTGGTGTTACAATGTGGCCTATCCGACACAAACTGTATGGTGGACTTGGACAGGACACACAGCAGAATCAGTCATTAATGATATGCTCCAAAGAGATGTTCTCATGATGAAGACAGTGACCATAACACTGACAGCAATTTTGAGAGGCAGTTCTTTCTATTTACCAACTAAGTGACCTCAATGGGCAAGAAAATGTGCATAATATTCGTTCAACTCTTCCCAGCTGCTATGATTTACAAAGAATTCTTCAAATCTGAACAATGAATCTCTGTTTTTTCCATTATTTTCATGAAGTTTTGTAGATAACTATAACATTCCTGACTATCTCCTCTGACAATCTTGCCTTGCCACACAAAGTGATGTCTGCAGACCAACAGTTGTCTGCATCAACTGAAAGCTTGTTAGAAATGCAATACCTTGGGTCCCAAACTCAACCTACTGAAAGAGAATTTTAATGAATTTGAGAAATACTGATCTAAGGAAAGGTCTGTTATGAGCCTACTCTTCCCTGAAAGAAAGTAGTGTCAAAGCCATGTCCAGCTGTGCAGAACCATAGATTCAGCAAAATAAACACATGGTTTTTATTGCTCTCACTATCAACATTAACAAAAAAGTTTTATCCAAGGACCACACCTTTAAGTTCAGAAACGTATACTGGATCTTGTGAAAAGCTGGATCCTGTAGATATTTCTAAGGTGATAATCATACCAAGGGGTATTCTAGATTGCAGGTTTTGTGTCCAGTGCTACACTCAGTACTCTAGAGGATCCACAAAAAGCACATTCATCAAATACCCATCATCAAAGGCTTTAGTCTTCCATGGCTATGGTAATACTACCACAGTTAATACCAAATGTAATACTACATTTCAGATGCCTAATATTCTTAAAATCCTTTCAACTTTTCAATCACTTTTACATTTATGGTATTACTTTAACATAACATATTTGAGTAGATGTTATTCTCATTTTTTAAAAACATACTAGAAAACTGAAACCCAGAGTCGTTTAGTGACTACCTTAAGTCATCAACTGGCTAACAGCAAATTCGGTACAGGTGAGGCCCCTTCTAAAATTATGTCTATGTACCTAGGATACTCATTTAGTTTGCTCACTCAGCTTTTGGGGAGTATCTCAAAAGCAATGTTGGTTTATCTCCTGACACTAGTTTATTAATGGGATCTACTGTACTGAACACCTCTGTGCATGTCACTCAGTAGTGGAAATATATAAGAACAATTCCCTAAGGGAACAGATCAGACCCAGAGCACTCCTCCATTGTCTCAACAGCAGAATCCCTGGCATGGGAGGGCATAACTGGGTGTTTGCTCAATACCCTAAGATTGTGATTAGCCTTGTTCTAGATTAAATGGGGAAGAAGAGACAGGGAAACTGAAGTAGCCCATCATTACAGGAAATAGAGCTCAGAGAACTGACATGATAGAGACATGTACAGCCAATTTATGGAGGGAAGCAGCCTAGCATGAAGGAAGGATCCTTATATATGGTAGGAATCATACCTATACTGACAGGACACTGGAAAACATTCCCCTTGAATAAAGTACTGTACATGTCTTCATAACTGTATTTACTTCACTTACAGACAAGGAAGCAAGTTCTCAAAGGATTTAAAACCGACCAGACTAAGAAACAGTACTAATATAAATATAAAGGACTGGAAGTATGAATCATTTTCTATAGAATCCATTTCCTTACAAAAAATGGAATGAAATGGAAAAAAAACGTGGGGGGTGGGGGCTGTGCCAGCCAAAGAAAATTTTGTCTGAACATCAATTTCTTCTTTATTAGGATGAGAAATTTAACTTATGTCTTTAAAGATGCCTCTTACCTCTGGATTCCTGTAAAAGTTGCTTTGAGGAAAAAAAAAAATAAGAGGCTAACCTCTCCTTAGCTAATTTTAAAAGAACTTTTTTTGCCTCTGGCCAGAATAAGTTAACATATACAGAGGCCAGCTATGAGAGTGAGACAGCATCAAGCATGCCCTCGGGAAACTGGACAGTACCTGTGCAGGAGGCAGCTAGGAGCAAAAGATTCAAGGAAAGCTTAAATTTGGGTGGTAGGATGGAGTTTTCAATTCCTACCTCCTTTATTCCTTTCCTAAAGGAAAAATACTATCTTTTGGAATTTGAAGAGGTTCATGAATTGGAAACTTTTTCTTCTGTTCTGAATTTTAAACTACTTTAGAGACATAGAGGAGTAGGTCAGAAATAATTATCAGCATTATGACTAAAACATAAGACAGTTGGTGTCAAACATCGTCAGCCTTCCACATGGGAGTCTACTGCTATCAAACTGAGAGCACTGAGGAACATAAAGCAAACTTTCCACTTGTACAGGGCTGTAGAAGAGGTGGGAGGAAAAGGCTGGGCTGGAACTGCACATTCCAAAGTCAAATTGCCAAGGTGAACTCAGTGCACCAGCATCAGGAGGAAGTGAAGTAGGAGAAGCCAAGAGTGTTCTACTAACAGCCGTCTCTCCACATTAAAGGAAATGTGAGGAAAGATAAATAAACATTCCCACACCCAACTTTGCTCAGCTTTTCATTCTCTAAACCTGTTGGGGCAACTTTGAACCCATAATAAACTAGAAACCAAGCTGTCCTCCACGAAAAGATATCCATAGCACACTATCAGAATAAGACCAACACTTATTCTCAAGAGACTGCCCCCAACAGCGACAATTGCTCCATTTGGGATTTTAGGTCAGCATAGTTTTGCCTCCAAAGTGTTCTAAAATGGATCAAAACCACACAATAGTTTAAAACTTCTAAGACCACTCCATTATCCATAGCTTAGCCTTCACTCACTATTCTAATTTCAGATTTTTTTCCAGCCACATTAACTAACATAGCTATCATAGGTGTCACAATGAGATCAAAGATACTTTAGTAATAAACTGACAGCAGTAAGAGTCCTCAAATTTGAATATAAACTCTCTCCCATTATTAATTTCTCAGGAAATTAAGGAATTGAACACTCTTATGTACCCCATTTTTAAAGTATTCACAAATTAAGTCCAATAAAATGGAAGCATAAATAAAAATTATCTTGCCATTGAAAGTTAAATTACAAGTATCTCAAGTTAAATTAAGGTCAGGCTTCTTTTTTTTGCTTAGTTTCAGCAAGAGAGATTCTCTGTTAGAAGCCTGGGGGAGATGGGATTCTTTCAACAAGCTATGTAGTTTCCATCCTCTTGGTAGATGAGGTATAGCTCCTTTACAGCCCGTGGATCTGAATCTATCAGTTTCAAAACCTCTGATGATCCTCACTTTTCAAGATTCCAAAGTGTTCCTAAGACACATGAGACTCTAACAGCACTGGCCCTATTTTACATGAAATTTGGAATAGGAAATAAGCTCTATCCCCTAAGCAGTTCTTCCAAGCAAAATAATGTTCACAGACTAAGATATGTTTCCAAAGCCCATGGCAGAAACTCAGTGGTATTTTGAGGGTAGGCAGCTAGATTTTCAAAATCTAGGTTTCCATTTAGCTAGGATGCTGGTCAGTCCTATTTCATTGTCCCACAACTTTAGAAATTCATCACAATAGGAGAATTCTCCTACAAAGAGGTTACTTTGAGCATTATGTATTTATCATATTCACGGTGGGTTTGAAGGTGACACTTATGTATGTTTTCACCCCTCATAGCAGATTGCACGAGATAACCCAACCCCACCTTTTTATAAAGTTTAGGAACTTGTGATAATGGTAACCTTAAACCTCGGGTCTTATCTGAAATGCCTTTCTTTCTGACAGCATATTCAGTTTCTCTATTCCCTTTTTACTTTGGGTTCTGTTTCTACTGTATCAGTGATGAATTAAAGGCAAGCTCTACCTTGTAATATCAACAATGTCTTGTGTCTAAACATTCCCATTCCATGCCACACTGGCTTTTTCTACTACCTCTTGTTATGAAATTGCTTAAGTCAGTAGCTCTCAACCAGGAATGACTTTGCCTTGGGGATATTTAACAATGTCCTGAGTCATTATTATTTTCACAACTTAGTGGGGAAGAGGGAGGAGTTTATTAATGGCATCTAAGGTATAGAGGCCAAAGATGTTGCTCAACCACCTAGAATATGACAGGACAGCCCCCTATAACAAATAATTATTCAACTCAAAATGTCAATAGTGACAAGATTGAGAAAATTTACACTAGGTTATGAAATCTGTTTCAAGGAGTAAGTTTGCCCCTCATCCTCACACTAGTTACAGTTGGAGAAACACCTCAGGAGATTGGATGATTGTTGGTATCATTAAGGTTTTAAAAAGCTTGGACCACTAATGTTCTAGGGTGCACCAGTCCTCATGTCACAGCATCCTCATGATGCTGTGTTTCCTTATCTTTTAAATATACCCAGCTTTGGATAGTTTTCTTAGTTGAAAATGTGTCTTAGGTATGATCTTACAATTCCCTTCAGGACACTCAGCTGTTTCCAATAGTTTAAAATGCTTTGATTCTTTCCATCTCAAATCCATGAAGATGAGAAATACTAACTGGAATTGAGAAGCAAATTTCTTTCCTTTTATTTTTTTTTCTTTGCTTTGTAACCTAGATATATTTATTTATTCTAAAATATTACTCAAAGTTTTGTATGAGAGGTCCTCCCTAAAGAGAAAAATGAAATCAGTAAGTCCCAGGTTTGTCAAAATTGTCCACTGGCCATATCATACATCCTTACTGTGTATCTCCAGTAACAGTGCACATTTTTCTGGCTTTCTCCTCTCAATTCTGTCCAGATTTTTGCAACATTTAGTATAGCTGGCCAATTCTTTTAGGGGTAGCAGTACCTCAATTTCTCTTACTATAGACTCTCCGTGATATCAAGTGAATTTCTTGTAGTGTCTTAGATTTTGGCTCCCTTTGGTTGAGTCTATTCCTATCTGTTCTCTAAAATCTTGCCAGTTACTAACCATTTCTAATTTAGTAACAACTTGTCACTACTAAAATATATATTCTCTTTGGATAATGCTCTCCTTAAAGGCAGTTAGACATAGTTACCTTACCCACGGTCAATACTGGACTTCAATATCTAGTTTTCTTCTTCTTTAGCTTAAGATCTCAATCTTTTTCTTACATAAATGCCACTCCTTCTAGCTTATTATATTTCCACTATTCCTGCTATGCCCGTAATTCTAAAGCACACATTGGAAACCACTGTAGTTTCTCCATTATGATCCCTAGAGATATGTTCCATGCCAAGCTTTTTTCATTGACTTCAGGTTCACAGTAATTTCAATGAGCCCAAGAAGACAGCTTTTAACTATTTCTAAAAAGATTCTAATATTTCTTGCAGTTTATTTTTTACTAAATTCTATCATACATTTATGGGTCAATCCGCAGTTTTGGTCTCCAAATTCTGACACCAGAATTATTGTTGTTGTTGTTGTTATATCTTTAACAATTCAAAACCCACCTGAGACCTTGCAGTAAGAGGGAGGTCCTAAAACTCTAGACAAGCCACATAAATGTAAAGTATCCCTTCCAGTTTTCTCCCTTAACTCCAAATGCATCATTTAAAACAATAGGATTCAGGACAGCCTCTCCATGCTGCCTATGAGGCCTGGTACATAGAAGTCAAAGTTAGAAGACCAGACACTACTGTACTCTAGAACAAGGAACTTAGTTGCAGTTCAAATTCCTAGTCCCCAGATATTGCAGAAAAGCACAGTAAAACACCAAAGGATTGCTCTGTCTCCAAATGTCTAAAAGGTATGTTTACAAACTTTCTTCTTACTATACTCACGTTTGCCTCAGTTGTTCTTGCTTACCACGACTTCTACGGTCAGTCAGCAAATTAAAAACCCCATGTTAATTGTATCACACAATCCTAAAGCCTCCTGATCAAGGTCCTGTCACAAATTTCAATCTCAGGGCACTATTTTGTCCTGAAATGCCACTCTTTGTTAGTCTCTAATGTTTTCAGCCAATGCACCAAGTCCTAATATTTCACTGAAATGATGTTACCTCCCAGATTCACAGGTTTTCCTTTACAACATGGAGCTTAAGAGAAGAATGGATGCCCCAAGAAAAGGAAATGGGAAAGAAATTGAGCTCATATGCCCAGTTCAGCTACCAGACACACCAAATAGAATTCATTCTTTTCTCACAGGTATGAAGGGACAGAAAGAGACTAGTATTATTATGCTAGCCTCTCCACATGAAGAAAAGATCATGACTACAGAAGAAAGTTTTCCATAAACAGTAAAATATTGTCAAGACTACATTAGCATAGTAACATATTAAAGTTATAGGGCATGGTCAATTATAACAAAAAAGAAAAAGCTGTGTTTATTCTGTAAGTCTCCATTATTGAGAATTTTCACAAGCCTAAACTTATTTCTATGAGGATGGGAGGATATACTTAAAGGATCTAGAGACACCTTTCCTGGAACCATATGGGAAAAGTAAAGACATGTCATCACCAACCACTAGAATCTGGGTCCTTATAAACTGGGCACTTTTGTGACTTTTGCCTTCCCCTGTAGCTGATGACTCATAAGTCTCTATGATAAACTCTCTTTCTACCATGAACTCCAGAACCACAAAAGACACAACTGTCTGCAACAGAGATTAGGTCCTCTCATCCATTTAGTAGACTAAAACCAGCAAAAATTAGAGTAGACGACAGTGTAAAATACCATAATATATTGCATATAGTAAAGGCAAATCCTGTTGTGTGAGACTTTAGTTTCAGTTTGTTATTTGTATCTGCATGTACTGTGTTACAATGTGAAATGTTTTGTCCTGCTGTGGAACTGTAGTAAAAAATGTCTGGAAAACACTAGCTTAGAGTCATCTTCATCTGAATGAACTTCTGGTCCATCAAATCAATGAAAAATACATATTCTTATTCTCATAAAATCTCCCCCTACTCTTATAACATAGTAATATAACCATTCACCCATTTCTAGGTAAATAGTGAAGTCACCCTCACTTTACCATAGCATAAATGCCTCCTCCTCTGCAAAGCTTTTATTAGAGGTTCTTTTCTAGGGGCTCCTGTATATACATACTTTTTTCTTAAATACATATAAAGTTATTAAGTATCAGATGTAATGTAGTTAAATATCTACTCATTTATGTGCGTGTTCCCCCCAACTATATTATAAACTCTTGAAATAGCAGTATGTTTCTTCCACATGCATTTTCCCAATACTCAGAATTACACATTCTAATAAATATATATTGAATGAATGAATGAAGTTCTGAAGGACAACACACAAATCCACAGTAAGCTATTACTTAAAGAGTTCTCAGAAAACAAAGTTTTTTTTCCTAGCAAATCCCCATTTATTTAAACAACTGTAAATCAGGACACTCAGATAAATTGATTATCCAAATTAAATGAGTTATTATTAATGGTTTCAAGAGTTACCAACTTGAAACAATTTTTATGCTTGACTCTATAATTATATTGAATACAAGTTCTTTTTTCTCTGATGGTTGACAAATTAGTTCAACTAACTTGTATTGACATTGCTGATCACTTGCTACATGCAAGACACTGTGCTTGTGTTACAACATAAGCAAAGAGTGCTGAACAATATTCTCTGAAGGACCCATGGTCTTAACAGATTAGTGAAAGGCTATTGTTTTATTTTTTTCAAGATCCCAGTTAAAAGTTTTTCACTTTTGTAGATTATAGTAATGGGTCTTTGGTGCACATTTTTTTGCCAAAAGGAATAAATGAAATCAGCAACAAACCCTAACTTCCCCAAATAAATTTTATCCATACAGTGCTGATTTGAACCTTTACACCATTCATCAGATTCTTGAAGAATCAATATTTAGAAAGCTGAGCAATGAAATTCAGCTTACTTGTTTATAACAGCAGAATACTCAATATCTATAGTTTCACATAACATGTCTCCATAACCTCCAGTCACTTTCTTAATCTGTTTGTAAGCCTGCAGTATCATGAATGCTGCCAAGCTGACCTTGTGGGAAACCCAATCTTCCAATTCCTTCCTTTCTTTCTCTACCTCATTCCATATCTATGATTAATATCTATTAATAAAACTGCTATGCTTGTTTCATTTTTTCCTTTCAAAAACTCACCTGAAAGAGATTGAATGAAGTCTATAGAACAAGTGATGAGACTCAGAGAGAAATAATCAGTCATCTAAGAAGTAAGGATGATGAATGCCTGCTATCTGTCTCAATGTTTGGGGAAATATCGGTCTTAGTTGCTCTGCATAGCACTTTATTGAATGTTCTGATAAGACAGTATTTAATAAATAAGACACATACCTCCAAAAGCTGTTAATTAACTCTTCTGGGCCTTTAGGGTGTAAGTCAGCAAGTCAACATGGTTCTTACACAGTATGATACTCTTGGGAAGTAGGAAGAATCACGAAGCTTCCAACAGTAACTAACAAATTTAAAGACATTTAGAATTCTAACAACTGAACTGAAATACTACCCTAGCATCCTATATCAATTTAGCTTTCCTTTTAAATACTTTAAATTTGATTGATTTTACCATATTCATACTTTAAAAAACCCTTTTATCCACATCTCCAGAGATGAGAATCTAGTCTTAGAGAAAGATAATGTGGTCATGAGCTTTGCACAAGAACCCATTTTTCTAGGGGCACCTGGGTGGCTCAGTTGCTTAGCCTGTGTCTTCGGCTCAGGTTGTGATTCTGGGGACCTGGGATCGAGCCCCACATTGGGGTCCCTGCTCAGCAGAAAGCCTGCTTCTCTCTCTCCTTCTGCCTTCCATTCTGCTTGCTTGTGCACTCTCCCTCTCTGTCAGATAAATAAAATCTTTAAAAAAAAAAAAAAGTAAAGTAACGAGGAAAAAAAAAAGAACCCATTTTCTGATAACACCACCACCATGTAATTAGGCCTAATGTGTCCCTCCCACACATACACATACATACAAATACATTGAAGGAAGCCGATAACCAAGGATTTTCTCCCTCCATTTTCCTGATTGAAGAAAGTAGGGTTTGTTTAAATAAGGATAAATTCTTAAGAGACATATGACATAATGGTTATACAGAACTTTTTTTTTAAATTTTTTTTTAATTTCAGCCTTTACTCCACTACGCTTCCCTAAGGAGGTGATAAGTAAGCTGAGAGATGAATATTAAGAAGGAATACTTAAAGATTTTTGAAGGCATATGTTCCTGAAAAATAGAATAGCATGTGTAAAACCTTTTGGGGTGTTTTTTGTTTTTTTTTTTTTAAGGAATGGAAAGAAGTCCAGTATGGTTGGAGCACAGAAATTAGAGGAAGAGAGCTATTAAACAAAATAGATAAAATAGGAAAATTAATTTAAGTTTTGTTTTTTAAATGTATTACTTATACATAGTTTAAATACCCAAATTGTAATTTGCCTCAACACTCTGAACTGATTTCTTTAACTCTTTTAGCTGTTTATCTTCATTTCAAAAAAATGTTTATATCAAAAATTCTTGAAATATCTACTATGAAAATGAAGAGTTAATTGTCTTAAACCATACACCTACATATATCCCCAATCTTCCCCAAATAATTAGATAACCATGATTTAATTAAATCAGTGTTTAGGGTTTCACAATTATATAAAACTCTTTAGAACTGATTTACATGGTAAACTATTTTTATGTCTGCTTTCTTTTTTTTTTTTTTCCATTTTATTTTATTTCCTTTTGGTGTTCCAGAATGCACTGTTTATGTACCACAGCCAGTGTTCCATGCAATACTTGCCCTCCATAATACCCACACCAGGATCACCCAACTTCCCATCCTCCTCCCCTCCAAAACCCTCATTTGTTTCTCAGATGTCTGCTTTCTTTAGAGCTTCTTGTTTTTACTTGAGTTATAAATTGCCTTAATATTATTTCATTTGTGTACTTCTCCAAGTATTGACTCTAATTTAGGTCCAAATTTTAGACCCAATTTTCTCATTAAAATAGAATACATTAAGTAATATACCTTTCTTCCTATGTTTATTTTACTTTCTTGGAGATATCCTTATTGAAGCTTTCTGTCCTCCACTCCATTCACACTGGTTGTGACCTGGATATGCTTCACAGAAGTCAGCATGGAACTTCCCTTCAGCATTTATTTGAAATGTCTCTTTACTACACTATCCTATTGAATTTTTTGTTTTTCCTTTCTTATGTCATTGCCATATATTCATATTCTTAATAAGTTTTCTGAAAGAGTATGCATAGAAGGTACTTTTTTATTTTTTTATTAAGATTTTATTTATTTATAGAGATCACAAGTAGGCAGGGAGGCAGGCAGAGAGACAGGAGAAAGCAGGCTCCCTGCTGAGCAGAGAGCCCAATGTGGGGCTTGATCCCAGGACCCTGGGATCATGACCTGAGCTGAAAGCAGAGGCTTAACCCACTGAGCCACCTAGGTGCCCCTTCCTTTCTCTTTTGTATGTGTATCACAGGTTTTTGATTTATGGTTACCATTAGGTTTTTATGTAACATCCTATGTATATGGTGTTCTACAGTAGAATAATGGTCATTTAAGTTTGAAACAATTCTAGAGATGGCTGGGTGGTTCAGTCTGTTAAGCGTCTGCCTTCAGTTTGGGACATGATCCCAGGGTCCTGGGACTGAACCCCACATCAATCCCTACATCAAAGCCCATATCAGGCTCCTTGCTCATCAGGGAGCCTATGTCTCCTCTGCCTGCAGCTCCCATGGCTTGTGCTCTCTTTCTCTCTCTATGACAAAGTTTTTTTATATTATTTCTCTGATACTCTCTTCTACAGATTCCTTCTGCCTTCTCTTTCTGGGATTTCCATTAATCAGAAATTAAGTCTTTTGTTCTGGGTAATTTTCTTATATTATTTTTGCTTGTTTTTAAATAATTTCATCCTATCCCTTTTTCTATATTGTCTTTCAGGAATTTCTAATAATTAGACTTGGTTCTCAAATGTCTTGATTTTTTTTCTCCCCCATTTCCTTTTACTTTGTCTTTGTGTTTTACTGACTGGGCTACTTCTATAATTTTATCTTCAGTCCTTCAAATAGGTTGTTTAATTTTTGCTATCTGTGGCAGGCAGAATTATGTCCTCACCTAAAAAATACTCACATTCTAATCCTTCAACCTCTGAATGTTATGTCACATAATAAAGAATTAAATTTGTGGATGCAATTAGGGTTGTTAGCTGACTTTAAGACGGGGAGATTATCCTGGTTTATGTGTTAGGCCCACTGTAATTACATGGGGGCTTTAAATGTAGAGAAGGGAGGCAGAGAAGCTAGAGTCAGAGTGATTTAATGTGATGAAGACTCAACCAGCCATTTCTGGATTTGAAGACAGAAGGGAGTCACAAGCCAAGGAATACAGTCTGCAGCTAGGAGCTGGAAAAGTTAAAAAAAAAAAAAAATTCTCCCCTAAATCCTCCAGAAAGAAAGTCTGTCCTGCTGATACATTTACTTTAGTCCAGGGAGACCCACTTTAGACTTCAGAGTTTCAGAACTGTAAGACAATAAATTTATGTTGTTTTTACCCCCTAAATTTATTGCAATTAGTTACAGCAACAACAGAAAACCAATACACTATCATGTTTCCAATTTCTAATATATTGGCCTTATTCTTGAAATTACTTTTTTTTAATAACATCCTATTCTTATTTCATGGAATAATTTATTTTCTTTTTGAAGATATTAAATATGAAGTGGGATGTTTTCTTCTAGCTCATGTATTATTTCTGTTTTCTCTGAAATCCTTAATTTTGTTTTATTTTCTTTATTGTCTTTGTCTTTTATAGTACGGCCTTCCCTCAAAAGTCTTTAACTGACCATTTATATTTAAGAATAAGGCACTAAAATGCTGACTGGAAACGCTTTCTGCCTGGACAGGCTTATTGACTAGTGGGCATTCCCATAGGTGAACATCTAGGAACCTGGCTCCTTAATTGAAAAAATCACGAATGCATATATCTGTGGTGTTTTTTTGTTTTTGTTTTTTGTTTTGTTTTTGTTTTTGTTTCTTTAACCTTTGGTAAGATCCCCAGAAAGATCTGGCTCAACTTCTGTTTGACGTATATCATGCCAGCGGCCAATATTCTGGCAGTCAAATGGAGAAAGGGGATTGTGAATCTTTTTGTTCAAATATCATGATGTTTGATATTCAGGGATTCAATAAGACCTCTGTTGCCTTAAAACATTTGCAAGTTTTAAAACTTCTGTGAGACAGAAGTCCAAACACCACGTTCTTCACTCATGTGGTTAAAAGAATGTGGTTTAGATGTGAGGGTCAAATGAGCCTGTTTAAATTCCATCCCCTTTTCAATACTTGCTCAGCATACCTAAGGGAACTTTCAGGCTTACAGAGCAGACTTACCTACCCATGATCACTGCCTCACATTTAAAAAGAAGAAAAAATCTGATGAATTATATCCTCTCAGTCATATGGCAAGATGCCAAGACTGTTACTCTAGGGCAGTCCTTCCGCACATAACTCAAAAAATAGGAATAAACATCCCCTAATCCAGAATTTCACCTATCCTACCTCATGGCTCAACTAACCTTTGCATCCATAGTCTTTCCGGTTCAACATCTCCATAAAAAATGTCTTCTCCTAATCTGAGGACCTATTCTTCCTATTTTCTATTTCCTATTTCCTATATTTCTTCCTATTTTCAGCCCTATCCTTCCCTAGACTATTTAACATTTTATATGCTGTACAAATTTGGAAGCTCAAAAGTGTTACCTGATTTGTTTTGTTTTGTTGTTTAAATCCTTCCCCATTCCCTGTTTAGATAACTTGACTTCTACCTTCTCACTCTTCTAAGTTATTTAGCACCAATCTATCTGTATCTCATCTTCTAAAATTTTATTGACATCTCTGTCTGTAGTTAGATCACTTCCCTATGGTGTGTCCTTGAGGTTCTGTGCTTTTAAAAATGTGTTTACTGGGATGCTGGGGTGGCTCAGTTGGTTAAGCAGCTGCCTTTGGCTGAGGTCATGATCCCGGCATCCTGGGATCGAGTCCCACATCGGGCTCCTTGCTCAGCAGGGAGCCTGCTTCTCCCTCTGCCTCTGCCTGCCATTCTGTCTGCCTGTGCTCGCTCTCTCCCCCGCTCTCTCTCTGATAAATAAATAAAATCTTTAAAAAAAAATGTGTTTACTGACATTCTGGGCAACTTATTTTCAAGAAAAAGAGTATATGCAGTCTATCATGTAGAACTATAATTGTTTTTGTGCATTTATGTATTTTTAAACATTATACAATGAATATATATTCTTCTATAATCATAAAAAACACAATAGATGCTATTTTTAAACAACTGAGAAAACTGTAGTCTATTGAAGTTTTTATCTCCACTAATTCTAAATGATTTATATCAATTATTTACAATCTTTCTTTTCTAAGAGTGATTTTAGGCATCCCATACCTATATGAATGGCCCAATTTTTCCATTTGTTAATTTTAAAAAAACTATATTTTATTAAAAGATAAATACTGTTTGTATAGGTATTAATAAATTATAGCACTTTATACACAACACATTGTACAACTACAAATTTAGAAAATGAAACAACTAAGCAAAATTATCATGAAAATACTAATGCATGTTAAGTATAAATCATTAATAGTGCATTATAGGTGAGAAAATTGGTAAAGACAAGCTTAGGTAACTTACCCAAGGTTTGTTATTCTAAAACTCATCTACTTTCCATTATGCCACTTATTTCTGTAGATCACTCTCTTTATTTTTTTCCATAGGTGGTTATCTGCTAGTCAACCAGAATTAACTACAGAAAAGTGTTACAACCATTTCATGTCCTAGTTTTCTATCAATAACATAGGAAAACGAAAACATCTGTGTCCTTTCTGGCTCTCAGAATGGATGAGAATGGAGGCACTATTACTAAAAACAAAAAAACAAAGAACAAAACAAAAAACAAAACAAGAAAAAAAAAAAACGGTGCTCTAGAATAAAAATTGAACATAATTTACCATAAAGGATTGTTCCTAGTCTAGGGTGCACCATGGCTTGGACCCAGCACAACAAAGGGAAGCCAGCAGACCTACCCTGCTTGTTAAAAAAAAAAAAAAAAGCCATCCTTCATTTTACTCATGTGCCTTAGGATTCAGTAGCTTCACTGTTCTCTCAGCCTCTGTTATTATTAATGCTTAATTTTAATGGATGAAGGGAAAATTTTGGTGTGGGTGGCTTGCTTCTTCTTTTTGTTGTTGTTAAATGTAGCAACAAACAATCAAATCAAAGGAAGAAGAATACAAAGAAAATGGGTCGTGAATAAACAAAAAGGTCAGGCCTCTAGTATTTAGTGCAATTCTGGGGAACTATTAACTACACCATGATTGGCAGATTTAACAGTACCTTCTGCTCTCTTTTGCCAGCAACTATGCAATTATTCCAGGTGTTGTAGTGGAATGACTCTATCAAATTTTATAGGATTAATCAGCATGTAAATGTTGGCAGACTTCAGAGTCAGATAACGGACTTCAGGTGCAGCACTTAGAACAGATGGAAAGAAACACCTCTTCATTTATTTTTAAAAAGGAATTATAAACCGGCCATACCTTTGTCCTGAGACAGAGTTCATTTTATGACACCTACCAAAAACAATCTCTCCTTGAAGTGTACAAAACATCACCTGTGTATTGAGAGGTAAAAATAATCCCAGCATTTATAATGTTCATGAATATTACAATTCCATCTATCCTGTTTGAAATATGTAAAAACATTTTGAACATTATTTCTGTTGCTTATAACTCTGTAATATGTCATAAATAGTAAGTAAAAAAAAAAAAAAAAAAAAGCATGGGCTCTAATATTCCCATCTGTCTTTTTTTTTTTTTTTTCATTGTGTCAAAGAAGGGCTCAAGCAGGATTTAGGACACTATGTGAAGCTCACTGTCTGATTATATAACTATTTGGAATAAACTCTTCTACTCATGAACTTCCAATGACTTCTAATTGCCTACAGCAATACTTTTCAAATATTTGTTCTTGCCAAAAGAAATCTAAGCACTCCATCAGTAACCGTGGTTCCCTACAGCTGGACCACTTAATACGCCTCAGAAATGAGGCACTGAGAGGGCAACGAAGTTTTAAAGAAGCTCTCCTGGAAGTTTAGCTATCCCCTCCCACGTTTGGACTCAGTTAAAAAGCACTGATACTAAGTATAGGGGTCAAATTTCTCAGTTTGCTGTTCAAGGCTCTTGGATTCTATTTTAATCTATCTACTTAATCCTCCCTCGATTCCCTCCTCTAACATGAATTCCAATCAGATAGGTTTCTCAATTATTTATTCCTGTCCCTGGTATTTTTCTGTTTGTTTCCTTTCCAAACCTTTCCCAATTTTCAAGGGAAGTCGCAATCACATCTTTTTCAAGATACTTTCCATAGCTTCTTCCAAACAACTGTGTTCTCTTTGTGTGGTCCTTATTTATAAACCTCGTTTGACACCAGTATAGACAGATACAGGACTCATGTATCTTACTTGTTCTGTAATACTGGGTTTATGGTCTGCTCTTACCATTGATTTAGTAGCTCCACTATATTTATGTGAAATGCCTTTTATACTGGATTTCACTGTCTTTAAAGAAGTTGTTGCTATTTAAGACAGTTTGGTCTAACTCTCCATTAAATTTATAGATGAGATTCAGTCCTGAAATGACTACCTTAGTCTAACCAAGGACATTCTTCTTTTCAAACTGAAGATATTTATTGTATTTTATTAAAAGTTCCTTGAAATTTCATCAAATTTATCAAATAACCCAGGCTCTCATATACCCAATATTACTCATCATTAGGATAAATAATTCATTCTGCAAATCATTTCTAGAAACATGTATTTGGATTATGCACTATATTATAGAAAATGTATGAGGGAATAATAAAAATTTCTACCTCAAAGGACAAACTAGTAGATGAATTAAGAAGTGAGCAAGCTATCCTTGAATTCCTTTATTCTGTGGGAACAAGAAGTCTAATAAATTTTTTGAGCAAAAGAAAAACAAATGTAATCTGACCTAAATTTGACGCTACAGTTTATGTTGTATTGTTATTGCGCTGCCAGTACTATGAGGAAAAGAATCTCTCTCATATACTACAATGTCACAAAGGTCCTCCTACATAAATTAAACTTTTTATTTGAACTCATTTATGTGACAGAAATAAGAAGCTCAAATCCAAATTCCAGAAGAATGAGACCTGAAAGTAAAACATTAAAAATTCATCAAATATGAATCCTTGTTTCCCATTTTTAAGCAAAATCCAGATCTGGTTTAGAAAAGAAACAATAGGGATGCCTGGGTGGCTCAGCTGGTTAAGCATCTGCCTTTGGCTCAGGTCATGATCCCAGGGTCCTGGGATCAAGCCCCTTCTCAGGGTCCTTGTTCAGCGGGTGGCCTGCTTCTCCCTCTACTCTGCCTGCTGATCCCTCTGTTTGTATGCTCTCTTGCTCTCTCTCTCTCTCTGGCAAATAAATAAATAAATAAATAAATAAATAAATAAAGTTTTTAAAAAATAGAAAAGAAACAATAACAACAAAGAGGATAGATTATAGCCTACAAATTGGAATGCAAAAGACACAGTAATGCAGAAAGTGATAAAAAGAGCATGAGCTAGGCCTTGGCAATGCAGTGGTAAGTAAGTGATGGATATGAGAGGAATTTGGAGCAGGAGACATTAGGCCTTGAAGTTGCTTAGGCTATGAGGATTGACAGAGAGAACTGGGCCTATGTGACTGGGAAGGCACGCTGGCATGAACTAAAATAGGAGAAGTAAATTGTGGTTCTTTACCTGTCTAAAGAGTAAATACACTGATACAAATTGGTTATTGGATGACTTTAAACTATAATTTAGAAGGTGATCTTAGGTCTGTCATATGTGTTTAGAATTATGACCACTTCATTCTAGGACTAATAACATATGGACTTGAATTATTATTATTTAAATGCTTCCTGTGAATCTGGCTCATTTGGGTTGTGTCTGGAGGCAATGGCTTTTAAAGGAACAGCTCACTAAGCCAAAACTCTGCTTTTTGGCAGTCAATAATCAGGGAAAAAACCCAGAAAAAGGCTTTTGGACCACTATAATAGATGCCATGGACCAAAGTACTAGAAGCACAAAAGACCCAGAACAGCCAACACAATATTAAAGGAGAAGAATAAAATCAGAGGTCTGACACTATCCAGCTTCAAGAATTACTATAAAGCTGCAGTAATCAAGACAGTGTGTATTGGCAAAAGAATAGACAAATCAATGGAACAGAATAGAGAGCTCCAAAACAGACTCACATCAATATAGTCAACTCATCTTCAACAAAGGAACAAAAGCGATGCTATGGAGAAAAGATAGTCTTTGCAACAAATGATGTTGGAACAACTGGATTATCTACATACAAAAAATGAATCTAGGCAAAAATCTTAACACCCTTCACAAAAAATAATTCAAAATCATTATAGGCCTAAATATAAAACACAAAACTGTAAGATTCTTCAAAGATAACATAGAAGAAAATTTATGACCTTGGGTATGGCAATAACTTTTTAGATATAACACCAAAGGCACAATCCATGAAAGAGAATCAATAAACTAGACTTCACTAAAATTATGAACTTCTGCTCCATTAACAACAATGTCAAAAAAATGGAAAGACAGGCCACCAACTGGGAAAAAAATATTTACAAAAGGGACATTTTATAAAGCCTTGTTATCCAAAATACCAAAGAACTTTCTTTTTTTTTAGTTTTTTAGGATTTAATTTTTTAAGAGTGTGAGAGAGCAGAATGAGGGGTAGGATAGAGGAAGAGGGAGAAGTAGACTCCCCATTGAGCCTAATGTGGGGCTCAATCCCAGGACTCCAGGATCATGACCTGAGCTACAGACACTTAACCAACTGAGCCACGCATGCACCCCCGCAATACCAAAGAACTTTAAAAACTCAAACATTTAGGGGGGAGGAGTCAAGATGGCGGAGAAGTAGCAAGCTGAGATTGCTTCAGCTAGCCGGAGATCAGCTAGATAGCTTATCTAAAGATTGCAAACACCTGAAAATCCATCGGCAGACCGAAGAGAAGAAGAACAGCAATTCTGGAAACAGAAAAACAACCGCTTTCTGAAAGGTAGGACCGGCGGAGAAGTGAATCCAAAGCGACGGGAAGATAGACCCCAGGGGGAGGGGCCGGCTCCCGGCAAGCGGCGGAGCAACCGCGCACAAAATCAGGACTTTTAAAAGTCTGTTCCCCTGAGGGACATCGCTCCAGAGGCTAAACCAGGGCGAAGCCCACGCGGGGTCAGCGTGGCCTCAGGTCCCGCAGGGTCACAGAAGGATCGGGGGTGTCTGAGTGTCGCAGAGCTTGCGGTTATTGGAACGGGAAAGCCAGCTACAGAAACAGAGCCTACAGTAAGCTCACAGCTCGGTGTTACCTTGAACCGATCGAAGGCTCGGTGAGCTCGGAGCGCGGCCGGAGGTCAGGCAGACGGGAATAACTGGGCGCTGTTCTCTGAGGGCGCACTGAGGAGTGGGGCCCTGGGCTCTCGGCTCCTCTGGGCCGGAGACCAGGAGGCCGCCATTTGTGTTCCCGTCCTCCGGAACTCTACGGAAAGCGCTCAGGGAACAAAAGCTCCTGAAAGCAAACCCGAGCGGATTACTCACCCCGGCCCCGGGTAAGGGAGGTGTAATTCCGCCTGGGGCAAAGACACTTGAGAATCACTACAACAGGCCCCTCCCCCAGAAGATCAACAAGAAATCCAGCCGAGACCAAGTTCACCTACCAAGGAGTGCGGTTTCAATACCAAGGAGAGCAGCAGAATTCCAGAGGAGGAGAAAGCCAAGCACGGAACTCATGGCTTTTTTCCTGTGATTTTTTTTTTTTTAGTCTTGCAGTTAATTTAATTTTTTCTTTTTCATTTTTTTTTTTCTTTTTCTTCTCGCCTTCGGGTAAAATTTTTTTTTTAACTGTTACCTTTTTCTTTTTTAACGATTTTTTACTAGTTTATCTAATATATATATTTTTTCTTTTTCACATTTTTCTCAGGTGTTTTCTTTTTTTAAAAAAATTTTTTTTTCTTTTCTTTTTTTTTCTTTCTTTCTTTCTTTTTGAACCTCTTTTTATCCCCTTTCTCCCCACTCAGGATTTTGGATCTCTTCTAATTTAGTTAAAGCATATTTTTCTGGGGTTGTTGCCACCCTTTTAGTATTTTACTTGCCCCTTCATTTACTCTTATTTGGCCAAAATGACAAGACGTAAAAATTCAACGCAAAAAAAAGAACAAGAGGCAGTACCGAAGGCTAGGGACCTAATCAATACAGACATCGGTAATATGTCAGATCTAGAGTTCAGAATGACAATTCTCAAGGTTCTAGCCGGGCTCGAAAAAGGCATGGAAGATATTAGAGAAACCCTCTCGAGAGATATAAAAGCCCTTTCTGGAGAAATAAAAGAACTAAAATCTAACCAAGTTGAAATCAAAAAAGCTATTAATGAGGTGCAATCAAAAATGGAGGCTCTAACTGCTAGGATAAATGAGGCAGAAGAAAGAATTAGTGATATAGAAGACCAAATGACAGAGAATAAAGAAGCTGAGCAAAAGAGGGACAAACAGCTACTGGACCACGAGGGGAGAATTCGAGAATTAAGTGACACCATAAGACGAAACAACATTAGAATAATTGGGATTCCAGAAGAAGAAGAAAGAGAGAGGGGAGCAGAAGGTATACTGGAGAGAATTATTGGGGGAGAATTTCCCCAATATGGCAAAGGGAACGAGCATCAAAATTCAGGAGGTTCAGAGAACGCCCCTCAAAATCAATAAGAATAGGCCCACACCCCGTCACCTAATAGTAAAATTTACAAGTCTCAGTGACAAAGAGAAAATCCTGAAAGCAGCCCGGGAAAAGAAGTCTGTAACATACAATGGTAAAAATATTAGATTGGCAGCTGACTTATCCACAGAGACCTGGCAGGCCAGAAAGAGCTGGCATGATATTTTTAGAGCATTAAACGAGAAAAACATGCAGCCCAGAATACTATATCCAGCTAGGCTATCATTGAAAATAGAAGGAGAGATTAAAAGCTTCCAGGACAAACAACAACTGAAAGAATTTGCAAATACCAAACCAGCTCTACAGGAAATCTTGAAAGGGGTCCTCTAAGCAAAGAGAGAGCCTACAAGTGGTAGATCAGAAAGGAACAGAGACCATATACAATAACAGTCACCTTACAGGCAATACAATGGCACTAAATTCATATCTCTCAATAGTTACCCTGAATGTGAATGGGCTAAATGCCCCTGTCAAAAGACACAGGGTATCAGAATGGATAAAAAAACAAAACCCATCTATATGTTGCCTCCAAGAAACTCATTTTAAGCCCGAAGACACCTCCAGATTTAAAGTGAGGGGGTGGAAAAGAATTTACCATGCTAATGGACATCAGAAGAAAGCAGGAGTGGCAATCCTTATATCAGATCAATTAGATTTTAAGCCAAAGACTATAATAAGAGATGAGGAAGGACACTATATCATACTCAAAGGGTCTGTCCAACAAGAAGATTTAACAATTTTAAATATCTATGCCCCCAACGTGGGAGCAGCCAACTATATAAACCAATTAATAACAAAATCAAAGAAACACATCAACAACAATACAATAATAGTAGGGGACTTTAACACTCCCCTCACTGAAATGGACAGGTCATCCAAGCAAAAGATAAGCAAGGAAATAAAGGCCTTAAACGACACACTGGACCAGATGGACATCACAGATATATTCAGAACATTTCATCCCAAAGCAACAGAATACACATTCTTCTCTAGTGTACATGGAACATTCTCCAGAATAGATCACATCCTCGGTCCTAAATCAGGACTCAACCGGTATCAAAAGATTGGGATCATTCCCTGCATATTTTCAGACCACAATGCTCTAAAGCTAGAACTCAACCACAAAAGGAAGTTTGGAAAGAACCCAAATACATGGAGACTAAACAGTATCCTTCTAAAGAATGAATGGGTCAACCGGGAAATTAAAGAAGAATTGAAAAAAATCATGGAAACAAATGATAATGAAAATACAACGGTTCAAAATCTGTGGGACACAATAAAGGCAGTCCTGAGAGGAAAATATATAGCGGTACAAGCCTTTCTCAAGAAACAAGAAAGGTCTCAGGTACACAACCTAACCCTACACCTAAAGGAGCTGGAGAAAGAACAAGAAAGAAACCCTAAGCCCAGCAGGAGAAGAGAAATCATAAAGATCAGAGCAGAAATCAATGAAATAGAAACCAAAAAAACAATAGAAAAAATCAACGAAAGTAGGAGCTGGTTCTTTGAAAGAATTAATAAAATTGATAAACCCCTGGCCCGACTTATCAAAAAGAAAAGAGAAAGGACCCAAATAAATAAAATCATGAATGAAAGAGGAGAGATCACAACTAACACCAAAGAAATACAAACTATTATAAGAACATACTATGAGCAACTCTACGGCAATAAATTTGACAATCTGGAAGAAATGGATGCATTCCTAGAAACATATAAACTACCACAACTGAACCAGGAAGAAATAGAAAGCCTGAACAGACCCATAACCAGTAAGGAGATTGAAACAGTCATTAAAAATCTCCAAACAAACAAAAGCCCAGGGCCAGATGGCTTCCCGGGGGAATTCTACCAAACATTTAAAGAAGAACTAATTCCTATTCTCCTGAAACTGTTCCAAAAAATAGAAATGGAAGGAAAACTTCCAAACTCATTTTATGAGGCCAGCATCACCTTGATCCCAAAACCAGACAAGGATCCCACCAAAAAAGAGAGCTATAGACCAATATCCTTGATGAACACAGATGCGAAAATACTCAACAAAATACTAGCCAATAGGATTCAACAGTACATTAAAAAGATTATTCACCACGACCAAGTTGGATTTATTCCAGGGCTGCAAGGTTGGTTCAACATCCGCAAATCAGTCAATGTGATAGAACACAGCAATAAAAGAAAGAACAAGAACCATATGATACTCTCAATAGATGCTGAAAAAGCATTTGACAAAGTACAGCATCCCTTCCTGATCAAAACTCTTCAAAGTGTAGGGATAGAGGGCACATACCTCAATATCATCAAAGCCATCTATGAAAAACCCACCGCAAATATCATTCTCAATGGAGAAAAACTGAAAGCTTTTCCGCTAAGGTCAGGAACACGGCAGGGATGTCCATTATCACCACTGCTATTCAACATAGTACTAGAGGTCCTAGCCTCAGCAATCAGACAACAAAAGGAAATTAAAGGCATCCAAATTGGCAAAGAAGAAGTCAAATTATCACTCTTCGCAGATGATATGATACTATATGTGGAAAACCCAAAAGACTCCACTCCAAAACTGCTAGAACTTATACAGGAATTCAGTAAAGTGTCAGGATATAAAATCAATGCACAGAAATCAGTTGCATTTCTCTACACCAACAGCAAGACAGAAGAAAGAGATATTAAGGAGTCAATCCCATTTACAATTGCATCCAAAACCATAAGATACCTAGGAATAAACCTAACCAAAGAGACACAGAATCTATACTCAGAAAACTATAAAGTACTCATGAAAGAAATTGAGGAACACACAAAGAAATGGAAAAATGTTCCATGCTCCTGGATTGGAAGAATAAATATTGTGAAAATGTCTATGCTACCTAAAGCAATCTACACATTTAATGCAATTCCTATCAAAGTACCATCCATCTTTTTCAAAGAAATGGAACAAATAATGCTAAAATTTATATGGAACCAGAAAAGACCTCGAATAGCCAAAGGGATATTGAAAAAGAAAGCCAACGTTGGTGGCATCACAATTCCGGACTTCAAGCTCTATTACAAAGCTGTCATCATCAAGACAGCATGGTACTGGCACAAAAACAGACACATAGATCAATGGAATAGAATAGAGAGCCCAGAAATAGACCCTCAAATCTATGGTCAACTCATCTTCGACAAAGCAGGAAAGAATGTCCAATGGAAAAAAGACAGCCTCTTCAATAAATGGTGCTGGGAAAATTGGAAAGCCACATGCAGAAAAATGAAATTGGACCATTTCCTTACACCACACACAAAAATAGACTCAAAATGGATGAAGGACCTCAATGTGCGAAAGGAATCCATCAAAATCCTTGAGGAGAACACAGGCAGCAACCTCTTCGACCTCTGCCGCAGCAACATCTTCCTAGGAACAACGCAAAAGGCAAGGGAAGCAAGGGAAAAAATGAACTATTGGGATTTCATCAAGATCAAAAGCTTTTGCACAGCAAAAGAAACAGTTAACAAAACCAAAAGACAACTGACAGAATGGGAGAAGATATTTGCAAACGACATATCAGATAAAGGACTAGTGTCCAGAATCTATAAAGAACTTAGCAAACTCAACACCCAAAGAACAAATAATCCAATCAAGAAATGGGCAGAGGACATGAACAGACATTTCTGCAAAGAAGACATCCAGATGGCCAACAGACACATGAAAAAGTGCTCCATATCACTCGGCATCAGGGAAATACAAATCAAAACCACAATGAGATATCACCTCACACCAGTCAGAATGGCTAAAATCAACAAGTCAGGAAATGACAGATGCTGGCGAGGATGTGGAGAAAGGGGAACCTTCCTACACTGTTGGTGGGAATGCAAGCTGGTGCAGCCACTCTGGAAAACAGCATGGAGGTTCCTCAGAATGTTGAAAATAGAACTGCCCTATGACCCAGCAATTGCACTATTGGGTATTTACCCTAAAGATACAAATGTAGTGATCCAAAGGGGCACATGCACCCGAATGTTTATAGCAGCAATGTCCACACAATAGCCAAACTATGGAAAGAACCTAGATGTCCATCCACAGATGAATGGATCAAGAAGATGTGGTATATATACACAATGGAATACTATGCAGCCATCAAAAGAAATGAAATCTTGCCATTTGCGACAACATGGATGGAACTAGAGCGTATCATGCTTAGCGAAATAAGTCAAGCAGAGAAAGACAACTATCATATGATCTCCCTGATATGAGGAAGTGGTGATGCAACATGGAGGCTTAAGTGGGTAGGAGAAGAATAAATGAAACAAGATGGGATTGGGAGGGAGACAAACCATAAGTGACTCTTAATCTCACAAAACAAACTGAGGGTTGCTGGGGGGAGGGGGTTTGGGAGAAGGGGGTGGGATTATGGACATTGGGGAGGGTATGTGCTTTGGTGAGTGCTGTGAAGTGTGTAAACCTGGTGATTCACAGACCTGTACCCCTGGGGATAAAAATATATGTTTATAAAAAATAAAAAAAAATAAATTAGGAAAAACTCAAACATTTAAAAGCAAACAACCCAATTCAAAAATGGGCCAAAGATCTTAACAGACACCTCAACAAAGAAGATATACAGATGACAAACATATTAAGGCCAAAATCCAGAATACTGACAACTTCAAATGTGGCAATGATATAAAACGGGAACTCTCATTCATTGCTGGTGAGAATGCAAAATGCTACAGTCATATTGGAAGGTAAATTTACGGTTTCTTACAAAACTAAACATGCCTTTACCATATGACCCAGCAATTGTGCTTAGTGTTGGGGTACGTTATCAAAGGAATGAGACTGAGACAAAGTGAAAGTTATGCAAAGCTTTATTCTAGGTCAAGTAGAATAGAATAGAATTAGAAGTCAGACTGACTAGCCAGGACCGCCTCTGAATAGAGCGACCCCATCCGGATCTCACAGGCAGGTTTTATAGGGCATAACCGCAGACCCAAGGTACAGAGCTTCTCTTGTTAAGGCATTTACTCCCGCAATCAATACCCGAACCAATACCAGGAACTACTGGGGCTTTTATTCCCGGAATGAAGTCCGTGGATGTAAACAATAATATGGCTACCTAGGCAATATAGAGTCACTCTGGCTAAGCAGACCCTAATAGTTAAACAGGTTTTAACATTAAATCGGCCCTAACACTTAGTATATACTTCTTTATTTCCACATACACACACACAAAAAAACTAATTTTTTCCACACACAACCCTGCAAATGAATGTTTATAGCAGCTTCATTTATTTTTATGGAACTTGGAAGCAACCAAGATGTTCTTCAGTAGGTGAACGGAAAAATAAGTGGTGATACACCCAGCAATGGAATATTATTCTGCGCTAAAAAGAACTGAACAATGAAATCATGAAAAGACATGGCGGAAACTTAAAGGCATGTTTCTAAGTGAAAGAAGCAATCTGAAAGGCTACATACTGTATGATTCCAGCTATATGACATTCTGGAAAAGGCAACACAAGGGGGGGGGGCGGTAAAAAAAAGCAGTCATTTTCAGGGTTTGGGGGCAGAGAGGAATGAATAGGCAGAGCACAGAGGATTTCAGGGCACTGAAAATACTTTGTATGATACTACAGTTATGGACATATGTCATTATATATTTGTCCAAACCCATAGAATGTATAACACCAAGAGGGAACACTAATGTAAACTGTGGCCTTTGGGTGGTTATGATGTATTAATGTACATTTATCAGTTATAACAAATGTACCACTCTAGTGAAGTGAGTTGATAATGGGGAAGGTTATGCACATTTGGACACATAAGATATATGGGAAATCTCTGTACTTTAAGCTTAACATTGTTGTGATTCTAAAACCTAAAAAATAAAGCCTATTGAAAAAAAAAAAAGTACTAGCAGCTTCTGTATTTTACTCAGCATTAATTTCCTTTACCAGGTACCATGAGAGTTCATAGGAGCAATCATGGGTAGATGTTTATATCCATTAGGGAAGATAAGGTTACACCATTAAAAAAAAAAAAAAAAAACCTCATTGGCTTAGACAACAAAGACGTATTTCTCATTCATACCAGATGTCCATTATGGATTTACAGGTGAATCTGCTTCTCACTGTGACTCAAGATCCAATTGAGGAACATTTCATCTAAACACAGGTTTCCTGGATCATCATAGCCAGGGGAGAAGAGATGATGAATTGTATACAAGCTTTTAAAACATCCACCCAGAAGTGACATATATTATTATTATTCATATTTCTGTGGTCAAAGCTAGTCTAATGTTCATACTTAGTTCAAAGGACTAAAGAAATATAATCCTATCATGTGTCTGAAAAAGAGAAGATCAGGAAATTTTCAAGTAGGTAACATTCAGGTGCTCTGAGATAACGCTGTAGAAACATTATTAAACTGGATGCACTATACCCATGGGAAGGTTTGATATTATTTATTACAAAGCATCCTATCACCTACAAACGCTTGTAGTAACTGGTACTTAATTATTCATTTAGATAATAAACTCCCTCTTATACATTCATACTTCATGGAACAACAATCACTCCCTAAGAAGTCTTTGCTAAACCTCCCCCCACCTAGATGTTCAAGGAACTGTTATAGTGCCCTGTATTTATTTCTATGTAGCATTGCCCACACTGCTTTGTAATTGGCACCCACAGGCAAGGACTGAATCAAAAGCTTCTTTAGCCAACTGTTGGTCAATTATCAGAATCCCCTCAGTCAGACCACACCTTAGAAGCTGTTCAGTAGTCTCCTGGTCCTAAGAATTACACCCCAGCCTTTGGGGTCTTTGGGGTGCACAATCTACTCTTGAAGACTGAAATACTCTTTTTTCTTTTTTTTCTAAGACTGATACTCTTGATCCGCATATTTTTGAGTTATCCCTAGCACTGGGACTGACAACAAATACATGATGCTACACTTGCTTGCACATTTTGGTCTTAAAACGAGTTTTAGCTGCTATGATATAAAGAATATAGCAATGAGGTAATTCTAATTAAAACAGCTAAACTGGGGACCCCTGGGTGGCTCAGTCAGTTAAGTGGCTGCCTTCAGTCAGGTCATGATCCTAGCATGTTGGGATCGAGTTCCACATCAGGCTCCTTTCCTAGCAGGGAGCCTACTTCTCCCTCTGCCTCTGCCTGGGACTCTGTCTGCCTTTGCTCTCTCTCTCTCTCTGACAAATAAATAAATAAATAAAATCTTTAAAAAAAAAAAAAAAAGCTAGTTCTCTTATTGTGCTGCATGACTTGTAGATATTTTGGTAAAGTAACAACACAATTTCAATGCTTGTGGGCAACGTATTTTTGAAGGGCATTTTTTTGGATTTGTGTTTCATTTTATTTTTTTATAGAAGTATAGTTGACACACAATGTTACATTAGTTTCAGGTATACAAATTAGTGATTCAGCAAGTCTATACATTATGCTATGCTCATGATAAGTGTAGCTACCACCTGTCACTGTACAACACTATTACAATACCCTTGACTATATTCCCTATGAGTATAATCCTTTTATCCTTGAGACTTATTTATTTCATAACTAGAAGCTTATATCTCCCATTCACCTTCAACCATGCTGCCCACTCCCCTGCCCCCACTCTTTCCCCTCTGACAACTATCAGTTCTCTCTATTTATGGGTCTGTTTCAGCTTTGTGTTTGTTTATTTGTTTTTTAGGTTTCACACTTAAGTGAAATCATACAGTATTTGTCTTTCTCTGTCTGACTTATTCTAGTTAACATCATATACCCTAGGTCCATCCATGTTGTTGCAAACAGCAAGATCTCATTCTCTATGCCAAGTAATATTCCATTGTGTATACAAACCACATTTTCTTTATTGTCTATCAATGGACACTTGGGTTTCTTCCGTATCTTAGCTATTGTAAATAATGCTGCAGTAGGGGCGCCTGGATGGCTCAGTCACTTAAGCATTGGACTCTTGATTTTGGCTCACGTCATGACTTCAGGGTTGTGAGAGCCAACCCTGTGTTGGCCTCCACACTGGGTGTGGAGATTCTCTTCCTCCCTCTCCCTTAGCCCCTCTCCATTCCCCCCATCCTCTCTCCTGCTCTCTTTAAAAAAAAAAAAAAAAAAAAAAAAAAAGCTACAATAAACATGGAGGTACATATATCTTTTTGAATTAGTGTTTTCATTTTCTTTGGGTAAAACCCAGTAACAAAATTACTGGATTGTATATTATTTCCATTTTTATTTTTTGAGGAACCTCCATACTATTTTCCCCAGTGGTTGCACCAATCTACATTCCCACCAACAGTGAACAAGTGTTCCCTTTTCTTCACATCCACATCAACACTTGTTATTTCTTGCCTTTTTTATTCTAGCTATTCTAACAGGTTTGAGGGGATATCTCATTGTTGTTTGATTTGCATTTCCTTGATAATTAGTGACGTGAGCATCTTTTCATGTGTCTGCCAGCCATCTGCATGTGTTCTTTGGTAAAATGTCTATTGAAGTCCTCTGATCACTTTCAATCAAATAATTTGTTTTTTGAGTTGTGTAAGTTCTTTATATATTTTGGATATTAACCTTTTATCATATATATTTACAAATATCTTTTCACATTCAGAAGGTTGGTTTTTCTTTTTTCATTTTTTGGTGGTTTCCATCACTGTACAAAAGCTTTTTATTTTGGTGCAGTGACCAGGTTTGTGTTTCAAATGTACCTACAAGTCGATTTTAAATTCCTTTAGAAAAATAAATAAAAATCAAATTCCTTTAGACTAATTAGACAGTCATACATGCCCTATTGGCTATATTTTAAAGTACTGGTTCTATCCATATAAGGAAAGATATGGTGGTTTTAAAATTAAACAAATCTTTCTTGCCTCACTTAAAGATCATTTACATCACTATATCAGACTAACTTAGGAATGGCTATATTTTAAAGTACTGGTTCTATTCATAAAGAAAATATATGATGGTTTTAACATTAAACAAATCTTTCTTGCCTGATTTAAAGGTCGTTGCTATTGCTATATCAGACTGACTTAGGAATGCCCTGAAATTCAAATCAGGATGTGAATGTGCTTGAAAAGACCTATCAAAATCCCAGAAGACAACAGAAAAATTGCCAAAGCCTTTCTAACTTTAATAGAAATTAAATTATTCATTTCTGCTTCTTGGAATTTTTCTATCTTTGGACTGCAAAGCCCTACTTAATTCTTGAAGAGTAACTCCCAGTTAATTGGTCAACTAACTATAGCCCACAGGTAAAGTCCCTCAAAACAAGCACATAAAATACGAAGGTTGTACATAGCAGAGTCATAAGAACAGTGTTTTGTTAATCTTTTATCAGAAATAATATTTCTTAACATGTACTTTTTCTGATCTTTCAAGTCTAATGGTCACTATAAAGTAGCTGATGGTGTCCATTTTGCACTTTGGGTAAGGAAGGTGAGACATGATTGGGGCAATCAATTTAACTTGGTATCAAACAAACAGCCATACTTCCAACTGGAAGTATTTCTTGATGAGCTACTCAAGGCCAGGGATCATGCCTTCTATCTCTTCTTATTCCCCAGCGACACCTAACATACTACCCTGTACATAGGAGGTGATTCAAAATTGCTTTTAAAATATGCAAAAGGGCAGGGGGATACAAAGAGAGGTAGAAGAGGAAGAAACTGAAACATTTTTATTACTGACTTTTAAAAAGAATATATATTAATATATATAATATATATATATATAGTCTGACCCATCCTCATGTTTTCCTGCAATTCTTTACTTCCCCCCTTCTATATTTTCTCAAACCACCTAAATATACTGAAAAGAATTAAAAAGACTTTTTTATTTATTTAGAAAAGTGGAAAATGTGCCTCTTCTTCCTTTCCTTTCCAGGACTGGGAAAACATCATCAATTTTCCAGTAGAAACCTGGTAACTGGGTTTCTAGCTATGGTCCAATATATTCTCCTTCCTTCACTGGATGGAAGAATAAGCACCTTTCAGACCTCACAGATACTAGAAAAAGGCTTTTCATTAACATAACCATGACCACAGTGAAAAATGCTCCTTTCTAAATTTGTCATTACATCCACCAAAAGGACAGATTTCTTGTAGACTTTTCCCCTATGCCAATGCAGATCATAAATATTTCCTCACATTTATGTGCAGACAAAACTCTTGCAGTTAAACTCTTCTAAACTGGAAGGAAGATATCTATATAAAAACCAGCAAAGGGCCTCCAGTTACAGAGGAGAGGCCATTCCCCCCTATGTGAGCTGCCCTCTAGCTGAGAGCTGAAAACCAATTCCCTCAAGGCAACATGAGTTATTCCTACTTCCTGGTGCTAGTTGACTCTGGGTTGAGTCCAGGTTTCCTTCTGCTGCTACTGTTTGTTCAGCTCAACCTCTCTCCCAGAATGCACCTCTCCTCATTGTTCTACACAGCCAATCCACATACTCAGTGTAAAAATCCAACTGGAAGTATTTCCTGATGAGCTACTCAAGGCCAGGGATCATGCCTTCTATCTCTTCTTATTCCCCAGCGACACCTAACATACTACTCTGTACATAGGAGGTGATTCAAAATTGCTTTTAAAATATGCAAAAGGGCAGGGGGATACAAAGAGAGGTAGAAGAGGAAGAAACTGAAACATTTTTATTACTGACTTTTAAAAAGAATATATATTAAATAAAAAGTTGGGTTTTTTTAAAAAAGATTTTATGTATTTGACAGAGAGAGAATGAGATCACAAGTAGGCAGAGAGAGGCAGGCAGAGAGAGAGGAGGAAGCAGGCCCCCCTGCTAAGCAGAGAGAGATTGATGCAGGGCTCAGTCCCAGGGAACCCAATGCGGGCTCCATCCCAGGACCCTGGGAACATGACCTGAGTCGAAGGCAGACACTTAATCCACTGAGCCACCCAGATGCCCCCCAAATAAAACGTTTTTTAAATGGATTTGGACTATTTTCCCCTAAAATTGAACTCTCACCAACATTTAACCAGTCCCTTACTTTCCAGCAATGTTGGATGTACATAAAAGTTTCTATGAACGTTATCCCAAAAACAAACTGATAATTTTTTAAAAATTTAGAATAACAAGTCTGCCAGATAAACCAAATTTGAGTCGGAATTGTGTATTATACTCATTGCTACATCCTTATATCTCAGGCCTTCACACATCTTCTGTGATTTTAGAATACTTTTAGCATTATCACTGCATACAATATTTCTTACCAACCATAACCTGTACATTAGGAGATAATTCTGGAAATCTTCCTTGCAAAGCCTTTCAAGCAAAAAATAGTGTTCCTTTTGTGGCATCCCAAAATGTAAATAAATGTTCCATATAAAAAGGGTACCATGATCACACAGGTTTGGGAAACTTGGGTTAAATAAAGTTAAACAATTTACTTTATTGCTGAACTTCTTTGAACTTTCAGTATGTTAGAGTGCAACATGAATCACGAATGAGGATATAAAACAGCGTTTTCAACATCCCACAGCACTATTCAAGGAACACCTTTGAGGGCCAGGAAAATATGCTTGTAGGACTAGAATGTCTCTCTGTCCAGTGTCCTTTTTAAACAAGCCAGTGCCGTTGCAGTCTAAATTTTCTGCACACCAAAATAGTTACTACAAAACTATATTTGCCTAGAGGAATTTTCCAGTGCCCCTGGAGAGCATGACTGCTTTAACCTTAGAATTTTTATAGAGAATTAATGATCAACTTCGATTACTTGAATAACATTAAGGTTCAGACACTGAAAAAAAAATTTCTGGTGAACACAGCATCAATTCTCTCTTCCTTATCATCTCCCTTATCTGCCTATTCTTTAATTCCCTTCAAATTAAAGATAGAGAAAAGAATAAGTCAGGCAAATGTCTTTTTTTGTCCTGACAGAAAAAAAATATGGGCAAAGAGTTTAGAGATTGGTCCATTTGATGATTATGGCAGAGGTTCATGGAACCAAAGGTCTTAGACTTTGTGTGAGAATTTACATTTTTGCATCGTTAATGTTCTACCATCTTCAGACTTTTACCCTTATTTTCCCAAAGCATATCAGACTTCTTTATATATACATAACAAGTCATGAGATGAGCCTTTTATTTTCCACCAAACAGTATCTGACTAGTTTCAGTATTTTTAAAGATTAAAAAAAAAGAAAAATAGAATAAAAGTGAATTTGTTTTGATATAATCTAAGAAGGATATATTTCATCCCATACTTATTATGAATATTGGTAAGGATTTTTCATCATTAAATCAGTAAAAAAAAAAAAATGACAATAATCTTAGAGGAACATTCCTTAAACTTTCAAGCCACAGTATCTTGGGATATGATGCATCAAAAGCCTGTTGGAAACAAAAGTTTGGATTCAGAGTGGCATGTGGATACCTGTTTTTCTCAGCAAAATAATTCAGCCATTGTAATTATTTTTAACAGAATTGGGCTTCACACTGTGGGATAATGAGCTGGAAAATGTATTTGTTTTAAATAAAGGCATTTTCACACTACAAGAACACACAAACATCTATGAAACCCAAATGTGCCCGTCCAGCGTGCCTGGTAAAAGAGCCAATTTGATGTTATTTCCAACTGTGTAGAAATAATTTGCTACGAATTCAGGCTACAATGCAAACAGGTGCTACTTAAAAAACAACAGCAACAACAATAAAAAACATGAGTCTGGTGTTGCCAAGAGCTGGGATAGCTAGGAAACATGAAGATGTTCTCTTTTAAATGGAACCCAAGCTTCTGAGCCTATTGGGTCCTGACTCCATGCATTACGTTTAGGTTGGTCATCTGTGAACACAGAACTAGCTGGCCCCTCAAATTACCCTTCAGGTTTCATGAGCAATGGATTGGTTTTAGCAACAATAAGAAATCACGTATTACATAGAATATGTCAGATGGTGATTCTGAAACATCAAAAGGGCAGAAAGGGGATTTCAGATGCAATTAACTTTTATTCTAAACTTCAACAATGTCACCCTTTGAATCAAATAAAAAGACAAAGATAAGGGGCACAAAAGTAAGGGACTCAGTCGGTGAAGAGGAAAACTCTTAATTTTGGCTCAGGTCATGATGTCACGGTTGTGAGATCAAGCCCCAAGTTGGGCTTCACACTGAGCATAGAGCCTGCTTAAGATTCTCTCTCTCCCTCTGCCTCAACCCACCCCCACTCAGGTACTCTCTCTAAAAGAAAAAAAAAAAAAGGAACAAAGAACAACAACAACAAAAAAAGACAAAGATGAAACCAAGGGAAGAAAAGTGGGATGGACAGTTGGAAAAATACAGATGGAGCAGTTGTAAAGAGACGGGAAGAAGGGGATCATAACACTGGATCAATGGGTTGAATTACACAGCAAGAACAAATGATATAAGGAATACAATTCAAAGAAATATATTAGAAATCTATAAATATTGATGGGAAATTTTTAAGAGTGTAAAAATAATATGCGTCCAAAATTCAGACTGGTAATTTGCACAAGTGAGTGTTTAAAAATCCTGCTCTGTGTTAATGATTTTTGATTAGATCTTAAAGCACTTCCAGAACTCATCCGTATCTCTGCCCTGAGGTTATTATTAGATCTTCTTGGGTTGTCAATGAGTTTGATGATTTCAAATCTTCTTTCTTGCAGATTTAGTTTTAAGACTCTCCTCTAATAATTCCAACGTGTAGAAGAGTTCTTCCTATACCACTAAGCAATTCTTGCACATTAGCTGGGTGTCCTACAATTCAAATTAATTCTGACACTATCAACCTGCAGAATTCATCAGATCCCACAGATTAAGGGCTCAGTCCTACAAAATGGTCCCCGCCCCTTCAGATGCCAATCACAAATCCAGATTGTCTCCTGTGCTTCTGATCAACTGGCCATAGTTCAGGGTTCCAATGATTCTCACATTAGGTTTGATTAATTTGCTAGAGTGACTCAGAGAAACATTTTACTCACTAGGTTTACTTACTTACTAGTTTATCATAAAAGAATGTATGAAAGAAATGCATAGGGAGAAGTATGTGGGAAGGGAAGAAGAGATTCCATGCCCTTTCCTGGAGCATCACTTTCCCTACACTCCCATGTGCTCACCAACCTGGAAGCTCTCAGAACCCTCTCTTTTTTGCTTTTACAGAGGCTTCATTACATAAGCATAATTGATTAAATCACTGGCTACTGGTGATTAAACTCAATCTCTAGACCCTCTCTGCCCTGGGTGGGGAGGAAGGGGCAAGAGACTAAAAGTTCCAACTTCCCAAGTTTGGTTCCCCAGTCTACCAGTCCAGATCCTTAGGAGATAAAGGAGTATTCCACAAGTTGCTGCATTAACATACAAAATACAGCTTAATCACCCTCATCATTTAGGAAATTCCAAGGAGCTCTGTGACAGGAATGGGATCAAGGACCAAATATATATTTCTTATTATAAATCACAACATAGGTTTCCTTTTCCTAATTCTCTAAAATACCTCTGTGCCACCAAAAATAGGTTTCTTAACAGAGAAATCTACTCTGAAGTTCAAAGGAATTCACCAGTACTAACAGAACTTCTCCAGAATCTACCAATGTGTCCTGACCTGATTCTTAGCAAGGAGTTTTCAGGTAATAAATAAAGAAGTCCAAGAATACACTTGAAAATATCCCAGACTTCCAAAATCCATTTACCACCGAAAAGACAAAAATTGTCTAAGGCAGTTGTTAGCATAGGCTGAGTCATATTTTCACATGACTAATTTATATACTGCCCAAGTGCTGAAATAAATGTAATTAAGTCAACTTTAAGTACCATATACAGCAAGACATTTACCCTTTATTCCACATTGTGTGCCAAACATAAAAATGACTTGGTTGTACAAAAATGACTTTTACTAAATTAGCTTAATTTGAAATTCTGAAAGCTGAACTCACACATAGGAAGCAAGTATCTTCCTTTTAGAATTGATGTTGCTGTTCTCTTTGGGGTTTCTTGATCACCCTGGAGAAAGAAATCATGTTTCTATAACACAGCACAGGGATATTTGAAAATATAAAATATAGTATATGAGTTTTATTTCCACTGAAAAAGTTCCCAGGTTAGGATCTTCCTTATACTAATTTGTCCTTGAGAAAAGCGTACCACTTTTTTTCAGGCCTTGGAAAACAAGCTGTCAACTACTGAGACCTTGTTATTTATAATCATAACTCCTTCCAAAGTGGGTGGGTCCCATTACAACCAAAGCCCATTGTTTTACTAAACCAGTGTTGGATGTGGGTTTGAAAACCCAAGGATGATGTATTGACAGGAGATTAATTGTTCCATATCTAGAATGGAAAGGAATTTAAGATTCTTGGTGGAAAATCAAGGAAGAAGAGAGGAATCAGGATTCTAAATTCTGCAGGAAGTCCCAATACAACTAAAGAGGGGCACTAGAGAAAAATACTGAAAGGTAACTATTAGTTTTTTGCAATGGATTGAGAAATTTAACCTCTGAACCTGTTTTCCAATTAAGTCATGTGATTTCATTTTCACTAAGAAAACACTGCTTGCACTATTTTGCACATTCTATTATTTAAAGAAAAGCACTATATGTGTTCTTTAATACTTAAGAGATTTTTAAAGGTTTTGTGTGTGTGTCAAAATGAGGGATCACAAACTTTGCCAAACACAGAAATGTCTTGTTCCTTCTAAAGAATGAAAGGCCTTGTATCTCTTAAGAATCATCATTTCCTTGTATTTACTTATCAGCGAATGAGGCACACAGTGGACTCTACTGCTTCAATCAGCAGCTGGAATTTGTCCTTGCTAAACAAAAAGTCTGAAAAAAAGGATTTCTTCTCATGGCATTACAGTGGATTACATTTTAAGTAAGAAAGCTTTCAGATATATTATTCTGTCTTTAGAGCATGGTTCTGACTTATTTGTGTGAGCAAATTGGTATTCTTATTTCTGAATTTCTATAAAACAAGTGTCTAGAGGAAAGGTAGACTCATCCTGTAAGCACTCCAAAAGGGGAAAATGATTTAGACATGTAGTCTTTTAACTGTTTTGTAATAGTACCTCAGCTTCTCATTGCATCAAATTGGAACAATGCTTACTGCTATGATATGCCAGGGATATTATGAGGATAGAAGATAAAGAGAACATTTGAGGTTCTATTCATTCACTGAAGGAATAACTTGCTAATTGTTTCTTTTTTTCTTTTATAGATTTTTATTTTTAAACTACAGAAGTAATATTGATGTTGGCTGGCTGGGTCTGGGGACCCAGAAAGGGTCCTGCAGGACCAGCCAAAAGGGTCCTTGGCTTCACGCAGGATGGAAATAACTGCCATCCTAAAGGAAGTGAGAGCAAAGTTTGTTGAATAGAGAGAGAGAGTGCAGGTATAGAGCATCTGGGAAACTCAGGAAAGAAGAGTGTTTCATCTTTGCTTGGGGCCTGGGGTTTTTATTGAGGATTATATATGTGTCCTCTCAGGCATCCAGGAACTGGTTTAAAATAAAGACAAATATTTAGGTGTCCTTCATAAGTCATTTATGCCCTGGAACCAGGAGTTTTGGTGAAGCAGTGGTCTGGAAAACACATGACTTTGCCTGGTCACTCCTTAGATGTTATTAATGGTTCTAGAAGACTTCAAAGAAATCATTAACTCATTGTTTACAAGGAGGACATACATTATCTGTACTATAAGGCACGTGTGTGGGGGAGAGGAGGGGAATGTGCAGGTCCGAGCAAGAATAGAGCAGGAAAAAGATTTTTTAAAATGCCGTCTTTCATGGGGTCACAGTTTTCTATCTCAATGTTAACAAAAGTCTCAGTAGAGAGATAAGAATTTTTTCACAAAAAATTAAAATCTCATTTAACTTACCTACCAAATTCTGCTCCTTCTTCTAAAGTACTTATTTTCAATAATTAGAGATTTTTTCTCTATATTTTTATTGTTAATTTCTAATTTTATTGTATTATAATCAGGGCATAGGGTCTGAACTTTCCATTTTTCTGAATGTGCTGAAACTAGAGGAGTTAGGATGGAGCTTTATTAACTGTTGGGGTTTTTTGCGTATTTTTTCATGAAGGTTTGAAAAGGATGTGTATTCTCTATATATAGGTTACAAAGACAGAGGCAGAAATGGAGACACATTAGATCAATATATGATTGCTATTGAAAAATTACTTAATTTTACCTATTTTTTGTCCAGTTGACCTTTCAGATTCTGAAAGAAGTATATTAAGTTTCCAACTCCTTTCACATAAGTTACTTTCTTTGTATTTTTAACAATTTTTTTCATGGTTATTACACCCTCTCAATGAGCTGTTTATATGTTTACGTAAAATATCCTTTTTGTTTATCAAAATTTTTTGCCTTAAATCTACTTTCTGATGCACTGCTGTACATGCTTTAGTTTTGCTAGATTGTTTTACATATGGATACATACATTTTTAACTTTCAACATTTCTGTAACCATTGTGTTTTAGTGTTGTCTATAAATCATACCTAAATATAGTCTTTTTATCCAATTTGAAGACCTCCATCTTTTTTTTTTTTTTTTTTTTTTTTTTTTTTTTTTTTTTTTTGACAGATGGAGATCACAAGTAGGCAGAGAAGCAGGTAGAAAGAGAGAAGGAAGCAGGCTCCTTGCTGAGCAGAGAGCCTGATACAGGGCTCAATCCCAGGACCCTGGGATCATGACCTGAGCCGAAGGCAGAGTCTTTAACCCACTGAGCCACCCAGGCGCCCCAAAGACCTCCATCTTTTAACAGAGAAACTGTATCCATTATAAAACATTCTTAATAAATACAGTTACATAATATTAAAAATTACTACCCATCATAAATATCATGACAAATATCACAACTAATGACATATTTATCAATATTTCTACTGTCTAGTTTGTTTTCTTTTGGCTATGCTTTCCTGTCCTCTCTTGCCCCTTTGTCCTACTGAGTTTTTTTTACTTATTAATGTTCTTCTATTTGAAAGTTACAGAGTGGGCCCCTGGGTGGCTCAGTCAGTTAAGTATCTCCCTTGGGCTCAGGTAATGATCTCCAGATCCTGGGATTGAGCCTGCATCAGGGTTCCTGCTCAGTAGGGGGTCTGTTTTTCTCTCTCTCACTCTTTCTCTCTCTGTCCCTCCCCATGGTTTGTTCTCTCTCTCTCAAATAAGTAAAATATTTATTTAAAAAAAGAATGAAAGTTGCAGAGCCTATTTATATTATTCAGTGATTACTTTTACATTCTTACCACACATATTTATATTTATATTTTACAAATACGTCTACAATTAAATAGTATTATAACCAAAAACCAAATATTCCAGTTAAGAAATAAGCAGAAGACATGAACAGACATTTTTCCAAAGACATACACAGATGGCTAATATCTGAAAAGATACTCAACATCATTCACCATCAGGGAAATACGAATCAAAATCATGATAAGATATCACCTCACACCTGACAGAATGGTTAAAATTAACAACTCAGGAGACAACAGATATGGGCAAGGATGCAGAGAAAGGGGAATCCTCTTACACTGTTGGTGGGAATGCAAACTGGTGCAATCACTCTGGAAAACAGTATGGAGGTTCCTCAAAAAGTTAAAAATAGAACTACCCTATAATCCATCATTGCATGACTAGGTATTTATCCAAAGGATAAAAAAATACAATTCAAAGGGACACATGCACCTAGATGTTTATAGAAGCATTATCAACAATAGCCAAATATGGAAAGAGCTCAAACGTCCATCAATTGATGAATGGATAAAGAAGATGTGCGTGTGTGTGCGTGTGTGTGTGTGTGTGTGTGTGTGATGGAATATTACTCAGCCACCAAAAAGAATGAAATCTTGCCATTTGCAGTGTTGTAGATGGAGCTAGAGTATATTATTATAAATGAAAGGTTAGTTGAGAAAGACAAATACTATGTGATTCCACTCAAGTGGAATTTAAGAAAAAAGAAAAGATGAACATAAGAGAAGGGGGAAAAAAGAGAGAGGGAGGCAAATTATAAAACACTCTTAAGTACAGAAAACAAACAAAATGGGAGGGGGATGGGCTAACTAGGTGATGGGTGTGAAGGAAGGCACTTATGCTGAGCACTGGGTGTCATATGTAAGTGATGAATCCCTAAAGTCTATACTAAAACTAAGATTATACTATATGAACTAACTACAATTTAAATAAAAACTTTTTAAAAATACATAATAAATAAATAGTGAGTAGTATCTACATTTATTTTCTTGCTGTACCATGGAAAAACTTAGCTTTCGCTAGACTTACTTGGCCCATGATATGGTATAATTCTCTAATAAATTAGTGGTAAATTAATTCATTGTTTATATAATGGCAATTATTTAACACTTTTGCTTTATCTTTGGTATTCACTCACCATAGCACACACCCTCCCCAATATTTATCACCCAACCACCCCATACCCCCACCCTCCTTCACTCTAGCAACCCTCAGTTTGTTTCCTGAAATTAAGAGTTCCTTATGATTTGTCTCCCTCTCTAGTTTCATCTTGTTTCATTTTTCCTTTCCTTCTCCTATGATCCTCTATCTTGTTTCTCAAATTCCTCATAGCAGTGAGATCATGTGATAATTGTCTTTCTCTGATTGACTTATTTTGCTTAGTATAATACTCTCTAGTTCCATTCATGTCACTGCAAATGGCAAGATTTCACTTTTGATGGCTGTGTAATATTCCAACATGCATGTGTGCACATGTATGTGTGTACATATATACCACATCTTCTTTATCCATTCTTCTGTGGACATGGCTGCTATAAACATTGGGGTTGCACGTGCCCCTTTGGATCACTACATTTGTATCTTTGGGGTAAATACCCAGTAGTACAATTGCTAGGTTGTAGGGTAGTAGCTCTATTTTCAACGTTCTGAGGAACTTCCATACTGTTTTCCAGAGTGCTTACTTCAGTTTGCATTTCCACCAACAGTGTAGGAAGGTTCCCCTTTCTTCACATCTGTCATTTCCTGATTTGTAATTTTAGCCATTCTGACTGGTGTGAGGAGGTATCTCATTGAGGTTTTGATTTGTATTTGCCAGAAGCCGAGTGATGTGGAGCACTTTTTCATGTGTCTGTTGGCCATCTGGTTGTCTTCTTTGCAGAAATGTCTGTTCATGTCCTCTGCCCATTTCTTGAATGGATTTTTTGTTTTTTTAGGTGTTGAGTTTGATAAGTTCTTTATAGATTTTGGATACTAGCTTTTATCTGATAAGTCATTTGTGAATATCTTCTCCCATTCTGTCAGTCATCTTTTGGTTTTGTTGACTGTTTCCTTTGCTGTGAAAAAGCTTTTAATCTTGATGAAGTCCCAATAGTTCATTTTTGCCCTTGCTTCCCTTGCCTTTGGCAATGTTTTTAGGAAGATGCTGCAGCTGAGGTTGAAGAGGTTGCTGCCTGTGTTCTCCTCAAGGATTTTGATGGATTCCTGTCTCACATTGAGGTCTTTCATCCATTTTGAGTCTATTTTTGTGTGTGATTTACGGAAATGGTCCAGTTTCCTTCATCTACCTGTGGCTGTCCAATTTTCCCAACACCATTTGTTGAAGAGACTGTCTTTTTTCCATTCGACAGTCTTTCCTGCTTTGTCATAGATTAATTGGCCATGGAGTTGAAGGTCCATTTCTGGGCACTCTAGTCTGTTCCATTGATCTATGTGTCTGCTTTTGCTTGAAGTTCGGAATTGTGATGTGATCACCAGCTTTACTTTTCTTTTTCAACATTCCTCTGGATTTTGGTGTCTTTTCTGTTCCACACAAATTTTAGGATTTGTTTCATTTTTTTGAAAAAAGTTGATGGTATTTTGATAGGGATTGCTTTAAATGTGTAGACTGCTCTAGATAGCATAGACATTTTCACAATATTTGTTCTAATCCATGAGCATGGAACATTTCCCATTTCTTTGTGTCTTCCTCAATTTCTTTCATGAGCATTCTATAGTTTTCTGATTACAGATTCTTTGCCTCTTTGGTTAGATTTATTCCTAGGTATTTCACAGTTTTGGATGGAATTATAAATGGGATTGACTGCCTAATTTCTCTTTCTTCTGTCTTATTGTTTGTGTATAGAAATGTAACTGATTTCTGCGCATTATTTTTATATCCTGACAATTTATGAATTCCTATATGAATTCTAGCAGTTTGCGGTAAAGTCTTTTGGGTTTTCCACATAAAGTTATCATCTATAGCAGCCTATTCTTGAATTGTGAATGTTCTTTGAATATCTCTAAGGATACTAAGAATAATTTTTAAAATTCTTTTTCAATATTCTCCAACTTACTTGTCTTTTAAATCTCATGTCATTGAATTTTAGTACCCACTACACTCTTTTATTTATAATTATTATCCTCCAGTTCACCGACTTTCACTTATGAAGATTTTAATTTTTGGTTCATTGTCATTCTATCCAACAGTCTTGCTGCTTGAAATCTAGACAATTTCCATATTTACATGGATGAACTTCTTCCCTCCAATAATCTTACATTCCATCTTAGCCATTAACACTACCAGTTGTGCCTTAGACTTCAATGACAATTTCAACCTCTCCATGATCTCAGTTTCACATTGTTCATCCTCAGACTATCATGTTGGGAGCTTTCTCTAATACCCCAACTCTAACAATACATTCATCCAACCTGGATCACCAATCCATTAATCCTCCCATACTTTCTCTTTTCTTATCTCCTAAATCATGTAAGTTTCATGGTCAGTCATTACATTAACTCCCTTAAATTGCTTTCAATTCCTTTGTTTCACTGCCACTTTATTATTGTCATTTGACCAAATCACAAGCCTGTATAAATCCTAATTTCTACTTACTTCAAACCTATGCCTAGTCAATTGAACATGGCTGAATGATGTCACTATAAATTTAAATGGATCCTTGATGGGCCCAGAAATCATACCATAGTTCCCTAGTATATTTGTTCTGCTAGTCATAGATAACTATCTCTTTCCTTTCAAATATTTCAATATATCCACTCACCTCCTCATTCTCACCTGATGACTCTGTGCTTTTTTATTTGATGACTCAGTTCCTTATTTCATTGAAAAAATTGAAGCAACCATAAGAGAACTTCCACACATTCTCTTCCCACCTGTTAGCCAAATCCCATCACCAGGTCTTCCCAATTACCAATACATGCTGCATATACTTTGCTTTCCTACCTTTTCCTGTAAATGAGCTACCTATACCCCCATTTAAAGCCTTGCCTCCTCTTATACACAAATCCAATCTTTCAAAGACATAATTCCAGAACTCTCCCTTCTCCTTTCCATATCATCAAAGTCTTATTTTCTACTGTGACTTTATTATCCACAAACATATGTTTATGTCTCCTATCTTTCAAAACAAACATACTTTTCTTCATGAATTTTTTATGTAGCAATAGATAACAAATACAGTAATGATATGTTCTACATAAATGTTTCCTTCAAACTTATTGAAGCAAATATTAACTCATTATTTTAATGACTTTAATAGATTACTTGGGAATTGGGGGAAGACAGAAGGACATTTCAAACATAAAGTATTTTGATTTTAAAAAATCTAGAAGTGGGAATAATATGAACACCAAAACAGGGCTTTGAACTCACTGTTCTTGGACTGGTCAGAGAAGACAGCCTGGTGGGTAATGCTTGCAAAGAGCATAAAAACTTGAAGTTAAAATCCCAGACTTCATCCTCAGTGAGACAGAAGCCATCCCCATCTTTGCCAAATAGAAACTGGCATGATCAAAATGCCTGGGATGATTGATGACTGATGATTGCAGAGGTAAAAAGGTACAACTGAAGCAAAGGAATAACTAAGGATATCATTAGTGGACAAGAACAGTAGAAGAAAAGGAAAATTCTTAACCTGTGGTAGAAGAGCATAGAAAGGACAATTAGTAAATTTTATTTTAAGTTTTCAAGACATATTATTTATTTATTTATTTATTTATTTTTAAAGATTTTATTAATTTGTCAGAGAGAGAGGGAGAGAGAGAGAGAGAGCATACAAGCAGGCAGAGGCAGAGAGAGAAGCAGGCTCCCTGCCGAGCAAGGAGCCTGATATCGGACTCAGTCCCGGGACCCTGGGATTATGACCGGAGCCAAATGCAGCAGTTTAACTGGCTGAGCCACCCAGGCATCCCAAGACATATTTAATATCATTTTCTTGTTTTGATTATGTTACTTTATGGCTTGAGATCTGAATATAATTGCCTCTACTTGTCTCTTTACTTCCTGAGAAATTTCCAAAATATTCCTCCAGAATTTGTGAATTTTCAGAATGCCTCATTTCTAAGAGCCACCTATAGCTTTCAATTCCTTTCTCAGCTGGGTTAATTCACTTATTATCCCAATCTTCCACTTGTATGATCTAAGTTTATACTATAATAACCCGGACATGGAACTTAGTCCCTTTCTTTGGTATCTTCTCCCCTTAAAATACACTAAACATTTTATTTCCTTGTATCAGGCTTTTGAGTGTTATATATAAAACCTATATATTATATAGGTTTTACTAAAGATTTGGGAGACAAAGCAATAGTTCACACTATAAATAATGTAACATTAAACATTAGGTAACTCTATACATTAACAAAGTCACTGAGCAAATTTTACCCACTTGCGTTGCAGGTTTTTGTCATATTACCTTGCTTCTTCCTCTCTCTTCTCTTTCATCTCTTTCTCGTCCATCCCAGAAATTTATCTAGGTATTTTCCTAAGCAAAGATTGATCCCTCCCTCATAGAAATTATAATGCCAGCTGTTAAGATAGTTTTTACTTTGCTGCACTTGATTGGGCGATTAGTAAGAAATAAATTATAAACTTATGTTGATGATCATTACATAATTCCTTGATACTAAAAAAGTAACATGAATCAAAGGCAGAGGATTTTTATGGCCAGAATGGAAGATGGCACATGAATTTATGCAGTAATGATACTGTATGATACTAAATAACAGGAATAAATTCCAAAGCAAGTATTACACTGGACACCACTGAAAGTAACTAGGGCACCTATTCTTTGCTTTACAATTTGCCAATAAATAAATAAGCATTATTTTACTTTTCTGGTATGAACTGTATTTTAAGATAACTAAATAGCCAAATCTGATGGACAAAATGTTTTCATTTATTCATTTTTAACAGAATTCCAGCAAATAAATGTGAAATGAATGGAAAAAATTTTAATTGCCTTTCTTTAATTACGAACGAAATAACTAAATAAGGCAATAATCACCAGTACATGAAACCATTAGAAAAAAGGTGAATAGGAACTTAAAACAAAAGGTTCAGTTTATCACTATCTGAATCCTCGGATCAATCTTAGTATCACAGAAAGTGAGTCAAACAGCCATTAGATGAATTCTGAGTTGAAGTACACAGTTCAACATATACATGTCAGGTATTTTCATAATTGTGTTTAGAGATGTATGAATTATTTCAAACTCATTATCATAATACCATAAACATGCTGATTTAGGTTTAGTTTACATTCTAGATGAGTTCAAAATCATCATTTTCATTCAAAAAATACTTACTGAGTACTTTATGTTATAGCCACTGTGTCAGGTTTTGTGGATTCAAAAGTGAAAGGATCCAGACCTCATCTTCAAAGAATTTATAGTCACATGAATGAACAAATGCTCCCAATCCTATCAGAAGAGGTAAATTCAACAGTGGAGGCTATAAAAGTTGCCACCTATTCCCCTAAAGCAGGCTTCAGAGAAGAGTGGTTGCCAGAGACCACATATAAATGCTGAGTATCTCCCTAATCTGACAATGGAGAAACTGTCATTCATTACACAAGGAATAACAATTACCAAAAAATAAGAGCAGTGAGAAAATGCCACATATGCAGCAAACAGCCAGTGGTCTGGTTTGTCTAAAATAAAGGATGCATGATGTGGTGAGAAGGTGGTGGGTTTTCAGGAGCTAAGACTTAAATTTGTAGGGGAGGGAGAGAAATTCTGAAATACTTTGTTATAGTAAAGATTTAAACATTATATGACAGATATTGGGCTGCTACTGCCTTTTTTAAAGCAGAATAGTGGCAGATTATATTTGCTAATGATTGAGATAACCAGGAAGTCTTGTAAGAGATAAGTTGAACAAGGACATACCTAGAGGCAAGGGTCTTAGGTGACTCTGCAACCTTGATGTGGGGGAGCAAGACAACAGGAGTAGACCAAAGAGGAAAGGTTGAATGGGGCCCTGAAAAGAGGGAAAAGCTAATGTCCAAATTTTAAACATAGATGATGGAGTGTGCCAATTTATTGTGTATCAGCTAAAAAAAAAAAAAAAAAAAAAAAAAAAAAATAGAAAGAGAGAGAGGGAAACAGAAAAAATGTCTTCCAGAGCCTTCTCATATATTTGGTATGTTCCAATTAAGCGATAAGGATTCCTAGAACATTACTGAAATGTCATGGCTTTAGAAATGTCATTATTTCTCAACAAAAAGGAGAATTAGAGTTGAACAGGTTCTTCTGGTCTCAGAACCAAATTATCTTTCAGAGCTTATTTATATAAAGAATAAGAATTGAGTTATTTACACTCATCTAGCATGAGGAAAGAAGGGGAGAAGGAAATCTGACGACAAGAGATGTGGTGATGTGTGTTGGGACGAGCCCTGCATTCTAATGACATCTTTTAACAGTGCTCTTTTACAGCAGCACACTTGTACCAGCTGTTGAGTGGTTTTACTTACATCCATTTTAGCCTGTGCATTTAGATGGTATGTACCACCACGTTTCCTATTTTTAGAATATTATTTGGGCCTGTGAGTTATACAATATTCTGAAGTGCATATCTTCAACATCAAGTGCAAAGACCAGATGGATGGAAACTATTTCTTGCACTCAGTGATTTATTTAAGTCTCCACCTGGCTCTTGAATTCCATGTGGTATTTAAGTCTGGATAATATAACAACACCATACATATCTGAGTTTATGACATGTCCATGAGCTTAGGGAGCATGCAAGCTAATGGAAAGACAATACACATAGCTGCATTTCCTATAAGTAGTCTGACTTATTATAAATACGGATATATTTTCCCTCAACTCTCTACCTATCCAAAAATACTTTTTAAAAGGCATTTCTTGTTTCTTAGCACATTTCTTTGTGATCCTACAGAATGAAAGAGTAGAGATGATAAGTAAGTGAGGAGAATGAGAATTAGGTAGGGAAGACCAGCAGTGTAAATGCCAAGGGAGGTGAAGAAATAAAGAAAAAAGACTATGCGTCGCCCCCAGAATACAAGTAAGGGTGTATGGAGGCCAATGCCCATGAGTTCTACATCTATAAAGAAAAAATTCCAGGTGCACCTGCGTGGCTCAGTTGGTCAGGAGTCTGCCTTAGGCTCATGTAATGATTTCAGGGTCCTGGGACCTAGCCATGCCTGGCTCCCCGCTCAGAGGGGAATCTGCTTGTTGCTCTCTTCCTCTGCCACTCCTCACACACACTCTCTCTCTCAAAAAAATAAAATCTTTAAAAACAAAATTCCAAAAGAAAGACATCAATGAGTCACTACCCGAAAAGTATTTGCAGAAAGTTGGCCAGATTGATTGGCTGGCTATTACCTTAAAAGAAGACAAATAAAGGGAAATGAATTACTAGTCTGTGTGGTAAAACTCCAGCATAGCAAGAAGGACAAAGGCTTTGGGGCCCCAAATTTGGGGCCTAGATTGCAAATTTCCATGTTTCCACTTACCAGCAAGGTGACTTTAAGCAAGCCATTTAAATCTCCAAGCCCTGCGTGCTTCTTTGTTTACATGCCAATAAGAATACCTAACTCAAGACTGTAGTGAGAATTAGATTACATAATGTTTGGGAAGTATTTTATGTGCCCATAATACACTACTAAATGGTAACTATTACGTAACAGGCACTAATGATGACTTAGTTGCCCCAGTTACTCAATAAGACATAAGCAAGATGCCTTTGTAGGTGTTCTAGGACAGGCAAGGAAAACTGAAAAAACTAAATGGAAAAGGCCAAAGATGTTTATGATTGGATTAAAATATGAAAACAAAGGTTATAGTTAAGATAGATAAGGGAAGTATGATATCTGGTCACTCAAAGCAAAATCAGTCTTGTTTCATGGGAATAAATGATCATCATTCCTCTAAGGCTGTTAAAAAAAAAAAAAAAAAAGGCTTTTTTGCCCAGTTGCTTAGGACAATGTTGGTATAGATGGTTTCTCAGTCATGATCTGCTAGACTACTCTGGAAAAGTTGAACTACCCAAACCATTTTTTTTCACTCTTGTGGTTTGTTTCCCTTACTCAGCAAATATGTTAGGTAAATGAATGGATGAATCAATCAATGGATGGATCTATCAATCAGTCAAACAATCAATCAATCCGTAGATTAGAAACCCAAAGTACCACCCATCTTAATGCATGAAATAAAGTACAATGTTACTTGTCAATGAAATCACTGGAAAAAGAGAAAGTAGCAGCTATTAGGAAGGGCAGTTTTCAACAACTCTGAATTAAATGAATTCTATTTTGCTTTTGCCCATTATTTAAATATGCCATAAACACATGCTGCAAAAGTCTCCAAAAGGCAAGTAACTTTCACTCTATGTCTCATGGTTACCACTCATTATCTAAAGCTATTCCAATAGCAGAGATAATCACCCAGCCTTTGGTGACCTGGAAGCCCTCCAGGAAGCAATTTGCATCAGCAAAGCTTTGCTAGTCTTGCCTGCTGGCTCCTCAAACTCTCCCTACACTGTGGTGGGAATACACTGCCCTGATTAGCAATCCACTTCCTCATTTCTTTTGGTAAGAATCAAATTCCAGCCTTCAAATTCCCACTACTTCCTCCCTGCACAACATGTAAAATGACTATCTGAAGTACAGTAAAACATCATTAGAAAGCTCTTTACAATGTCAAATTTGGTTACACTGAATGTCAATTCATAGAATGTCAGGATAGGAAAAACATTGTTAGGTATGCCATTTTACACTCTCCCACCTGTGTTATAATTTGGCCACTATCTAATGTGCTAATGATTCAAATGGTCTTAAGATGGCTCCCTGTTGTCCAGAAACTAATCATGACACTGTGTCATTTCAAGAGCAGGTGGCCTCCATGTTTGGTATTACTAAAGGCATTGCTGAACATGAATCCATAATGGCAGTGCTAGAACTAACTTGCCACTAACTAGCTGAGTCTGTGTAGCAAATTGACTTAGGCTCTTTATGCTTCAGTTCCTTCACTAATACAACAGAGAGAACAGCACCCACCTCTGAGGGTTGTGTTGAGGATTGAATATAAAACCCTAGAACAGGACTTGGTACACAGTAAGAATTCTAGAGGAAACAGCTGTGAGGATTTTGAGTTTTATTTAATTGGAGAGCTATGTATGAAAGTAGGGCTACTCCAATCACTCTTAATGAATTGTTTGGCTCTGAAGTGCAGCTTACTTAGAAAGGTCCATGGATCAAACCATGTCATTCATAGACTAAAAAGGATGTGGTAGGGCAGGGAGGACATGTATTCCCAGTCCAATCTGTATATATTTACATCTGCCAGGGAAGTTATAGTCCATTAGGGAACATTAATATTCCTTCTCTTCGTTCACACTGATGGAGTTTGAACTTCTAAGCCATAGGCCATGTTATCCCTTAGTACTGATATCACAGTCCTAAGCTTTGAACTGTTTATTGTGAAGGTGGGCTTTGCCTGAGTCTTAGATATTGGTTCCCAAAGCTTCCCATCTGGCTATGTGAAAGTCATCGGCAATGCATGCTAAACATAGATCCTAAATTCCGTTTCTGAACATTTTGATTCAGAAAGTCTTGGGATAGCGCTTGGGAATCTGGTAATTCTGAGGCTTAGTCCAGGTTTGAGAATTACTCCTGCCAAACAGGATAATTTTTTCCCCCCACTGAAGAAACAGCTACTTTTGGAGGGAATATTTAACTTACTTTCTTCATCCAATTACACTCCTCCAAACTCTACATCCTCAATCACATAGTGTATTTAACAGCAAAAATCCTAGCCATCTTATAGACTGTAGTAGATCTCCTCAGCTTCCATTCCCTCTTTCCCTCTAATCTCCTAGTCAGGTTTTGGCAGAATTGACCCAACTCTAGCTCTGGCGCTGTTGTGGGGGAAGGTACTGAATGAGTCAAGGCAATCTGTGCATCCTGTCTTCTTGGCCACAGGAATAAATATGAACTTAATTTGAGCAAATGTGATGATATATTTTTGGAGCCTTCGTAGAGGAACTTCTTCTGTTTCACTCTCTTACTCTCTCTCTCATGGGAGGATCTAACAGAAAAGAATTCTCTCTGTTCCACCAAAAATAAATGATGCCGCATTAAACACCAACCTGGGTGCTGTTGACAGGCTTAGAAACTATGAAAGAAGTCAGGTTTAGAATGAAGCCAGCACTGTGGAAAATTAACTTGCCTGCTGAGACAGAAACAACTCATGTCCCAAGAGACGTCACTCAGCAACTGGACGAAGCTCACCTGAACTTCACCTCACCATTGAACATTTTACATACATAACCCAAAACATTTCCTGTATTGAAGCTAGTTTGAGCTGCATTTTCTAGTCTTTGAAGCCAGAAGTATCTCTACTGATTCACAGTCCATAACAAATAGTTCAAAGCTTCATAATGTTGGTCTTGTTCTCACTGTCACAGTTAATCCAAAAGCCCTTGTGCAGAACACTAGCCCATCCAATTTTTACAACTCATCCTCACATCTGCAACTCTGATCTTCCCAACTCCTTGTGTAAGTCTCAGGGACAGGTAGCGTACCACAGTCCCTCACTTTTCCTCCTACCTTACTGGTTACTCCTTCTTAGGCTTCTTTGCCAGTTCTTCCTCTTCTCCCTGACTTCCCTGGTTCAGTCCTTAGACAAGTTGTCGCTCCTGTCCTCACTTCCTTAATGATTTCATTCAGTACTGTTTATGTGCTAATGATTTCCAAACATATGAGTAGACTTCTTTCCTGAGCTCCAGACTCATACATAAAATTGTCTACCTAATATATACTCTTGGATATCTAAGAGCCATCCCCAAACTCAGTATTACAAAACTACTGAGCATCTGATTTCCATCTCTCTGAAGCCTTCTCCATCTAAATTGGAATCCAGCTTTCAAGTTGCTCAGGTCAAAACCTTTGGAGTCATCCTTGACATCCATGTTTTTCTCATATTCTCACATCTAAAAAGTCAGTGAATTCGCAATTAAAAAAAAAAAAAAAAGAAATGCAAAACAGATGTCCAGTCAAGTCCTGTAGCTATACCAAACTGCACCATGTTATAATAGAATTACATATGAAAGAAGAGTTAATGGTACCACAAGAGAGTAATTTATAAGTACCAAATGACTACAAAAAAGTCAATGTTAGGGGCACCTGGGTGGCTCAGTGGGTTAAGCCTCTGCCTTCAGCTTAGGTCATGATCCCAGGATCCTGGGATCAAGCCCCTCGATCTGCTCTCTGCTCAGTGGGAGCCTGCTTCCTCCTCTCTTTCTGCCTGCCCCTCTGCCTACTTGAGATCTTTGTCAAATAAATAAATAAAATCTTAAAAAAAAAAAGTAGATGTTATAGTACTTTATAGGAGAGAAAGATCTGCTGCAGCTCTGGAGGTCAAGAAAGAGAGCAAAGTAAGATGATTACTAATGAAGGTTTTAAGTTGTAAAGATGAAGGTTTAAATCTACAGTATGACTTTTAGCAAGTAAGCTATATATTTAACCTCTCTCAGTCCAGTTTGTCCATCTATAAAATTGGAATTTTGAGATTAGATAATAAATTGTAAATGTTTTCAAAAAATAATAAAAATAAATAAATAAATAAATAAATAAAAATGCTATATGAATAGAACTTTTGCCCTGATAATACAGTTATAATAATAATGTTTTTAGAGTTCACATCTTCATTCTTAATTTCTCTCCCAAAATTATTTAGATATCTTGTATTTTTATTTAAACATATCTGAAAGAGAATGTTGATATCATATACTCATGTTTATCTGTTTCATTTTAGAGAATTCCATGTTCCTCCATTATGTCTATATCAATGTATGTATATGTACCATATGTTTAGCTAAATTAAATTTAACTGAATAAGTCTCCATACAATGAAGTTTTGCAAAGAGTAAATAAATGTTAACTATTGTTATTTCTAAATCATCACCACCATCAGTTGATCTTAACTACAGAATGCATATATGCAAGAATTTATCAGTATGGGGCATCTGGATGGCTCAATCAGTTAAGGGTCTGACTCTGGATTTTGCTCAGGTCAGGCTGGACATGAAACCTGCTTAAGATTCTCTCTTTTTGCCCCCTATCC